>NC_081837.1:11001578-11312500 GCF_030867095.1 Alligator mississippiensis
CAAAGAAGCTTGCCTGCCTAATAGAAATATGAGCTTTCCATTCAAAGATGCTATGCTGAGGGTCAGTTCTTACTGTCTGGTGCAGTTGGATAATACTGACATGTTGGATAATTACATGTTGACAGGAATTAAAGCATTGTCTATGTTAGGGTTTCTTGGCAACTCTTTCCCGTTGTAGTTACTGGTGCCAGGGTATGACATTAGTTGCAGGTCTATGACACAGTGTTAAAAATACTGGTGACCCTGGGAGCTGTCCACATTAGCAGTTCCACTGCAACTGGCACAGACATCTCTCCTGGCTTTAACAGTGGTAGCACTTCATTGCTAAAGAAACCAATTGTAGATAAGGTTTAAAGTCTTGCCAACATGTAGCTTCTCAGTCAACTATGGTAGATTCCCCCCCCAAAATGGTTAAGACATAACCTTCAAATCAGCATCTTTGAATAAAATGCTCACACTGTCATGAACTCCTTTATTCCATGCAGACAAATGCACCCGGGGCACATTCACATCCACCAGCTAAAACTATTCTCTACTGCTTATTTTTGCATATTTCTGCATTACTCCTTCTTGAGCACATGCTGTGACAATATATGGAGGTATACCTATGTCAAGCCATTCAATCAGTGAAAGAAATTAGTTAAACAATGCAATCATTTCACCCACAATGGGTAAAAGATCTGCAGCAAGCAAAAGACCTCTTTTTCAATGCTGTCCTATCAGAATATCAAAGGCACCCAAAGGTGTAGTCACAAAAATGAAAATTCCTGCATGTGATGTAACCATTTGGATCAATGTATTTTGCTCTGTGTAGGTCGCACATTTCTTCCTCTAGTTTAGGCTGTCAGAAAAGTTCATCATGCAACCAAAGTGTCATTTTGTTTTAGGGTGTGTGAAACTAAGGAATAAGAAATGTTTGGCAGGGAAAAGTATTCACAGCCAAACTTCAATTGAAGGGGAAAAAAGAGCAAAGTTTGTTTCCAATTGGCTTAGAAGATGCCTCAGAAAAGAGGGCTGAAAAGAATAGATGGATGTGGAATCTGATCCAGCAAAAACCTTAATTAGACACTTTTTATTTTACTTATTTAGATGTACAGAACTGTTAAAAAGAACTCCTCTCCATATTCACTCAGCACCCTTGACTTAACCCTTAAAAATATAGCCGTACAGTTCCTTTTTTGCAAGTGATAAACACCCCTAAGTCACATGACAAGACCTGATTTTAGGAGATCTTTTTGGTCGATTTTGCAAACTCAGGAGAGTCACATAGCTTGTGTAAGAACCAGATGCTGATGTGGACAAGACTTCTTACCATTTATGTGTGTAGCCCATCATTAACCTACACTTATCCAAAGTGTCTCAAAATCTCCCAGAAGGCTAAAGGTTGGGATAAAACGAGCGTACAGCTCTGACATTGCAGCAATAAAAAAAATGCCTCTGCCTACATCTGTTAATATAGGGGCCATTCCTGCTGAAAAGCCAGACATCAAATTCCCTAGGGACTGAAAAAGCGTTAGTTTTCTTCAAGATGATATAAAAATTTAATCTCTACGGCAAAATTATTCCTGCACTGAGGACAGTTACAGTAAATATATTATTCCCCTCCTAAACTGGCAATATATTTCATAAAGAGATGGCAGCTTTCTGGACCAGAGAAGGGTTCCGGTAAAGTGGAATATAATGCAATACATAGCCTTCATTGTTAGTGTCCAGTCAAACAGACACCACAGGCATAGTGGAACTGGGGAGAGCATTTTCCTGTACTTCAGCATAACTGAAAGAAAATGTTAATTTCTGTTGTATAATGATTTAATGAGGAAACTGCCTTCATTGAGAAGAAGGGTGCATTTGGAATAAAGTGGCTCTTCCAGGTAGAGTTCTTGGCACCCCACATATTGCAGGAGAAAGGCAGCAAATGGGGAATTTCCAGGGCAGGATGTTGTTGAATTGCAAGGATAGCACACCATGCAATATCTGAAATGGTGAATCCCTCCCTCTAAAGAAGAAATAATGGAGAAGAAGAGATTCTCAAAGACTATAACAGAGCGCTGAGCAAAGAGCAAGTGGAAAAAGCCGGAAAGAAACTTGAGCAGCAGTAAAGTAATGCAGCCCCATCCACCTGCAAAAAATGGAACCTGTAATACTCTGCTGTAAGGGAAATTTAGTTTGGTTTTGAGATTCAAGTGATATTGGATGGCTTTTGGTTTGATGGAGAAAGTGCAAGAATGCTAAATAAAGTCCTTAATTGCTACAGGTTATGCCACTGCTGCTATCTTGCCTGACCCCTCGCTGTGGAGGAAAGACTACAACAAAATGAACTTTCTTTGATGCTCATTCACAAACAGACAGAATATTATATATGAAAGGGCCAGATTTAACAGGGGGTTCCAAGAACAAGAAGAAAAAGCAGGCACTTTTATAACTGCAGTTCACCGTCACGCTGAACACTTCTGAAAGGAGGACTAATAAGACAGGATTCTTGTTGTCGTAAGAAACATCTATTTATCAGCACAGCTTCAGTCAATCCTTGCTAAAGTGGGGAAAGGCAAAACCATAAAGAAATAGCAATGTGACATATGCTAGTGACATAGGGAAGATTACAATGGACAATACTAATGAAGGAAGGAACAAAAACAAAGGTAAAAGGAGCCATCAGACCTCCTTTACTACAACATACGAACAGTGCAGAATTAAGAGTGGGGGAGACTACGAAACTTTTTCTGAAGGGAAGAGCAGAAAAGTGGTAGAATGAATGACAAAATATCAAGCCACAGACAGAAACATTATGCAGCGAAAGAGGCATGTGTCAGAGGAGTCGCAAGAAAGGACATTTTTGCAATACCATGCAGATCTCTGAAAAGAGTAGACCATCCACTGCAGAATCCCCCCAACATGTTCTTTATAATACCATTCAGAATGATTTAAAATTACCAGAAAAGGGAACATAATAGGGTAAATAGTTTTAAGGAATGTGATGTTTGTTTTGAATGGCTATATTATACAGCGAAGCATAAAGAAATATATATGTAAGCATTTGTAATGTTTAAGAGAGTTATCAAAGAGAACCACAATGTGCTCCAGGGAGACGATGGTAGGCCAAGAACTTTCAGGATGTTAGCCCCCTCGTACAGTGTTTCTCAATCTGTGGGTTGCCACCCAGAAGTGCCTGCAAGAATATTTCAAATGGTTGTGATCGAGTGCCAGAAAAATGTGTGAAAGCATGGGTTTCCCTTTGCAGACTGGCAAGGTTGTGGGAGCAGCCCCAGCAGCCAGATGAAGGTAAGTGTATGGGGGGCAGGGGTTGGAGGGCCAGGGCTTGGGGACTATCAGGGTGACGGGGGGGTAATGTGCGCATGCGTGGAGGGGATGGGTGTGGGGGCAGGGGGCGAATGCCTGCCGGCACTGAGGGAAGGTGGCCAGGTACCGAGGCTGCAGCAGGGTAGGGGAGGCAGGGCACTGTGGGTTGGGCATTGACAGGGCCAGGGGGGCGGGGGTCAGACCAAGCCATCGGTCTTTGTAACTGGTCCTGGTACGAAAAAGGTTGAGAACCACTGCTCTACTAGTAGTTTCAAGAACAGCTGGTTTTGGTTATGTCATCATGCCATGGATGTAAGCGAGTACATGATCAGCTATGGACAATGACTGGCCCTTGTCACAAAAGTCTGGATCTAAATTAACAAATTCCTCAAACAATTGAGGGTGTTTAAATTCTGGGGTTCAGTTCAGCCAGTCACAGAGACTAGAACTGAGTAAATGTTTGAACCCGGTTACAAAGTTTGAGGATATAAGGATTCAGGAATTTGCTTCATACATATGTTCCTCTAGCTACTACCAGAATAAAGACAGGATTTATCATAAGAATCAATCCAAAGTTGGAAGATGCTACAGACCTATTGGAACAGCCATGGTATCTGGAGCTCATGTCTCAAAAGATCTCACAAGCTAAACAGGGTTGAATAGTCAATCCTTGGATGGGAAACTTCCAAGGGAAACTCAGAGTGCTGAGTGAAGTGTTCTTGGTAATTTAATTAGAGATTTTTTTTTCAAGGTTTGTACTGAAATGACTTGCTCCAGGAGATAACATGCATCTCAAGGTGCCAAGTTTCAAATGAGGATGCAAACACAAATGCCGATCACTTATGGTCATTAAAGATGTAGGATTTTTTTTTCCCCAAGAGAATGATTTGCCTTAAAATTGATTAATTGCACCCTCTACCCCCCATGTAGCTTCAAATGGATAAGGTATTTCCTTTGCTCTTGCTCTCAATCACTGGTGTACTGTTGCTATATGGTGTTAACAGCTGCTACATTCCACTCCTAAGTGCCTAAATACCAGCTGTGAGCAAAGTGATTCCTGCAAATGGTATATAGCTTGTAAAGCTCTTCAGAATAAAATATGATGCAATAATCCACATCATTCAATCAGAAGGTACAAGATACATATACTTTGTAAGAAAGGATCTACAACTACAGTGAATGTACTGATATACTGAGGCTATTGCCAAATGGAGTGGCATGTATACCATGATCAAATGACTGACAACACCAGCCACAAGATAATGCATGTGAAGCTGCCAAGGTGGATGAAGTGCATTAGCAGGAAGGCCAGACAGAGTATGTATAAGCGTTACATTTATATAGATATAACCAAAATTAAGTTGATCTAAATGCCTGGGTGTGCAGGTGTTCAAAGGGTTTAAATTGCCCAAAAAATGAGCTTAAATTGCCCCAAAATGGTGTGCCCAATCTAACTTAGTTTGCCTCGGGAAGTGAATTAACTTTAGACCAACCTAGATTAATGCAATCTAAAATGGGTTAAATCAGCCTAATGAATGCCTGCATCCATTCACAGCACAGCCCCAGAGCTAGGAAAGCTCAGTCACTTGCCTCAGCCCCAGGGTTGTGCTGCTGCTACCCCACCCCACAACCCATATCAGGTGATTTTTAGTTCCCTAGCTACTCTCTTCTTGGACTGGGCAACCCCCACCAGAAACCCGGCAACCCCCACCAGAGACCCACCAACCCCCTCCCACCCCATGCACACCTACCAGCTCACCTGGACCCACCAACTCCCCACTCCCAATCCTGCCAGCCTCTCCTCCCTTCTCCTCTGAGTTACTTACCTTGAACTGTCTGTGCCACTCCCAGCAGTGGCGAACACCTGTAGGAACCACTCTTGGTTTAGGTTTAGGCAGCTTAAAGTAAGCCACCTAAACCAAGTCCCATAAACATTCATTTGTACCCCAAAAGAGCATAAACCCACTACTTAATGGCTATAAATAAACTAGGGATGTAAATATAGTTTTAAAAATTATCATTTAACCTCCTCTAATTATATCAATTAAACAATCAGCTGATAATGCAGGAGCTTGGACTCAAGCTGCCAAATGGCTCCAAGCTGCCAGGGCCCTTTGACTTGGGGGAGGGAGGGGGTGAGGCAAGCCCAGCCAGACAACACAGCCCAGGTGAAGCCTTGCTCTGGGCGGAAGGGAGTGCCTGTGAAGGAAAAGCTAACTGCTTAATTGACGACAAGTCATTAGGCTGCTCCCTGTTTTCCTTTTTGGCTATGGGTACTAGCCCTTCTCCTTGCTCTTCCCTTCCTCCAGCCTGCCCTGCTGCCTTCTGGTTCCTACTGGGGCTCTGTGTGGCTTAACTTCCCCACTTCCCTGCCAGACTGCACTGGCCCCACCTAAAGGATAACCAGTAAGCTAACCAGTTATCACTGCACTTATCTGTTCAACAATTAATTGTTTAAACTTTTCACATCCCTAAGATAAACCTTATAGCCCAGACTAATGTAGAGGAGCTCCTGATTCCAGCAGTTCATAGGTGCTATTTATTAAAAAAGGCAAAAAGGTGACCAAGGGGCTGGCACAAATGTCTAAAAGGAAAAACAGGGTTAACCCCCCCACCAAGTTCATCCCCCATCCCCCCATGACTGGATTCCCTAAATGCCATGGTAATGCTAGTTAATTAAATACAGAAATCTATTAGTGATGCAAGTTGTGGCTGTTGAGGAATTTAGCAATCATTTTTCCCATATCTGTCTCTGAATTTACTCTCACAAGGTATTGAAATGTCACCCAAGTGCTCCGAGACCCTACCAGCTCAGACACTGAGCTGAGTTTGGATTAAATGCAGTTCTCCAGCTTGGCAAGCTGGATCCAAGACTGATGGTCTTAGGGACCCCAATTCAGCACAGAGTTAATAGAAAAGCAAAATTCCAGCCTCTGGTTCCAGCTGATTTAAAAAAGAGCAACATACATATCTCAGACGGCAGAATTTTAATCCTGCAGAGCTGAAAGTAGAAGAATCAAAGGGCAGAGGGAAAGAATCTTTCTAGGGGATGTCTCCTGGACAGAAAACGTTTTTTTGGTAGATGAGAAGCTGGCAGAAGGAAGATCAAAGGAGGCATAAAAAACCTTGGTGATCTAGGTCCCATTTGGTTTTAATACACACTGCTGTTTCTCAGTGCATTTCATCACCTTTAGGTCACGTAGCTGGTTATGTATATAGTGTTCCCAAGGTTTCTCACTCCATTTATTTTGCAGTTTAACCTGCCCGATTCAGAATTGCCACAGTTTGTTTCCTTCATGACAAACAACAAGAAATGCCCATAAACCCTCTTCTCTTTTCCTCCATATAGGGTTGGGACTGCTTGTAATAATGATATGTGTGCAGGTCTGGTTTGTTTCCACCATTCCCCTGAACCATAAATATGGGAGATATTTCTTAAGGCTCTGGGACAGGGGGGAAAAAAGCATTATAAAAAATTGCTACCTGGCTGTCTCTTACGAAGAAATGCAGAAGCATAACTATGAAGCATTGTGCCCAGAGTGGCAGCAACTGCCATTGTTGCAATCCCTTTAAATTGGCACCTGGGGCGGCTGCCCCACTCACCCATCCCTAATAACACTCCTCCTTCTTCGGCAATCCCTCACAGTCAAGGATGATTGTTTTCTATGATTGTCTTAGCTGTGGGTCTGAAGATGGCTGTTGAGGCTGATCTGGGATTCAGAAATCGGTTTCTTTGAGGGATGGGTGGCTCCAAATTCTTGATTCAGCGAGATGCTGTTTCTGCTGCTCGCATTTTTTTATCTCCTGCTGTCGTCATAAGGTTTTAAAATACTGAGATCCTTGCAGCAGACTCTTACTCCATTTGGGGCAGTCCTAGGAAATAGTCTCCCACGAGTTGATTTAGTGAGGTTGGTGTTGCATTTTTTCAAGTTGACCTTCAGGACATCCTTGAAGCACTCTCTCTGCCCTTCTCTTGTGCATACACCTTGACTGAGCTGGGAGAACAGAACCTGTTGCAGGAGTCTGGAGTCAGACATCCGGATGACATGGCTGGCTTAGTAAAAGTGATGTTGGATGATCATTGCATCAATGTTCATGGTGTTTGCTTGCAAGAGGATGCCAACATTGGTGCGTCTGTCTTCCCACTGGATTCAAAGGCTCTTCCGTAGGCAGCACTTCTCCAAGAACTTTAGATGTATCCTGTACATTGGCTACATCTCAGCTCTGTACAGTAAGGTGGGGATCAAAACCGCTTGATAAACCATGAGCTTGGTTTCAGATCTGTTGTCACCATCTTCAAACACCCATTTCCTCAAGTGTCCGAAGGCTGCACTTGCACATTTCAGGCGATGTTGGATTTCCCAGGGCCTGACTGGGAACAGGGCCCAGTTATTCCTTATAAGAGCAGGGCCCTGAATAGCAAAGCCAGCAGTTTGCTGGCTGCAGCAGTGGAAAGAACACCACCCAGATGGAGCTGCTGCTCACAATATCTTGGAAGTAAAGGCAGGAGGTATACGGATGGCTGGAGGCTCCTGGTCCTGGCCAAATGAAGGGGTCAGAGACAATGCCCAGACTTATGGTGAGATCTGAAGCTGCACAGAGGAGCTGGGCATGAGACTCTGGAGCTCAGGTCCCAGTGTGTGACACTGGAAGAACATGGATGCCATCTGTAAGGCATGGGACATGATACAAGGATGGTTGGAGCTGTATATATAGGCCCTTGGCATCAGGACAGGTAAATGGGCAGCCTCCTGCCTTACTGACATCCTTCAGTCAACATCATCAAGGCGTCCAGGTGAGGTAAGTGGGTAGTTGCCCAGAGACAGGTGGGTGGGCCTATGTTTAGACCGGCCCCAGGACATCCAATAGTTACAGCACTGAAGGAAAGATCCTTCACAGCACTTCTCAGTTGACAGAGTCTAAGGCTTTTGTGAGGTCAAATAAGGCCATGTAGAGAGGTTTATGTTGTTCCTGGCATTTTTCCTGCAGTTGGCGAGCTGTGAAGATCATGTCAGTTGTGCCTCTTGGTGACCTATACCAGGGGTGGGCAAAATACAGCCCACAGGCAGGATCCAGCCCACCAACTAATTTTATCTGGCCCAGAGGCAGGTGGCCACAAAATGGGATCCAGCCCACAGGCAGCTCCAGCTCCAGCCTCCATGTGCCTGCCTGGGGGTGCTTCTACCATGTTGGGCAGGTGGTGTAAGCTGCAGATGGGGCTGGCAGGTTTCAGGTTGGGGATGGGGATCAGGGCATGCTACACATCTGGGCAGGGGTGGGAGGTGAGAGAACAAGAGAGAGAGGATTGAGGCATGCTATAGCTATGGGGAGAGAAAAGCAGTAGGCAGAGATCGAGACATGCTACAGCTCCAGAGAGGGAGGGAGGAGGGGAGAGACAGAGAGAGAGGATTGGGATTGGGACATGCTACAGCTCCGGATGGGGTGACAGGAGGGGGCGGGGGACAGAGAGAGAGAGAGAGAGACCAAAACTCATTAAGTAGCTCTCCAGCCAAAATAATTGCCCACCCCTATCCTAAACCCACACTGAGCTTCCGGGAGGAGCTCCTTAGCAAGTGGCAGGAGATGGTTCAGGAGGGTTCTCGCAATGATCTTCCCTGTCACCCAGCAAGGTGATCTCTCTGTAATTTCCACAGTTGCATCTGAAGATTGTCACAATCTTGTCACACCCCTGAGTCATCTGGGATTTCCTCATCATTCCAAATCCTTAAGATAAGGGCATGGAGCTGTGATGCAAGTTCTTCTCTCCCCTGCTTGAAGATTTCGGCAGGGATTCCATCCACTTCAGGTGCCTTTTCATTCTTCATCTGCTTGATGGCTTTCGTCACCTCATTAAGGGTTGGGGGGGTTCTGAGATCATCTCTGACTGGGTTTTGTGGCAGAGCTGTACTGCTACCTTGTGTGTCCACATGTGGCAGCGCCACCAGGATGTGGTGGGGACAGCAGATGGCAATGATTTCCCTCCTGAAAAGCCACATAGATCCTTTGATGGTGCTGTGACATGGCAAATACAGGTTGCCACTATAATAAGCATACCTAGCCCCTCAGCCATGGGTCTGCCAATCTACAAGTCCTCAATGGCAGAAGATGTCAGAATCTCAATGGCTGTGAAGGCAGATGAAGGCTGCAGTGGAATGAGATCTCCAATTATCTTGGACTCCTTGCCATTGGATTAAAGTCCCAAAACTGTGCAGCCTTGTTTAGGATCCACTATGCTCACCCCACAGGGAGAGAGGGCTAAAGAAGTGCCCTAAACATTGCGTGTCTACCTTCTTCCTGACCGGATAACCACATCCAGTGAGACCACTTTTATTGTGGTCAAAAATCAACAAAGACACACAATCAGTTTTGGGACCTGGAACGTCAGGACCCTCATGGACAATCCTAATAGTGAATGCCCAGAGTGTCCACACCACAGTCGTAGCTTGAGAACTCAGGCAACACAACATTGACGTTGCTGCACTGAGACACCTGATGAGCAGGTGATGGGCAGCTCAAAGAAAAAAGAGGTGGCTATACCTTCTTCTGGAAGGGTAAACAGGAAAGAGAATGCCAGCTTCATGGAGGTGGTTTTAGCAACCTCCAGAACGGACCCATTGAACGTCTAGACTGGAACTATTGGCAAGGATAGGTCAACTCCAGGGAAGGTCAACTCCAACGGCATCCTTCTCTTAACCAAATGTGCAGAACAGGGACTCGCCATCACCAACATCCTCTTCTTCCAGAAAGACAGGCACAAAACATTATGGCAACACCCACAGTTTAAGCATTGGCACCTGACTGACTACGTCATTTTCATGCCCGGGATTGCCAAGATGTCCGCAACCCCTTAAGCTATGCCAGAAGCTGATGATTGCTGGCCTGATCGCTGACTCATCTGCTCAATTATTTCACTCAGACTGGCTCCCAAATGACAGCTGCAGCAAAAGCAATGCCAATGGAAAACCAAGATCTAATAAGGACTCAAGCAAGCAAGAACTCTTCCATCAGTATCTCAACAAAAAACTGGCAAATTCCAATCAACAAGAATGGAAGAATGCTGGCAACGCTTGGCGTACATTCAAGTCCAGTGTCATCAGTGCCTGTGAAGAGACGCTTGGATTTTCCACCAGGAAATATCAAGACTGGTTGGATGAGAATGACCGGGAGATCCAAGAGTTGATCAACTGCAAACGCAAGGCCTTTTGTGCTTGGCAGAATGACATCAATGCCAAGCAAAATAAATTGAATTTCCAACATGCCAAGGCAGAGGTCCAAAGGAGGACCCGTGATATGAAGAACAGATGGTAGGAAGACAAGGCAAAGAAGATTTCACTTACATCCACAATATGCATAGTTTTTTCACCAAAGCCATCTATGGTCCAAGCACTCGGGGACCAACCCCCTTGAGACATAAGGATGGCGGAGACTTGATCAAAGAAAAGGGGAACCATCAACACCCATTGGAAGGAGCATTTTGAAAATCTACTCAATCAAGACTTTGTTATTGACAACAGTGTTCTCAACTCCATCCTAAAAACACAACTGGAAAAATGTTCACATTGAACCACCATGCTAAACATTTATCCAACAAAGCATCTGCAATAAGACAATGTATATCTAACATTTTAAAACCACAGAAATGTGGTAATATTTCATATATATTTAGTAGTATTTTAGGTGTAACACAATATTAACAATCAGACAAGCCCTAAAAGCAGACTGGGTGCTATGCAGACTGCCCTACTCTGCCCACAATTGTATATTCAGCAAACCCATACAGAAGGAATTCTATGAACATGTCTAGTTCTACCAACATCCCCGAGCTACTCGCACACTTGAAGGCTTCAAGTGAGAGTAACATGGAGAAAACCCTGGTTGTGGCAAGGTGGGCATCCCTCGCTAGCCACAGCTAGGCCCCCACCACCTGCCTCTGGGCACGCAGCCCACCTGTCTCACCCGCCACGCCTTGTTAGTTAACAACTCTTATTAATTACCAAGGTGGGAGGCTGCCCATTGTTGCACCCCAATATTAGGGAAGTATCTGTGGCTCCGTTCCACCCCTACACCATGGCTCAAGCCTTGCAGATGGCATCTCAGACAGTTAGCTGAACCCTTGCCCATTAGCTGTGGCCCCCAATCATGGGGACCTTCACCTTCCCTAAGCCCTGTCTCAGGCCCAGTTGGGACTTCTGCGCTCATCATGGGAGTCCCTCGCAGTGGGCCCCTGCCCTTTTGACCCTCAGGTCCTGGCCCCAGCACTGACCAGTTGAGTCCCTCAGCAGGGCCTTCGCCTCCTACCTGCATTTACAGAGTAGGGTTCCCCATTCTCAGCTCAGGTGCTCCTGGAAGTGTGCCTGGCCCTGTGGGGTCTCTCCCCAACTGGCTCAGGTGCTTCCAGAAGCTTACCTGGCCTCTACTCCTCCCTTGATGTTATTCTTTGCACACACCACAGCTGGTGCTCCAGGGTCTCACAGGGACTCTCACTCCACCCCTGGAGCAGCAGGTCATTGTGCTTGGCCACTGATGTTGCTCTCTACTCACCAGGTAGTGAGGGCTGGGGTTAAGGCGCCCCTACTTGCCTTTCACTGGAGTGGTCACTGGCCTGACATTTCCTAGGGGCTCCCGCGGCACTGAGAGACCCACCAGGCCACCCACTCCCTGCAGGATGCAGTTTTCAGTCATGCCCAGGACCAGGAGCCTCCTAACCATCCCCTACAGCTCCTGTCCTTACCTCCAGGATGATACCAGTGGCCTTGCAGCCAGGCAATGTTGCTGCCTCCCCTGCCAGCAGGGAACTGATCTGGTTATAAAGGTAGCCAGGGATTTAAAATGGGTGCCGCAATCAGGCACCTGCTGGCAGCTTGGCTCAGGCCCTTAATGTGGCAGGCATCCACAGTGCCCTGCCACACTGGTCATACTCAGTTCCCTCTCCCTTTCAGCATCCATTCTCTGCCACTGTGTGACACAGGATACTGAGCAAGATGGACCTATAGTCTGGCCACTTAAATGGCAGTTCTTATTTTGGCGTAACGGCTGCCAGGTACACATGGGTGATTCTGTCCGTTTCCCCTGGTGGAATCACCGTGGAGTAGATTCGGATTCAAGGGAGTGAGCCCCACTTTGTACCCAGAATATAAGCTACCTAGAAATTAGGCTAGCTGTAACAACAATTATTTGCCTGCCTACTACCCAGAAGAAAAGGATGGGATATTACATTACATTAAAACAATGCATTTCAAGGTCCCTTCATGCTGTTAGAATGGTACTCATAGGTGAGGCTGTATTATGAAAGACTGAATAGAACAGAATAAAGCCCTAAAAACAAAACAAACAAGCCAAAAAATAACGCCCCCCCTGAAAAAAAAAAATCCCTCGGGCAACCATATTTCTTTTTTTTTTTAATTCCCATCCAAGAAGTTAATATTTAGCACTCTGCCTTTTTCCTCCTACATTTTTCCATGTGAAATTGTTTGTAAAAAATAAAAATGCACAGTTGTTTTTGCTTTTTGTGAAACATTTCCTTTGTCTACAAATAAGCCTATTGCAGAACAACAAAAGAATCTCTCTCGTGTTATGTAGTCATCTATTTTTAATTTGGTAAGAGAACAAATGCCACATTTTAGTGCAGACATTATAAAACAAAGTGAGCTCGGCCAACTGCCTTTGTTATGTGAAAGGTCACACGTTCACTGTGCATTCTTGGTGACAACAAGACACAGCAAGAACAAAAATCAGACTAGTATCTCACTAACAGAGCCTTTGATAGGTAGACAAAGAAAAAGTGCAGAAAATGCCATGAAGCTTGCTAGAGTTCTTGCTATGCTCATCCAATTTACCTGTATACCCCCTTCTCTTGACGAGTATGAACCTGTATTTATTTATGCTGGAGATTTCTGCACAAGACTAGAGCATCCACATTCTAGGTCACCCTTCTCAAGTTATTTCTCAACAGTCCTCATTAAGGTACTCTCTACAGAGCTGGTTACTATGAAGAACTTCATATCTGCCACCCCTGGGCACCCCTGCCCCGACCTCAAAAAGTGGCTCAAAGCCAGGATGCTATACAACACATCTGTAACAAGAGACATTTTTAGTCAGCCTACCATATTTTTGTGCATATAACCCACAACTTTTTCCCCAAACCAGCTGCTAAAAATTGGGATGCATAATATATGCAAGAAAAACAGATCTCCAAAGGTCCAGACACTTGGTGGCACAGAAGCAGCATTAATTACCATGGCTCCCAGAGTTGGAGCCATGGCTATTAATGCTGCCATTGGTTCCCTGATACCCAGTTTCCAGAACCGTGGAGAGCCCCCTTGGACCAGATGACCTGCATACCGGATCAGGCCAGCACATGAGGCTGGTATGCAACTGGACCTGCTATGCAGCCCTGGACCCAACATGCAGAGTCCAGCCCATCATGCAGCTCTGGGGCTGGCACATGGGGTTGGACCTGGCACATGCCCCTGGAGTCATGTATAGTCAGACTCAGCACGTGTCCCAAACCTTGCATGCCAGGTTGGTTCATAGGCCCCATCTGGTGTCAGCAGGCTTGGCTCATAGGCCCCATCTGGTGTCAGCAGGCTTTGTGGGGAGCAGCTTCTGCTGCTCCCCACAAAGATTTTTTTTCCTTCAGGCTCCCCTTCAAAAGCAAGGTGTGTACTATATATGAGAGCATGCTATACGTGAGAAAATATGGTATGCATCTCCTCCAACTGCCTTTATGCTTCTCCCTACTAATTAGCCTTCATTCAGCTGTGGACTTGTTACTTTAAGGTCAAAAAGTCCATTTTACCAGGTTTTGTGTAGGACATTTAATTTCTTTTATAGAGATTTCTTTGGCTGTGCTTGGACACTATTCTCACTTGGTGAGCGAAGCAATTTATTGTAGATTTACCAGTGTGAAATCAGTGCTCTCAGACATGCAGGGCACCCGAGGGAGTGCTTTAGTTCTTCAAATTTCTTCCCATCTGTTTGTGCTTTGCAAATAGGTCAAAGGGGCAACATGCTAAGACTTGTAATATCTAAGGGCAGTAATACAGGAAACAATTCAGTTGCCAGCAAAGAATACTTTGTACTGCAATTCCCCTTTCTTTTAGTTTTCTCCCTCTTATGTACTCTCTTATTCTCCAAAATGCACATTATTAATGGATCAAGATGTCTTACATAATAAAAATATGAGTGTACCAAACAATGTATGGGTATCTGCATATTGACACTCTCTAGAGGACAGAACTGCCCAATGGCGTCAAATCTATCCTGCTAACAGCTAAGATAGAGAGCAGTACTTAGCTCAGGTACAAGGGTCCTATGGTACTGAGCCACAGTGCTGTCCATTGAAATCAATGGAAGTATTCACAGGCCTAAAATTAAGTACCGAGCTTAAACACTTTTCCATATAGGAGTCCTTGAGAAGGAGAACCAGAGTTTTCTCCCTGTTGCCAATGCAAAATTATGAATGGCCAGGCTGTACAGCACAATGAGAAGAAAAAATTCCTAGGAGGAGGCAGATTTGTGACAATTTAACTTTGAATCCTGATGAAAGGCACTAACTGCTTTAAAAACATAATTAATGTTCAAAGCACCCTTTTGAGGGAACTAAATGTAGTGCTCAGATTTTAAGCTCTTTGAAGCAGGCACTGTCTTTTTGTTCTGTTTGTAGAAAGCCCAGTACAACAGTGTCATGGCCCATGACTGTAGTTCCCAGGCATGATCACAGTACAAAATAAAAATATATTACACCCATTTTTCAGATGGTCAAACAGATTAAATAGATTTTGAAGGTCATTCACCCTGAAACTGGTAATATTTAGAACAAAACCCAGGAATCTTTTTGAAAAATCAAAAAAGCTGACTACACCTAGAATAAAAACCTGGCTACTAGATTTCTTGAATACAGGCAAGATGTACCGTGTGCATAAAACAGAATTTCATGGAAATGCTTCAATTCAAAATACTCTCTGATTCAAACTGCACTTCACATGAATACAGCCCAGGCCTTCTTCCCATGATTAGCTTTGTTAAGTGGCTGCCCTTTAAACAAAGTAACATAGTGCAACATATGACAATCTTACTTTGAATAGTTAAATCCTCAGTTACCTGGCTGAGGCAAATTTGCTTACATGACCTATAACAGGCACTTGACCTCAGTTCATATCCTCTACAACTGAGCTGCTGTCTCCCAGCAATTGAAATAGTCCCAATTCACAGGAAGATGCTGCAGGGTAGGGTCTACATTAATTTCAAACAAACATTTGGAGAACGTCTCCTCTCTCGATGGGTAACGTGGAGGGATTTAGCCCATATTACTATGCCAATGTCCAAATCAACCACCAAGCAGCTCAAAAGAGCTGCATCTTTATTTATTCTTGATTGCTGTCAGAAGAAAGAAACATCCCTACAATCATTTGACCCGGATGCACAGGAAGAAAGATCAGATGTGAGAGAGATTATTTCAGTAAGCTGGCCAAGGAGGAAAAAAAAGAAAGTATTACATTCATCTCTAGATCTTTACTTATTAAGGGGACACAACCTTCCTATAGCAGCCACTATCTTTGAGCCACAACTCAATAATAGTAAGAAATGCCTGAGAGGAAGTGAGGGAAGGAGTGGGAAGGCAGCCAGCAGTTGCAACAACTAGCCATTTTTGTACACGCCACAAAATTGGCCATTCAAGCTTCAATTCCCTTTAATGATGTTGCTGTTTGCATGCTCAGTGGCGTAGTCTGCGTTAAAGGACTTTGGTACCTGGCAAGATAAAACACCTCGAAGGTGTTTTAGTTGCTACCTAACAAAGTGCAACCGTGCATGGGGTGATGGAAACTGATGTGCTCGGGACCTGGTGGGCAGTGGGGAGCCTTATCTTTTTCTTTTTTCCCTTCCCGGAGCCTGCCTGAGCTGTGTGGAGGCCCAGTGCTTCCCTCCGTGGCTGCGGCGCCCCCCAGGACTGCCCAGGCCGGGTCCCAGTGGGTGGGTGCTGCCTGGGAGGCCCCCACACAGCTCAGGAACTGCTCAGCCTGCCAGCAGCTCCCGTCCCCCCCAAAGAGGCAGGTAAGGATTGGACCCCCACCCTTGTGTACATGCCATGGGGGTTTAGTTCGGTTTAATCTGAAGCGGTGTTTTAAAAAACCCACTGTAAAAGCTAAACTAAATTAAACCACCGTAGCGTATACAAGCAGCCTTACACTTGAAATTTTAGTTTGCGTTAAGTATTCTTAGGCCAGAACACAAGCAATAATAGACTCATAGAAAAATAAGGTTGGAAAGGGTCTCAGGAGTTTTTCTACTCCAGTCTCCGAGGCTCGAGGCAAGAACATCCTTGTGCAAGCCATCCCAGTCAAGTACTTATCTAATTTAGTCTTAAAAACTTCCGTAAGATGGAGATTCTTAAATTTCCTTTGTTACAATTTAAAACCATTGGTTCTTGTCCTGTCCCCTGCAGACACAGGAAATAATTCCATCGCCATCCTCTTCATAACAACCGTTTCTGTATTTGAAGACAAGTTATCAGATCCTCCCCTCAGTCAGTCAATAGTTTTACATATTGCAAAATTCAGTCTGAGGAGAAGCATCAAACAGGGTTTCTAAAAGAGTCGTCATGATTTTCATTCTGTGCATAATAGAACAAGGCCTTCCAATAGCTTCCTTAATTCAAAAATAACAACATGGTGGAAAGCTTGTCTGCATCTTACCCAGAACTGGCCTTTATGGTGCTTACTGTTTTGTAGTAGTTATTTGCTATTTCATCTTTTTTTCCCCCAACTCCCTTCTCTTTGGTCAGATTGCTACCATTGATACAAATGAACAAGCATACAGGGCCTGAGGTGGTGTGGGCACTAAAGTGCATCACTGACAGCCCAGAAGTCGCAAGCTCAAGGCCATAGCAGAAGCACTCATGGTGCGGCCTGTCAGACTCCAATGAATCTGTGAATTTTGCTAAATACCTTGTCATGAGGAGACAAAAGAAAGGAACCCTCAAAACCCCCAGATTTAGATTAAAACGTCAAACACTCTAGTGTCCAGGCCTGCTCAGATCCTGGGTAATGGGTTCATATGTAGTACATAATTTGGATACATACTCAAGCTTGGAAACAAAGCTGAAACATACGGATGTTTAAGTCCGTCCATATGTTCTTTGCGGTCCTTAGGACGGTTATAGAAAGACTCCATGCCACATAAACCTAATGGGACCAGGTATCACTAGGTGACACCAGTATCCTAATTAAACCCAAGTTTTACCTTAGATCAAGGGTTGATAACCTATGGTCCATAGGCTCATGTGGCCCGCAAAAGGATTAGATCTAGCCTACAAAGGTTTGGCCCTGTTCATATTTTAGTAAGGGTGCACAGATCCCCAGCCATTTGATCCATTCTGTTTTGCTAATGGCACCCCAATTGCCTCCAACCGCTCCAGTTGGTTACTCCAGCCTGCCTGGAGGGCTGCTCTTCCTCTCTGCAGCCTCTGCCCACCGTGGCATCAGCCAGGTCGCAAGCTGTGGTCCGTGTTAGTAAAAGGTTGTTGACCTCTGCCTTACATTATTCTGAGCACCTGGGAATGTCCCAAATGCCTCGAGAAAACAAGAGACATAGCTGTTGCTCTGAAGAGCAGTCTACGCTCAACAAATATATGAAGTTACATAGTTCTTGCAATCATACTCTACACGCTCCTATTCAAAATTAAAACAAACCTTGAAAAGACTGGACTAAGGTTCCTTAGCACTTCATCCGAAGGCCACTGAAATTAATGAGTCTCTCTCAAATGACTTCAGCAGAGCCCACTGCCTGTAGCAGTGGGCAGTTTGGGGAAAGTGACCTCTGTAGGTCACTTTTTGGATGAATCATCAAATCACAAAAAATTCAGGTTGGAAGGAACCTCAGGGGGTCATCTAGTTGAACCCCCTGCTCAAAGCAGGACCATCCCCAACTATATCACCCCAGCCAAGGTTTTGTCTAGCTGGGTCTTAAAAACTTTCACGATGGAGCTTCTACCACCTCTCTCTCTAGGTAACCTGTTCCAGTGCTTTACTACCCTCCAGTCTTTACTAATGGAAGAGTGCCATTATACATAAGTGAAGCCAGTCTGACTTCAGTCATAGGAAGCAAATCCATCTACGTTGTACAAAACCCATGCTATTCACACCTTGAAGCTGCAAATCAGATTACACTCAGTTCCAAAGTTTTTTACTGGCCGATAAACAGCACTATAAACTATAGATTGCAGCATGGATGGATAGATGTACGTATATGTTGGTAATAAGAATAAGAATAATAAGTAGGCTTGTTCCTTCAAGGCTCCAAGCAAACTAGGGGCTAGGCAAACAACTATTCACCAAAGCACCCTGGGGGGAAAACCAGGAGAAACCGTCATAAAGTCCTAAAAGAAGGTTTCAGACTGGATACAAGGAAAAACTTCTTCACGGTTCGTGTGACCAGACTCTGGAATAGACTTCCAGGGGGGTGGTGCAAGCACCTACCTTGGAGATCATCAAAAGGAGACTGGACACACACATTGCTGGGGTTATTTGACCCCAGCAGTCTTCCCTGCCCAGAGCAGGAGGGCTAGACCTGATGATTTCATGAGGTCCTTTCCAGCTCTAAACTTCTGTGAAGCTGCGTGAATCAAACTCCTAGAGCAAATTCCCCATTTTCTGCATGGAATAATTGGACTAATTAGTTAATTAACTGCTACGACTGTAAAATCCTTGGAGCACAGCATGTCTTTCATAATGTGTTTGCGTAGTGACAAACACAATGGGGTTTTGGTGCATGACTGCAATTCTTAGGCACTAGCCAATATAAATGATGATGACGACGACAAAGATGACACATTCAGGGTCAATAGGTCAATTCATGGAGCAAGATGCTAATTAGTTAAAAGGCATCAGAATTGGACAACAATGCAAATATCACTTATTAGGAATTGAATTTAGATGATGACTGTGTGTGCCAAGGCATTTCAAATAGATTAATAGCAACAATGAACAAAACTAGAGTCAAGATCTCTATACCAAATGGGATTCCACAACTGCATTTGTTATATTTCTGGCTTTATGGATTTAAAAATACATTCAGTAAGATGCTGAAATTTCATAATTTATATCTCTAGCCAACAGTTGGCTGCCACTCCAATGACCAGTTTTAAAAATGCTTCCGTATAGCTATACATTATAAAATGTGCAAGTCTTCTTTTAATATGGAAAAATCCAGCTGCTCCTCATTTAGAGGAGAAAACATCTAGCCCATACGGTGCCTGTCTTCGATTACTATTTCTCAATAGGAAGTGCACCAGGAAATACCAACAGTAGATTCTTAATAGTTTCTGAGGAGAAATGTATGATTATTTCTCAATATTCTTGGAAGGGAATAGGAGTGAATTTTTAAGGTAAGCAGTCCTCTTCCATGAGGACCAAGAAAACTAATAGGAGCAAAGAAAAATTTTTCGACTGTGGATTTTAAATGCTCTTAAATCCTGCATTTCCTAGTTCTGTTGTATGAATAAAAGCTCTCCGGGGCGTTTTCAAGGGAACTGAAATAATTCCCCCTAAATATCATCTAGAAATGATACACTGCTTTAAAACAATGTTGTGTGCATAACTTTCATGACAGTGGCATGGGGAAAGCATGACCACAGCACTGAATCTTCAACATCCACACTGAGAAGCAGATTACATGAATATTCTTGCATATAAGCGGGGTAGGATAAATGCTTTCCATATGCACTTATAAATAATTATAAATCCAACTCAGCCCTCTTTCTAGCACTTGCAAAAAGAGGGCTGCCTGGCTGTCATCCACAAGAACTGACCCACTGCTTGTAAAGAGACAATTTCTTTTGCAAATTCTGTCTTAATTTATATATTAGTCAAATAAGGTAATAAACAGCTGTAAATCATTAGAAGCATATACAATCCAGTCCTATAACATCTTAGACTACTGTACACTGCATTAAATGATGATTTCTGCTATTGCCAATAGGCCAGATCCTGGCATCCATAGCAAGTCTTTGTTTAATCCCAGTTAATGACCACGTACAGGTCAACAAGGCAGTCTTCTAAATTTGGCCCAGTACATATCTGCTACGACTAGTCTAGTTAGTGGTTTTGTATCTTAATTAGATCAATTTTGTTTTTAAAATCATGCACTATGCACTATCACATTAAGTTAAAAAATATTAGTATCAGATACTGAATAAAAACCCTGAATGATGCTAAAACTTTGAAACTACTAGTAATGGCTCTAGATAGGTAATTTTTATCTTGCTGCCAACACAATGACCTTACAAAGAACTTTCTGTGCTATAAAAATAGCACAAAGCACCACAATGCAACAGTCAAAAGCAAAGAGGGGAAAAAATTGCATGCTCTGATGAAACTGTAACAAAAGTTTCGGTAAAAAGAACACAAATGGGATTCAGCCAGTTTGAGCTGGTATCGCTAGTCTTGTAAGAACCATTGGCTCTTTATTGAGCAGAAATGATCATGACCACTGGCTTAAATCTTTCCCATAAAATGACACCTTTAATAGATTATTATAAGCAATAATAGCACCAGGCAGGGATACTGATCCACAGCTAGTTCAGAGGGAATTGTCCCATCTAATAAACCACTTAACTAAGACTGCCGCCAGGTTTCCAGAGGTCTTCCGGCTAAACTGCTGGTATCTTGTACTATACTTGGATAGTGAAATATGGCAACAGTTCACAACGCAATGACTGTACATTAATTTAATGAGAAGTAAGGAAATGAACAGATATGTGTAAAGTAAGGGTACAAAGATAGATGACCTTGTACTAACTTACAGTTATTACACTGCAGTATCTTCCAACAGGTTTATAGCCGAGTACTAGCTACATCGGCCTGAAAGGAAAATGGGCTAAATGTATCCTTCAAGCAGTCATGTACCTACTATACATAGCCTTAGCATGCCTCTCTCCTAAATTCTTCCCAAGAATCCATGATTCACTTCTCTAGGACTTATGACTAATAGTCGAAAGCTCCAAGTTATTTAAAAAGGCTTGCACTAGAATGGTTTTTCTGTCTCCAGACCAACACAATCTCATTAATCTAAGGGGTAGGGCAATACTTGGTTATGTACTGATAATCGATTAAAAGTCCAATATTGCAAAATCATTGCTTACTGTCATATTATTTATAGTAATTACGCAGAAAACACTAGTAACCTGGTCCTCATGTCTGAAAATGACTCATCTGATTCTGTTAATACTTACTTGGCACACAAATCAAACAAGCAAAAACAGAGTAAGTCTGGAGTGCCCCAGCCTTAAAGGCCAAAGGTGTAAACATCTGGAAATAGCTGTCACAACGAAACATTCAGGCAACCGACCTAGAACAGCCTCTAGGAATGTCATCAATATTACCATAATATCAGGACGAAGTCAATCTATAAATATGGTCAAAAGAACTGCAGGGACTCTTCTTGTCTAAAAGGGTTACAAGTCCTTTACTAAAAACTAAGTCTAAGAGTCACACCTTGAATTATCTTATTGCCAGATAAAGAATATTTCATCATTTACAGCAAGCAAATAGGAAATATGCAAGGGAACATAAAAGTCCTCGAAGACATCCTTCAGATATCAAAGGCTGCTACCAGAGAGAGTGGCAAGGAAAAGACAGGAATTTAGACCCAGAAGGGGTCTCCCAAACCATCCAGTCCAGATCCCTGTGCTCCCAGACAAACATCTGTCCCACAGGTATACAAGATCTTCCACCCTGTCCTTTCTAGCACAACCACAAAGCATCCTATGAAAAAACCCCACAATGAGCTAAAGCTAAAGGACAGGGGAGACAAGGGCACTGCTAGTCCCTTGCCATTGCAATGGCAGGTAATTTGTTTGGTCAACACTACAAAAGGGACAAGTGTAGGAGTCACAAATCCCTTCCATGCTCCCCCCAAATGAGTGAAAGGACTAAGGATTAGGGGTTTTGTTGGTTTTCTTTAAGTATCAAATTTTCAAAATAGAAGACTGGGCCTTTCTTCACCTCTGAGGCTGTCTATTTAACAGCAGAGAGATAAGCTACCTGCTATTCTATCACATGACGACCATAGCAACAGCATTGATCTGCTGATTGTATCTACTGGGACAGTGGGCCTCTGATGGAGGAAAGAAATGGCACAGCAGAACTTACACATGATCAACACCTCCATAAGAAATAATAATAATCATCCAAGAATGTGGCCTGTTTTTTCCCTTTCATTTAAGTTTAAATTTCAGTCTAATTTTGAGCTTGTGAGTCAGCGAGCGAGTGAGATTCCTGCACACCCACAGACATTTTTAATGGCTTGGTATACCAAAGGATGTAGAGGAGTGCTGGAACTGCTAATGAGCTACCCAGAGCAACACAGAACATTTACCTAGAACTCACTGAAATTTTTCACACAAGGTTTTTATCCAGTTTTGATTAAACTGAAATTTTTGACAGGGAAACATCGATTCTGGGAACCAATATTCATTTGCCTGTGTGTAATGTCAAAACAGACATTTTCAACGTACCTTTTGAGTTTCAAAAGCCAAAACAAAGTGGCATTTTAACAAAGTTTAACAAAATAAAAATTGTCACGTTGTCACTTGATAGTCCCTGGAGGGAAAGCTGAAGATTTTGGAATGAAACATTTCTTAGGATACATTTTGGTTTTCAACCCAGGGTTAATGCTGTCTCTCTCTCATGTTCAGGACATCAAATGCAGTTCAATGTAGCAAGCAGCTAGTTGAGAGCAACACAAAACAAAACAGAGCTAGTTGTGGAAATGTGAGCGCAAAAATAATTGATGAAATCCTGATTAGATAAAAGCATTAGTTAGAAAATAGTTGGAAAAATGTGATTAACCTAAGAAAGTTGAAGATCGTGCAACGATTAAATAACAGAACATGCAACAGTCAAAAGGGACGTTTACTGGAGCAAAACCAAGCAGCATTACAGATCCCAAGTTACCTCCAGTGTCATCACCTCATCAGACTGGCCAAGCACAGCCCGGCCGGCTACGCTGAGTTGCCTCATTCTCTGCACAAACTGTGCATTTCCAAACTTGTATACATCAGTGAGTTTGTCATCTGGGGAGCTCTTAACCTGCTTCCACTTCACCCTGTGTCTAAGTGTATGATGTTCACATTTGCCAGAGGGAGCCACAGCAGTCTAAGCCCTCAAAGCGATAGATTTTCCTTCCCACTGAGGGAACAAGACTCTATTCTTTCTCTTGAATGAAGCCCACTGTAAACGGCAAAAAGCCCATTTGAAATCAACTACACTACATATAAAATGCATACACATGCAACTGCGAGGTGGTTACGGTGTTTGAGAAAGAGTGCCTATCGTCTCTCTACTCACTTGGCACCTGCTTCAAAGGCTGAGCTCTTCTGCCTCTGATGCAGACAGTTATACATAAAGGTTTCCTGCTGTCTGACCAAAACAGAAATCCATCTTCCATTTTAGGTACTTACACAGGGACATTACCAAACACCAAGTGCCTAACAGCACCCCTGTGAGATTTTTATAAATGGCGCAAACACTAACACTCCGGTCCTCCAGGGTACTTAGGCACATAGCACCCACTGATTTCAATGCCTACTTAATAGGATTTATGGGCACCTACATGCATGCTTGCCACTTGCTCATTAGCACACAGTGGAGTAGACTTGATCAAGTCTGCTGGAGCTTGCTAATTAGCATGTGGGGGTGCTAATTAGCATGCTCCAGCAGCCTCCACATCACTTGTATTCAGCATCCCTACACTTCAAAACAGTGGCGGGGGGTGCTTTAACTAAAGCTTGTCAAACGAGACACTGTGAGCGCTTTAATTAGAGTGGCTCCTGAGAGCCGCTCTAATTAAAGTGCCCTCCCTCCCTCCATCCTGGAGCACATGTAAAGACACCAAGCAGCTTTGAGGATCTGAGCCTAAAGTTGCACTGGAGGCCTATGGACATTAAGGGAACCAAACTTCAGATTTCCCATGTTGAAAGCTAACATGCTTAACTGCTGGATAACTCTCCCTTTCTGAGCGTCGAAGGACCTGAGGAGGAAAAGAAAGGCCATTAAAAATCAACAGCATGTATGAACAGGCATGAACAACTCAAGAGGCTGACATTTTTACTCGCCTCTGGCTGGTAGGAAGATTTCAACCACAGTGAGGGGAGAACTTCCTGATCCCTTCCGGGCCCTTACGGCACAGAAGGAGACTGCTTCGGAAAGTCTGACCCTTAAGTTCACCAGTGCCCAGGTGGTCCATAATGACATCCTTCTGAATGGCCATGAAATGGTGGGCACTGGTACTGTTGTAATCAACCCAGCCTTGCATGAAACAGTCACAACTAAAAGCCACACAAAATGGGCCATATCACCTAATTCCAGAGCATTTGAGCACTTTAAATTCCTAATGAGTTTATTGTCCTCCCATCCCAGAGCGATCAGGAAGCTCTGTTATCCCCATTTTACCAGCGGAGACCTGAAGCACAGAGAGAGGAAGTAATTTGCCGACAGATAGCGAGCAATTCTCCGCGGCAGAGCACAGAGATGAACGCAGATCTCTCAAACCTAAGGCTTCAGGATCCTAACCAGTGACCATCGTTCCCTTCTTCTGTTCATCACTGTTCTCACATCCTCAGTGGCAAGTGAGCACCTACTTACAATCATAAGTGAAGTAGACCCGCCTGCATACAAAGGTCTATGGATTTCTTTTACTCTAAGGTAAAAAGTCAGCGATACCTTTGATACAGCCACCCCAGAGAAGAAAATTATATTCATGAAAATCCTTATTCTCAGCTGAGGCAAAATGAAACCCTTGAGAGCTTTTCCCACAACTTTCTTTTTCCAAGAAATATTTTGGTTGTGTGAAGCAATTGTAGGAATAAGAGTGAAGAGGTAATGTTGGGCCTGTTCCAGTAAAGCACTTAATATGCTTTCCTTTAAGCAAGAGAGTAAATCTCATCAGCTAGCCCACAATCTTAGAGCTAATAACATACTTAAGTCTTTATCTGGATCTGGGCCCTAAAACATTACAACAGCATAATGAGATACATATTGATGCTAGAATAGATTTTCAAAGGTGCAGATGGAAGTTAGGTGTTCAAATGGGTGACAGCCCATAAGACTTGGATATCAAATTGCCCTTTGTGTCTTGCAAAACCCACTGTGCAATCAGTTCCAGTAAAATAATCCACCTAACCCTTTGCCCAACACTCCTGCCAACCCTTTCCAGAATCATGAAACTGCTTGACTTTGTTGGGAACCACAGGTGCTTATTGCCTTTAAAAGTCAGGGCAGGTTCCTAACACTTGACACAATTTATGCGCACTGAATGAATGTCTGCAACTTTGCAGTAGATGATGCCATGCTAACTTCTGTTCCAAAAATAAGATGATATCCCAGTTACAGCACGTACAATGGGAAGTAAACATTAAGGGATTTTTTTTTCCTGAAATGGTGCCCCTGCTAATTTAGCTTGTCATGGATATTTTTTTTAAGTTAATTTAAACCTGAGGGACGGTGGTGCATTGATGCATCTGGAAGCCTAAATCCTGGAAAGTGCTGTCCTGGGAGTTATTTTTAACATGGAAGAAAACATAAGGGCCTTTACAGGAGGAAGCAATATAATTCCCTAATGGTAAAACAAAGCAAAGCTACAAGTGGCTGTCACGTGATCATGCCTGACTTATAAATGAGCAAACATAAAACACTCATTTGTTTTTATGTGCTTCATTGCACACGGCATTTTAAGCATTTCCTTGCACTTAGCAAAGGGAAGAGGAGCAAGAAGGAAAACTCTGTATGTAACACTCCCTTCAGCATGAACTGATATAGATTGACAGGGTTATGAGGAACAGGAGGAGGGTTAAGGAGATCCTGGTTCAGTTCTTGGCTCTGAGGCACAGACTTCTTGCATGACCTCTATCGCATCACTTAGATCTACATGAAAGAAGGCCCTGCCATGCCAGCTCTACACATGGGCTCTCAAAGCAAATGCAGTGAAGCCACATTGGTGTTGTGCTGAGCATGGGCCAAAAAGCTCTGAAATGCTAATGCAGCTATGTTGCTTCTGGCTTGGGAGCTAGTACACGCAGAGCTAGGGCAGTGCGTCGCAGAACAGTACTGCCTTGTGCAAGATAGATATCCCTTTAATCCAGCCAAGCTTCTTCTCCTAAACTGGAAAACAAGGACAATGCACTTTCATTCTCTTATATGTTGAGCCCTATCCCTGCAAAGAGTGTGGGCAGACCCCCGCCTTGCAGTAATACAGCAGCCCAGCCACACAGCTCTCTTTGTGGCATAAGAGCCAGAGGCAGCCGCCCAGCAAACATGTACACAAATATTTAACTAGCACGAGCAGTCTCATTGACTGCAATGGACCTACTTGTGTTTAAAGTTGAGTGCATACAAAAATGTTTGCTGAATTTGGGCCAAAAGGATAATTTTCGTTCTCTAAATCTGTACAGCACCTAACACAATGGAGCTCAGATCTTTGATATGGCATCTGAAGACCACAGAAATATAAAATATGACTAATAAAAGGGTGGAACTATAGGGATAATTCAACTGATAGAAGAATATAAGATAAAACAAGGTCCTTGAGTACCACAGAAAGGGCTGCGAGAGATTGGGACATACATGTGGGTGATTATCTGGGTCACTGAGACTCACAGATGAACATGCATGTCATCCTTGGGACCCGAGAGCCTTGAGATCAGACACTCCTGGTGTGCAAGCAAACAAACTCTCAGCACATTAACACACATATTAGAAGAAAATATAACTCGCAAGGAAAAACAATCAGGGTTCAAATTAAGGGGGTGTCTCGGGGAAGCAGCCCCCCATAAGGGACAAGAGCTCCCCCCATAAGAGATGAGAGCCCCCCACCCTTGCAGCCAGGAAGAAACTGCTGTTTAGCTTGGGGGGAAAAGCAGCCTCTCCCCCTCACCGCTGCCAGGTGCTTTTTGCTGCAGCTGCCCAGAGCCCACGCCCAGGCTGTCCTGCGGCTTCTCTCCACCACTGCCAATCCCCCCCAAGAGTCAACCTGCAATTCAAACCCTGAAAAAAATGAAGCATTAACCATAGATCGGCAGACTATTTTCCTTAAACCCAGAAAGATCTTTCCTCAATTAAATGTTTTACCAAGCCAAACTCCCTTTCAAAATCCCTTTCTGATTTATAACCCTGAAATTTTTTATCAACATGCTATGGTCTCTAAAACAAAATTCAGTGAGAGCGTGCCCATTTGTTTTCTTGCACAATTGCTATTAAAAAGAAGGAGGGGAGAAGGGGGGGGGAGAGGGAAAAAGAAAAATAAGACACAACATATTAGATTAGAAAGACAACAGGCAAATGAAGGCCCAGAATTAGGGAAGTAATTAGGCATATAGTTAACTTCATGCATGCACTGAAAAAAACCTGCTGGCATCAATTGAAGCCAAGGAGAGGTACAGTAGATAATATTCCAAAAGACAAAAGAAAAAAAGAAATATCAGTTACTGTTATGTGGTCAGGGAAAAACTGTAACATCGGATCACAGATTAGATAGAGTAGATGGATAAAATAAGAGTATATTGTCACCGATGGCTGCCTGAAAATTGGCTTTTAGCTTTGGAGTTTTGTAGATTGTACATCATTGGTCATACAGCCTGTGCAATAATACAGAGCAAGAGAGTCTGTGCACATGTAGAAGTAATTCATGGAGACAGACTAAAGAATATGCGATGGCTCAGGTATTTCCTAACATCTGTCTTCATGAGAGAAGAGAGACCTAACACCTCATGACTGGTATAGTCAGGCTTATCAAGTCTCTCTCCTCACAGAAAGAGATTAACATCATAAAAAATCTAAGCCACCATGTGTTATTCCCGTGGTTCTTGCTAGACTTGTATAGTTAGGATGCTGTCAGCATTTCTATTAAAATCCATGTTTTTAAGTCGATATATATATATATTTGCTCCAGGCTGAATCTTGACATACAAGTTTATGCCTGGAAGAAAATGTTTTAGAAAATGTATTCAAATTCTTTGGCTCTGGTGCTGGAGACAGAACACAGCAATAGAAAACAAAATCTGATACATTATCATTATTAATTATTATTGTTATTCTGCTCTCAACAGCAAAACGTATTATTTCACTTTCTTAAAAAAGTAGTAGTAGTTTTGGGCAATTACGTCAAAATTTTCTAATAGGGTACCTAAAGTTAGGTACCTTGAATTGTATTCGGAGACCTGAGGATGATTTCTAAAGGCATAAAGGGAAGATGGGATTTTCAAAAGAACCTAAACACCCACTTCTGCAAAAGCTAAAGCACTTGCTTAGTTTTACATAAGGATGAACAGTTTCATAGGGTTAAACGAGACTACACACAGGGGGTAAAGCGAAGTACAAGCCTAATCCTTTGCATGATGATCAGTGCCTAAATACTATGAGTCCAAATCCTAAAGCTCTTCAATGGAGCTTTGGCTGTTAAATGATGCAGGTCCTTCTGAAAAATTTAACCTTCAACTCCCTTTGGCTTTCAGTAGGAATTGGGCACTTAGTATTCTTCCTTATCAACCACTCTGCATGACTTCTATTTAATTCTGAGAGTGGGTGGGCAACAGAAGTATGTGGTGTGAAAAACAGTTGGGGGCAAGGGAACTGCCTAGAAAAGCAGGCTTTAGTAAATCTGATTTTCCATTGAAAATATTCCTGTGCGTTACATAAAGAACTTTAAAACTGTGTCACCAAAGACAACAGAGAGACAGGTCATCGTTCATCATTTCAATAATTTCAGAGGAGGTACAAAGTGCCATCACTATGAAAGGATTACCTTTAACTTAAAAACAGGAGGCCTGATTCTCTTCTCATGCCAATTTTACATTGATTTAACTCCCCTGACTTCAGTGGAGTTGCTCCCAATTTTTCACTTTTGAGAGGGAAAAATGGAACAAGGTACAGTAATTCCACTCATTTTGAAGGGAACAAAGGCATGATCTTTTTCTACCTTGAACTGGTTTCTTTTGGTTGAAATTCAGCCCTGGCCAAATGGCCAGAACAAAATCTCTGTGGCACTTAAGCCCTACTGCAACCCTATCTGGGAAACTAAGTGACTCACGGGCTTTTATTCGGTACCACCATAGATGGGATGAATTCCACCCTATGACAGTTCATAGACATTAGGGCTGGAAGGGACCTTGGAAGATCATCGAGTCCAGCCCCAAGTTTAATGAAAGATTTGCGCAGCTGGAGGGGGCAGCGGGGTTGTGGCTCAGGAGTGAGGGGCAATGGCATGGGCAGGGCACTGGCATATCAGGCTCAGCGCCACAAAGCTGCAGGGGGTGGAAACAGCAGCTGGACCTGCATCCTGGTAAGCACAGGGGGCAGGGGCAGCTCTGATTCTCCATAGTAAAATACCCAAAATCAAATGCCAAAATGTATAAGTATTTACGATGTATTTTATTATAGTGATTGAGGCACTTGTAGGCTTCCAAACTGCTTGTACATATATCAATAAAACATTGTATTCAACTGATACCTAAACATATACAGTGGTGTTTCATTTTAATCACAGAAAAATGCAGAATTGGGGGGTTTTATCAGATAATTGGTGATTTTTAAACAGAGAAAACCAGGATCCCTGGTGATATCTTTAGAAGAACATTTGTGACCCAAGATAGGGAAAGGGCACAGCAAAGGGCATAATGCCTGAGACAGAAATTCGACAGAGAGTGTTTGGCTACTAGGCTCATAAATGCAGGTCACAGCTACATGATAAGTAAGTTCTGCATTTTGTTTCTGTTGTTTAAAAATACTTAACTACCTCAGAAGGGTGTGAGGCCATTAACTCAAATGTGGTAACGAGGGCATGTAGTACCTAGGAACATGGACATTTCATGCAAATCAGGTATTCCTACATATTCAGGTGAGTATGCATGAATCAGACGTGTTCAGCTAGTCACTTTTAGTCTACATGCCATACTCAGTGCGAACACTGCAACTGAAAGCTGGATGTAAAATCTTCTAGACTGCCAGTAAATATTACTTCTTATTTGCCTCCTTATATACCTCCTCCATCAGGAAAGTAGTGTGCAATTTCTAAATTTCAGTTCCACATATATAGACAATATAATGCTCTTCCCAATGCAAATGATCTAAAATGTCATATTAGGCGTCTCCTTTGAAGGATTGAAATATCAAATGATATGGCAAGTCAGGACTGAGACTCATCTCCAAGCTAGTAATGGCACCTGATTATAAAATTTGGCTCAACCTTTATTATTAGCCGCTCGCTTTTATGCAGTGCTGCCTTCATTTAGCAAGTTAAGTAAAAAAATTCAGAAAAAAAATACTTTGACTTCCAGCATTTGCAATTACAGCAGAGCACACATAAAGATTGAGATTCCACGAATTGCATTTATGAAAGACATCAATATATTTTAGAAGCTTGTTGAGCTGCACAATTCCTGGTATTATTATGGGAGGCTTCAATTCTCCAGCATTGCTAATTTTCCCTTATGAAAGAGTTTTATAGAGTTTAATAGAAAATGATGCCTATTGAACCATCCTCTAGAACTTAATAGAGAATTAGATCTCCTCAATGGGGTAAAAGGCATACAGGAAGGTTCTCATTCTCTGCTAAGAGTCTACAGCTTTCTAGATAGATCATTTTCATACAGTATTTTTTTCTCATTTCTATACAAATGTAATCATTTTACTGTTGTAGATTTCTATGGTTAATATTACAAAGGATGCCATTAATGTTAGTATAAGATATATGTTTAAATACCCTAGAAAACTATGAAAATCTCCACTTAAAAGCCTGTCACATTACTTCTCATAAGCCCAAATTGCATGTAAAATACCTTCCAGTTATATGGGGCTTCTTTATATGTGCTCCAGGGTTGGGGTGGGGAGCACTTTAATTAAAGCGCCCCATCCCTATTTTGAAGCACAGGGACACCGAATACATGTAACGTGGAGATTGCTGGAGCATGTTAGCATGCTAATTATCATGTGTCAGAGCAGACATCCAGCACATGTATAGGTGCCCATGGTTATCAGCTAAACCTCACTGCACACTGCTGCTACAGCAGTTTATAGACACACTCAGCTGTGAAGAGCACTGGTCAAACCCAACAGTGTAAATATTTTCCTGCTTACTTGACTATCAACTGCTCAATTAGACATTCCATTACATTGTATTATCTAGTATGACAAAAAGTACAATTGAAGAGGTGGTTAACTTAATTGGAAAATAGATACTGAAGTGTTATATCTGCCATCCCATAAGCAGCACAGATAATGTAATGGTGCGTCTGAAGGTATCTGCGGCAATAAAATCTTGTAAAGTTAGGGGAAAAATGTTAATAATACTACATAACACTAATGAGATCAGCTAATGTTAACAATAACCTGCTATGATGAATGCTAACAAAAACAAGCCAGTAGACTGTGTGGGCGTGGGTGTATTCAACAAGGCTCTTGCAAAAGGCAGCTGAAAATGGTTGGTATCATATTTACCCAAATACAAGACCATTCTGAATTTAAGGTGATCCCCCCAAATAATTAGAGTCTATATATGGAAAATGTATACATTTGTTGTAATTTTCTATGTATAGAAGCTAACTGTTGGAGGGGTAATCTTAAATTTATCCCCCCTCCCTACTGTAGCAGGGCAGAGGTGCAAGCAGTGGCAGGGGGACAGGAGGCAGAGGGGTCAAATGGCTCAACTCCTACCCCTTCCCCACCTCCCACCCCGCTGCCTTACCCACTCTGGTACCTACCACCCCACACACCTTCTTCTGCCTGCTCCCTTGCCACCACTTACCCTCCAACCCCAGCTCTGACCCCACTCCAGCCCAAGGCACAGAGCACATGCTTGCTCTGGTCCCAGCCTGGCCATACATCAGTGGTTAAGGTGGCACCTGACCCCAGCTGGTTCATGGCCAGGTTCTGGCCAAAGGAACCATCTACGCCATGCCCCAGGCTGGAGCCAGAGGATAAGTGACAGTGGGGGAAGTGACGGGGAGGGGGCAGAGGTGGTGACAGGTGTGTGTGGAATCAGGAGGGGTAAGCAACAGGTGCCTGCCCCTCAATTTGTATTCAAATTCAAGGTGGGGACTTTTTTCTCCCCCGTGTTAAATGGGGGGAAAAAAACCTTCTTGGATCCAAGTAAGTACAGCATGTTATGCAGACTCTTATGGCATTCAACGCTGCTCAGCTGGAACCTTGTCGTGGTCCTTGGCCCTGAGTGCTTCCTAAACCATCCATGGTACCAGGAGTAAAAGGTTACAAAAGGAACCTTTGGAGGGCCACAGTCTGCATTTGCAAGCAATGGGTCCTTGTCTTTCTTATGTCATGACAAGGTATTTAGCAGAATTTGCAGATTTGTTGGAATCTGACACCACCACACCATGAGCACTTCTGCTGTGGCCTTGAATTTGCAACCTCGAGGCTGCCAACTGTGCGCATTAGTGCCCGCACCATCCCAGCCCCCAATCCATAGGTGCCAGCATAGAAGACAACAGTTAGAAAGCAGATCTCTATTTGGCAATAGCTGGCTGTAAAGCACTCGATGTTTTTAATAATTCTCAATTAACTCAGGCAAGAGGAGACTAATTACAAAGCTAATACAGAAATATGAGGAGCACTGCACTCCATGTAAAATAATGAAACATATGAGAGGTACATGTTGAAATAGACACTGTTAGAAAATGAAAAGAGAAAAAGCTTTCTTCCACAAGCAGCAGATCCAAACCCAGTAATTTTGGGGGTGTTGAGTCCATGATAGGTGCGCAAATTATGAACAGGCTTTGGGACAAAACATTCAGTTATCCACTACTGGAAGATCCAAAATTGACAGCTGAAAAAGCAATTAGTATTTGCAGACAGAAGCTTGATGGGTAAAGGGGACTGGAAAATGTAAGACAAGGGCCAGAGCCCTTTAATACCACTGTCAAATGAACACCGACACCAAGAAAGAACTGAGACAGTTCTTAAGGCGGGTCACATATGCCAAAAATGCAAGAAAAGCCAAGAGAAAGTGCTCATGTGGGTAGCACTGGAAAAACTTCTCCTCTAAAGCAAAGGTGGCATAACTTTATTTACAATACCTAAGGGGAAAAGACCTCTATACTGGTCTCAGACTTTCCAGAGATCACCTTACAAGAGAATACTATAGATAAACAGGCAATTATGAGTATTAAAACTATTTTGGCTAAACATGATCTACCCGACAGAGAAATATCTAGCCATAAGCCACAAGTAGTGGCCATGATTTGAAGCAATTTGCAGTGAGGTACTGGTTTGGATAAATCACTGTTAACTCTTGTTATTCCCAGGCTAGCAGAGAAAAAAAAAATCAAAATAAAGCTTCTGTTAAAAACAAACAAACCCTGAAGACTCTGATCTTTATTTATCACTGTTAAGTTACAGAAAGGTGTCAAGGAACATGGGGTGTCAACTGCTCACATGTTTTTCAACCAAAAGCTGAAAACAAGAATGCTTTCTCTATTAGAAACTGATGTCAGAGTCACTGAGGACTTGCAGACTCTGAAGAGAAAAATAGCTAACAAAATACTTGATATGGTTTGGGTCCTAGGACCTGACACTCTCACTCAGAAAAAATGATGCTGTGTGTCCCTACAATGGGAAGCACGGGTCACAAACATCAGTGATGTCTCAGAAGTGGTAGCCCAATATTGGATGGGCTCAACATTTGAATGAGGGTATCGCCCCAAAGGGACATAAACTGTGAAAAAAAGGTCAGAACTCCTCAGCAGCTTAGGAGGAAGGAAGGTAAATGTGACTGAGTCACTGGTTGTGAGGCAGCATGGAGGATGGCTGTGGGGATGTACACAGAGCTGAAGGTGGGCTAGAAGATCAAGAAGGCTTGAGAAGCACTGATCTTACCAATCTGGCACATGGAAGATTTTGAAGGGAACGACAGGTACCAATAAGACACTAAGATGATAAGGACAATACAAGAACCTACAACAGCGCAGAAGACAGCAGAATGTATAGCTTGCCTGAATGGAGCTGATAACTCATCCAGCCTTGGCCAAAGCATCCAGGTGATACATCTCTGTCACTTTTAGGCTTTCCCCCAGGAACATTGCTGTAGTTGCTTGGTATAAATCCAATACAGTAAGCTCTGTCTCTCTGCATTCTCATTAAACAAGTAAAGAAAAATGTCCTTAGTGCATAACCCCAAGCTGTTTTCCAACCCTATTGTACTCAAAGATCTTATGAAGACTGAGCTCCAGCTTAGAATTTGTCTAACTAGATGGAGAGGAGAGTGATTCAGAAAAGATTTGCTGCATCTGAAATTTCTGGAACAGCAAAACATATTTAAAATTAGGAGAATTTATGGCCTCTTCTTGTGGATTTGACTGTTTCAAATGTAAAGGCATTTCAATGGAAAGGTGCTTCTGTTTGGTTGAGGTTTTAGAGATCTGGTCAAAAAGACTTGTATTTTGAAATTTCAGTGTAAACGTTTTGCATTTTTTTCCTTGAGAACCTTTTCTACAGTTTGGCTGTTTATAAGTGGTCCTATATTTGTGTGCGTGTGTGTTGTAGGGGGCGGTGAACAAGAAATCAAAATGGCAACACATTTCCATAGATTATTTTAAACATGCTTGCAAAACCTTCTCTCCACTTTTCATCCCACCAGAGCTCTTTTAGCTTGTTTAGATTTAAAACCTATCCATCCTCCTCTCCCTTTGAGTGGAAAGGGCAGGAGATACTTTGCATGCCTGTTTAGGACGTGAGATGATCACACAGCTGCAGGTGTTCCCACACATTAATCTATAACTTCCCTCAAGGACCCCTAACTCCATCAGCCACTTGCCTTTCCAGGACTAAAGAGAGCTATGTAGGATTAGTCTTGCTGCACAGTCCACTGAGTTTGCCATTGTGGCTGCAGGTATCTTGCATAGCATCTTTTTTCTTCCTGCCTTTGCTAATATCTTTAAGGAAGGGTATTGAGTATCATAGAAAGGCTTTTCAATTACATTCAGAATTATTTATATACATCTCCTTAGTATGTAGCCCTTTCCACTCTGTTCATTCATTCCCAGGGAAGTTGTTGAAAGGAAAAGAAAACCAATGTAATCTGTGAGTTCACCAAACAGCTACTCACATCAGCCTCAATATTGGCAGCAGCTATGACCTGTTTACAGCGCAAGTACCAGCTCTCTTTTGAGATAAGGAAGGTGGGACACAGGAAGGGAGCTATTCTGTGCTCAGCTGGGAAGGTTTCATTTCAAACCAGAGGATCATCCAGATACACTAAAAGATTCCACAGTTTTCCAAAACTTGGGCCCTTTCCAACATTGGTCGATCATCTGCCATGCAACTTCAACACCAGACCTTGCTTGCTTTGAATGGCCAGCTGACCCACCGGTGGAGCAAGAAAAGCTGGGAGCTGCTACAAAGGAGGATCTGTATGAGGTTCTGGCTTCTGAAGCAACAGGAAACATCCTCTCAATATAATGACCATCTGCCTCTGGCTGAGACAATGGCATCTACCTCCACAGCATTAAGAATTACAAGCAACATAACCCCCAACACATGTGCACATAACGTGTTATTTGCCAAGTGTTTAAGACCTTTTTAGTGGCGAGCTTGCGATAGTGCTCTCTCTCTCTCACTCTTGTGGGCTTTCCTGGCTGCATCTGAGCTGAACATTTTACAGCAGTGGCTGTGTCTGTGTGCACTGAGCAGAGATTTCTCATTTCATACATCATTTATTCCTGCCGTGATTCCACAAAGTCACTACATGTCCTTAATACGCGCAAGAAGAGAAATCCATTCTTGTCATGATAATGGTAAAGGCTGAAGATACTGAGTGCAGCAATGCCACTAGCTGGGGGAATGAGATAATCCTATGTCCTTAACAGAGAACCACAAGGTAAAGATAGGAAGGAATAAGGTCCCTGCAATCAGAGGAAAATGTGCCTGTGCCTCTCTGCTCCTGCCACAGGAAAGGAACCACACTTACCTGAAGATCCCTCCTCCAGTGGTATAACTTGAGATATGATTGGCATCAGTCCAATACGCTCTCCTTTCTTGATTCTCAGAAAGTTAAATCTGTTGAGGGAGCAATCACTTTTTCTTGCCTCTGCTGGCAAAAGTCAGCTCTGGCACAGGACCTCTCTCGGCTGTATTCAAAAGCTATTCGAAGCATCTATTTGCCCAGCGCTGCCCCTCTCCCATCCCATCACTGTATTAAAGAACTTTGCAGAGAGATCCATCTCTTCCTGTAAACTGATGAGTGTAATAGGATGGAAGACCTGCTGATCAGCTGGGCAGAGGTTCAACTCCACATATGTTTGATATTATATCAGCCAGTGATATTATAAACTCTGAATGTGGAGGACAGTGGAAAAAAGGAGTAAAAGGAGGTAGGGAAATGATTAAAAAAAAGTTACCTTCAATGGATAGGATTGGGTAAGCCTTGAGAAGGTGAAGGGTACCAGGAACCAGCTTTGGAGACTTTCACCAGTGGGCCACCAGTTTGAATTCAGCCCAGGCGGAAAAAAAAAAGATACTATTCAATACCTCTTTGGCAGCATTTATAAATGATCTTGAAAAATGCAGTATTTTTCCCTAGGAACAGGAGTTTGCATTATAAAAGCTGGTATAACCATTGGATTGAACTGGGAACTTTGGCTGCAGAGAAGCCTAAGCCTACATGGGTATGATTAGCTGAGAGGGGTTTGGGGGTTTTTCCCCCCCCCCCCACAGAAAAAAATCATTTTTTTCAAATGAAGCCAGACTTGCTCAAAAAATTTCTATTTTTCAATAAAATTGCAAAAAAAAATCCAGAAAGGAGATATTAAAAAAAAAACAGAAAAAAACAAAAAGCTTTATTTAGAAAAAATGTTTTTCTAAGCGTTCCATCCACTCTCATACAAAAGCAGGGGAAGAAGGAAAAGCAGAGGCAGGAAAGGGGAAAAGTTTTAAAGCTTTTAAACTAAGGAGAAGGGAATGGCAGAAGGATGGAGTGAGAGGAGTATGCTAAAAATTAAAAACAATGGTGGGGAAGATAGAGGAAGTTCCTAAAAGTCTATTACATAGTCATTTACATGCTTCTATTTTCTTTCCCAGTGGCACTGATTACCAAGAACTGGCAAAGATAAAAAAAGGAAATACAGAAAGAGTCCTCAGACTAGCTTAAACAGGACAAAGATTTGGTCTTTTATAATTTATATCATATGACTCTGCCTATGTGGCGACTGTTGTCATGTCCTCCCTGCCAAAAACAAAGTCGTCTGGCTAGCATTCTTTTTACATTGCTCCAGGAAATAAAAGGATTGTCCAATGAGCATCACCAGAAAAGAGCTTGAACCAAAAACCCTGGATCCAAGCTTTCCCAATTTTTTTATTATGTTGGAGCTGGATCCAAAGCCATAGCGTGACTTGCATGTTGTTCATGACCCTTGCCAACAGCTGCAAGACACAGACTCATCCACTGCTGCAAGTCAAACCATCATCTATCTATTAAGAAGGGAGCAGCCACAGGAAAGGGCCATGGGGAAGCTCTCTCCTGCCCAAATGAATTAGCAAGAGCTGTACTAGTCTGTTCCCAGGTGCTCCCTGGCACCTCTTCCATTCGTTCCCTCCTTCTGGAGGTAAACTGACAGGGAACAGCCCTTGGTTTGGGTTGGGTTTTTTTGATCTCCAGATACCAAACTAATTCTAACCCACTTGGCAGAGTCTTTATCTGGGGCCAGTGCCCTGTGCCTGTCTCATTACAGTATGAACCTGAATCCTCCTGGGCATGTTAGGGCAAACCCTAGCTTTTCTGCTTCCCGTGGTTGAGCTACCAGGGACAGTGCTAAGCTCCTCTTAATTGGAAGTCTCTTTGCATGCACATTGCCCTTCCTTTTCAGGAGCTGGTCCAGCTGGAAGCCGCTTGCTGTGCTTCTTCTGCACTGACATCAGTCCAAGAGAACAACAGGAGTCCTGGGAACGTACGAGATGGCAAACACAGAGACTCAGGCGGCACAAGGGTGAGTCACTGATCCAAAGCAAGTAGCATGGCACCAAATGGGAACCATGCAAAGTACACACACGACAAATCACCCATCTGCACAGGCTTGGAATAGGAACGCTTGCAGCCCATGCTGCAGTGCACTAACCAGGGCCATTTGAGAGGGTTTCCAACCAAGTGCTCGTTAACAATTCATGACTACAGCTGACCCCCATTAGAATGGGCTTCATTAAATTAAAACATCAATCCGAGAAATATATGTTTGCTTAACAGACACAAATGATTTGGGGACCTCATGCTGCAAGCCGTAAAATAAAATCAAACTGCAGCAAAGCAATAGAAATTAAGTCATAAAGCAAAAGGGGTGGGAGGGACACCGAGATCTCTCGCCAAAGGGAAACTGCTCATCCCAGGCTTGATATGGACCAAAAGCTCTCAGATTAGCTACATCTAGAGAGCAAATTTAACTGAATGAAAGAAAAAGCTAGGGAATTCTGAGCAACGGGTGATAAGGTGATACAGCCTACAAAGAGCCTCGCTCGATAGATCTTAGGTGCTGATCTTGCCTGGGATAGTTTTATACATTCTCATCCTGGTTTCATTATTTATCATTAGCTTTACGATAGGGAAATTTTATTTCTCCTAAGGTGCTCAACTGACAGTCTTAAAGATTCAGATCCTTCCTGCTAAGTCTAGGCATTAGTAATTCAAGTTCCAGCCGTCTTAGGCACTTGTATCATTCCTATCATATCTGAGCACCTTGTCTACAGTGTATTTATCCACAGCACCCTGGTGACATCAGGCTCTTACCCCCATCTTACAGATCAGGAACAGAGACAAGAGAGGCTATGTGGCTTGTTCAAGGTCACACAGGAAGGTCACGGTTGAGAAAGAACATGGACTCAGGGTTCAAGTTTTCAGCTAGGTGTCCTAACCAGAAGATCATTCTTCATCTCTGGGTGACTTGACCCAACTATCCCACAAACTCTGGGCAATGCAGTCATGGTCAACTGTGTCTGGCCATGTTCATGGGACAGGGCTGAAGGGGAACAGTACCTGGCACCATCCACCAGTCCTCCCCTTTTTTGATCAATGTCTTGTCACAACACAGGCCACAGCAATTAGTTTGTATTACCCCAAGTCTCCTGTCATTGCTAAAACTTCTGAGTCAATGGAAGGAGTGAAACTCCTCCTTTTCCAAATACAGACCAGGGCGACATGGACAGAACTAGGCATTATTTTGCTTCCCAAGTGTTTCATTTCTTTTATATTTTTAGGGCTCAATTTTTCAGCATTTTCAACATCCTCTGGCCACATTTTTAAGAAGAGTCTAATGTACCAGAGCTGTTTGGAGATCTGTCCCCTTATTTTAGGTGCCTAAACAGGAGCTGAGCTCTTTTGAAATCTGGCTCCTGTTCTGGCTACTGAGAGTTTCTGAAAAGCCCCAGCCCTGATCCTCATCTGGGATGCAGCCCAGGGAGAACTCCATCAGCATTCAGCACATCATCCCTGCACAAGCGTCACAGTTTAACAGGTTTAAAGAACAGAAACAGGAAGTGAGAGGAATTTATTTTGTTTAAAACAAGTGCACAGCCCAGTCTCGATCAGCTCTAGCTAAGAAATGTTTGTGCAGGAGCACCAGTTTATTTTGGTGACAGGTGTTGGACACATCCTTTCTTTATCTTCCCTACTGAGGATCTTTTAATCATTTCACACATCATGTACACATGCAATGATTCCAGAAAAGAGTTGCTATTTTTTAGCAAGCACATACACCCACCCCCTCACAATCCTACACCCACAGTAGAAGACAAACATTTTTCTTCTAGATTAAGGCTGGAGATAGTGCTCAAGAACAACCTACCACAGACTCCCCACAATGATAGGGTCCTAACACAAGGGGTAAAAGATGCAAAATACTTTTCAGGGGCCAGTGGCATCAAAGCCCCAGCCTGGAAACTGATAACAAGACGCATGGATTTCTGTGGTGCTCCAGTGGTGTCAAAAAGGTTCAATGCAAGTGCAATGGTCCATCTATATCCTGTCAAGTGTGTGATTGTGACCCCAAATCTCCATGGTTGTCTGGATCACTGTACCAGCTGAATACTCCATTGTGCCACACACTGGGCACGTCTACACGTTGCCCTATGGCGATGTCATTACTACGCTATGCTTTAGTATGCTGTGCTGTACGTGCAGCGCACAGTTATTTTTAGGAGCTACTTTACTGTAACGGTGCACAATAGTGAGGGAGTGTGCCACTACGGTGAAGTAGCTGCTGGTCACATGTAGACGTCCATGGCTGCTACGCTGTTGACATAGCATCACATGGAGATGTGTCCGCTACCAAGCAAATCTTACTTGAGTACCTCCTGATATATGCCTGTAAAGGCCGTCATGGCACTGCCTCTTTGGGGTAGCTTGCTCCTGTTGGGCAGACGGGCACAAGACTTATGTTCTGAATTGAACCATGATGGTAAAACTTGACAAATCTGGCTGAATATTTCTGGAACTTTTCTGCCTCTTGCTCATATACCTAAACTACTACCTCTGCACAGACCCTTTTTCTTGAAAAGGAAAACAACATCCATAGTAAGCAATCTTTCACTCTCACTTCCACCTACCTCTGCTAACCAAGTAAACAGATAAGACAGAAAATTAGGCGCAACAATACTTCTTATTCAATCCACTCTGTCACTTGGTCCATGTGGAGGAAAATTGATAAGCATTCTAAAAGGATTTACATTTCAAAAGGTACGGCTTAATCTTTGTTATTATAACCCAGCATGGATGAAAACAACTTAGCTGAACGAGGAGAGAAGGATGAAAACAGTTTGCTAGTATGAACACAGGGCTGGCCCCCAAGAAGTTCACGGTCCTAAACTTGGGTCTGATTCTAAGAGATGAAAATCATTCCTCTGCCAGCAACAGGAACAAGTGGGAAAGCAGCTTTGTCTTCACTATTTGAGACTGAAACTGGCCCTGGGCACAGCACCTTAATTTAGGCTGCCACAACTCCAGCTGGCCTTGGTCCTTGCCTTTTTCACACTAGAGCCTTGCTTCTTCCCACCTCTGAATCCTCCAGTGCCTTATCCCAAAATTTGCTTCTGGTGCACTGCTAATCCTCTCCCACCCTCAGGGCTTAAATTTTGGCACAGAGCCTCTCAACAGGAGAGGAGGGAATATCCTTTCTTTTAGTTGTGCCTTTGGCCATGCTGATATTAGAAGCCATGGATCCATGCTATGGCTCCAGAACCCTGAGCCATTCATTCAAATGCTCTGCCTCAGTTTCCACCTCTACCGATCTGGCCACATTTCCTAGTCCCATAGGGCTGTTGTGGGGATGAATTAGTCTAACATAAGCAAGATGCAGCACTGGGGAAATTAATAACCTCCTACAGGCACGAGGATTCTTAATGAAACTTAACGCATCTAGTTTTCCCATTCAAATAAATGGGAAAGTAGATCAAAAAAGCATTGCCTCATTAAGTCACCAACATTTTGGCTAAAAGAAGTCAATTTCTTGTATTAAATTAAAATAAATCCTTTCGAGTTGAATCATCAAAATTCCATCCTAGAAACAGTCACTTTGATGTCTTGGATTTATACTGTAAAGTTTCTTCTGCTTAGGTTTCAGTTTGGGTAGTTTATATTCTACCACACATGCCCACACTAAGCAGGGACTCCAAGGTATATTATGTCAATAACATACATTTACTATAACTGTCATAGAATTCAATAACTTATTGGCTTCTGGCATTATAGGAGGAGAAACTAGATTGTGGGTGATTGAAAACAAATGAGTTTGTATTGTGTAAGGCTTAGAGCAATGTGTCTGCAAGAGGAATAAGTATATAGTCAGGATCAGAACAAGTTCAAACTTGCAAACTCTATGCAGTGAAAATTACAGAAATGTCCAGATTCGGTATGTTCAGGACTCAGGGGAAAAAAAAAAATGTTGCACCCTTGCCTGTAGAGGGTCAGAGTCTCATGAGCAGAATATAGAAAAAAAATATATTTTTAAAAATAATAATGGCTGATGTTTTCAGAAAGAGCCAATAGCTCTGCAGCTTCTTCGCTTTCAAGGGCAGCTTGGGCCTTATTTTTAGAGGTATGAAGACCCTACAAATCCTGTTCGTAAATCTATAGCTTTTGAGTGCAGAAAGGACCATTTTTGTCAACTGTTCTGACCTCCTGTGTAACATGGACCAAAAAATCCAAATGACAGACAATCCACCATATTCCTACATAACTTGATCCAACAGCTAGTTACCTTCATCGTTAAAAAAAAGTGCACCTCATTAGCTTCAACTGGAGCATATTACCTGTAAAAAATAGGTCCTGGACATCCTAAATAAGAAGGTGCTGAAGACCAGTGGCCACTTTAAAAATGTGAATACAATAACATTTTAGGGCTGTGCAAAGCTTTGGTCCCCACTTTGATTCGGCAGAGATTCAGGCCGATTCGGTGGCCATATCTCCAAATCTGAATCGAATCAGAGGACCCTTTAAATCTCTCCAAATCAATTTGGAGGGTTCCAAAATGATTCGGAGAATCAGACATACATACAGCTTTAAAGATTTTTTCAACATACCTGTAGGTAGCAGGGGCTCTGAATGCTGCGGTGCTGGGGCAGATGCAGCATCCCACAGAAGCACGGGGGGCACCCCAGCACGCCTGGCAGCAGACCTGGAAGCATACCAGAAGCACTTCTGGGTCCACCGGGGTGTATGCTGGGGGTCCACTGCCTGGGTTGGCAACTGGTGCCTCCTGGGTCTGGCGGGGCACCCAGGATCCCCCTGTGGCCAATCGCTGAGCCGGGGGAGCACGGGGGGGTCCCCCAGTGTGCTTCCTGGCAGAGGACCAGAAGTACTTCTGGTCCATTTCTGGGTTCGCTGCCGAGCATGCTGGAGAGCCTCCAACATGCTCCTGTGGGATGCTCCATTCGCCCCAGCACTTCAGCGATCACGAGCAGCACTGCTACTACAAAGTATGTAGAAAAACCTTTTAAAGCTACGTTTATGTCCGAATTGCCGATTCACTGAGTCAGCATTGAATCGTCAGTTTTGGATTTGGCCAAATCAAATTGGGAACAGTGATGCGAATCAACAGATCAAATCACTGTCCCTGATTTGGGCCGAATCTGAATCAAATAGGGCCTGCTTCACACACCCCTATTACATTTACATGTACAGTAACGTAAGAGCACCTCTTTGAAAAAGATAATTAGGCCCTGGAGCTCACCTACTTCAAGGAGCTACACAGATGTGCAAGCTAACAAGACCTAATGGGCACATCCACACATGCAGGCACATGTGCTTGCAGCAGCTCAAATAGCAGCGGCACAAATTTGTGCCAGAGATTTGTGCCTCAGCACACATGCCTGAACACGCACTTTGGTTTGGGGCAAGTTATGTCACATGGGGCAAAATGACCCTGCCCAGCTCCGCCCAGATCTAGTCAGGGGGAGCTAGAGGCTGAGGGCAGCACCTGTGCAGGCTCCAACAGTATAAAAAGCTGCCCTGGTGAGCAGCTCCTGGCTACTTGCCCTCAGGAGCTTCTGAAGCCCAGCCAGTTGGTATCTGGGGACTCTAGCCCTTTGTGCTAGATGGACTGCTCAAGGAGCCCTAACCTAGAGTTCCCCCTGCACCCTCTTCCCACTGCAGTGGGGGGCTGCTGCCTGGCTGTGACCTAATCCACCCCCTTGGACCTGTGGCCCCATGGCTGCACACCTGCCAGGCCCAGATGGGGACCACACAGTCACCTGGGCTGTGGTATGGGCACTGCAGCAGAGCATCCTGTACCTCTGGGCCAGCTGCCAATGGGCCGCTGCTGCACAGGTGGCATTTGTGTGGCGCTGCTCTCATGTCTTCTGGTGTCCCTGCTCTGCCACCTGGCCAACCATCGCCCAAAAGCTGTGCTCTTTGCAGTGGCCCACTTTGAACTGTTGAAGCAGGTCCTCCTGGCCCCAAATGGCCAAGAAGTCAACCACCTCATCTGCCCTCCAGCTGGGTCCCTGGTGCTGGCCCTGGGCAGGCTCCTCTGCCTGGGTCTCACCACTGGCCTCACCAGCAGGGATCCTGGTGTTCCCTGTTTAAAAATTGCAAATTCACCGATTAAAAAACCACCAAATGCTGTCATGAAAGTATCCAAAATACACGTTCTTCCGTGATAAAAATGAAATGCCAAGAAAAGAGAGGGACAGAGGGACCAACTGGGCAATGTTTTATTGATATATTTCAATTTTAAAGCAATCTGAAAACCTACCCGTACCTCTATCATCATAATAAAGTGAATTCTAAATATCTACACACTTTAGCACATGCTCGCTCGTCTGGGCATGGCCAATGAGTCATTCAGACCTGCACCCACTGAAATCAATGGAAGCTTTGCTATTGTTTGGAAGGAGTGTAGGACCAGGTGGGCCATGAGGACTCCAAAATGTGTCCGATGCAATGAAAGAAAAAAAGGGAAGCTGTTAAACTCTTCACTCGTTTGGAGTTCTGGCTTTCCCTGTGGTATTTCCCCTTCCCTGTTGCTACAGTTCCCTTCACTGTCACCGTTCCTTCTCCTTCAGGCCTAACATACCTTATCTTTAGCCATTCTGCACCTTGTTTTGATTCTTTAGTGCTAACTACATTTGGCTGCATTAGCTATTGCCAACATGCTAGAGGCATTGTTGAGGCAAATGCAGATGCTGAACAGAAGACCTGGAAAGCAACATATTAAAAATAAATGGAAGTTATCTTTTCTTTTTTTTTTTTCTTCTTAGAAAGCCTTCAGGATTTGCAACCCAAAGACTTGCAAATGTTTTTCCTAACATGACACCATGCTAGCTGTGGCTTGGAATACCTTCCCCTTCATGACAGGTCACTCAACCTTCATATTTTATTAAAAAGATAGATCTTGGTCAACAAATACCTGCTGTCCTCCCCCATTTGCAGTTCTTAATAAAGGTTTTATATAAGCCTTAGGGCACTGAGCAGGGGCCATGCTGAAGGCTGCCCTCAGTTAACCCAGCTAGAAACAAGTACCATGGTCACTTGAGCAAGAGAGTCAAAGGTAGCTGAGATGTCACGCTCGTCATTCGTGTAACTGTGGGCTATAGAAACCAGCGTGCATTAACCACGCTCTATACAGTTCTTATTAAATGCAGTCACGTCTGGGGTAGAAAAGTTTTCAAGGCAAGAAGTTGAGGAAGAAGAAGAAGAGTAATTCTGAGCAAGACAGTCAGATGAACTTCTGCTACAAATGATTCCACAGGATCACTGTTCATGCAAAACAAAAAGGGTTAAGGTCTTACCTGGCAAACCTCCCTTACAAGTACCTGCATGGATCTCATTTGTCTCTCCCACCATCCCAAAAAGAACTCAATTAACCTCGTTTCAGTTAAGAGACTTAGACCAATCAGTCATCCTCTCTCTACCCTGCATATCAGAATGACCTGATACTTCGGAGGCAACAGCAGCATATTAATGTATTTCTGACCATTTAGAGGCTCACCTTTCTCTTGCAGCTCCACCTGACCTAATTCTGAGATGCAGAAATTATAAAGATTACTCTGCAAATGACACTGACGAGTTCTAATCTGGAACACAGAGTGGACGAGTCAAACTACATTTAGCCAAATTTTGAGTTCAGCGTGTGAAGAGATTTAGAGTTACAAGCCACGCCAATCAGGGCACAAAAGCAGCCTTCAGCAACAAACAGAATGCTCATTCCTGAGATGAGCTACAAAATCAGTGGCCCTGATTGACCGCCTTTCATTTTGTGTAGTCACTTACAATACAGTATATTTGGTGTAAGCCATTCAGGCTGATCTCACTTTGCTCCCACTTAACACTGGGGCACGTGACAGAACAGAAGACAAGGCAAGGGCAAATGGTTCCTGTTGGTTTCCCCACAGTCCTATGTACAGCATTCACGCTCAATACTCTTCCCCCCACCCCCTGTCAAAGCTGTCCCATACCATATTCAGAATATACTATTATACTATTACTGAATCAGACATGAGCTAGGGAGCATTTATTTTAGGGAAAACCGGTATCTCTGTCCAACCATGTTTCTTCTATTTAAAAACCCATATGCATTATGATCCATTTCTTTCTGAACCCCTGCTCCCTTCCATCAAGGAATATCTACAATCTGTTGCATTATTTGGCAATTCCTCCCATTTAGTCCTCAAACACGTTACTGAACATTGTGTGCGCTTGAAAATGGTACCCGAGAGCCCAAGAAACAAGGCTCTCTGCTCCTTTTCATTTAAGGGAAGTAATGAAATAGAGTTCCTACAAATGTTAAACTGTGATTAACATTCCCCAAAGTCGTGTCTCTGATTTTCCCCTTCCCGCCTAGATCTGAGAAGCCCTTCAACTTGGTTTCCCAGCAGCAACAAAGGGCACATTGTGGTCTTCCTATAGCTAAATGGACATGAAGTGGTTTGCTGGCTGGAATGCCTTCTGGCCAGAAGGTAGGATCACACGACAAGATCCCCTAATGCCTGGCAATTTTATAATCAACTTCATTGGGGGGGGGGGGGGGAATCAAAAACACAAACAAAACACATGTGGTACTCACACCACTGAAAATGCTGCATTATGTAACACAGCCTTGGCAAACACATTGCATAGTGAGGATTTGAAATACACACAGTAAACAAACAGATTAATATTATGTACACTATGTACTGTGCAAAAATCTTTCATTAATGGGGGTTTCTATGACCTGTCAAAGGTTGATTGGGGGCGTTTTTGGTGTTTTTTCCCTTATTTTGGCATGAGAGGATCTTTTTATGATTACCAAAGTGAAAGGTCACTTTGATCCTCTGTCCCTAAAATTTCAGGCAACCTGGATATTAGTAATCTTCCAAATGCCTAGGTGCTGTACTATGCAGTCCTGTCACAGCCAGCAACACAAACAAAAACCCTTTAATACAAAGGAAGCTCTTGAAGGGCAAAAGTTTTTTCTGAGGCCTCAGATTTCTGCAGGGAGAGTCAAGAGTGAGCTTAGCAATAGAAGTGGTAAAGCAGATCCTTAAAATTAAAATAAATAAATAAGTAGCTCATTTTAGACTCTTCCCCCCTCCTTTTAAGTAGGTCACTCGGCTCACTATGGAAATCAGCTTCTCTTCAAAGCAGGTTTGCTTTTCTCCTTCCTTATCTCCGTAATGCTAGAAATGTGCCAAGCATCGTAAGAGCAAAGGCTAATTTCAGACTAATTCGATTTATGCCTTGCATGGTTATAAATATGAAACAGTATTTACTTGTCAAAAAACAAAGTTTGTCTCAAAACTGAATGAAAACTTGCTATGCTATTTTCAAAACCTCTATTTCTGAATTCAACGTAAGGTTAAGAAACCAAGCCACCAATTTTCAGCACATTCCAAATGAACAACTTGAGTTCAGTAACCCAATGAAAAAGATTACTTGAATTCATTTGCAACCATTTGAGGAGCTGATTTTCAGAGATGCTGCATATGACTAGGTAGTAGGGACTTTGATTTGAAAATAAGTGCTTAAAAGTGTTTTTAAGATAACATAACTTGCTAAATCTTTTTACCAATTGAATGGGCAATTAATAAAGTGTCTACTATATCCCATTCAAGTCAACTTTTTCCATTGACTTCAGTGGTCTCAGAATCTCATGCATATTGTATGTAGATCTGTAAAGTTCAAATTAGAATCCTTCAAGTTTTCCCCAGTTTACCAAGTGAAGGGTTGGAGGGTCAGGAGTCATTTGCTAGGTCAGATTTAAAATCCAAATGGCTTGGGTTACAAGTTCTTGCAGTGGTAGAGGACAAATAATGCTATGAGTGATTATACATATACACTCAGAAAGGATTCACATGAGGCAAACCAGGTAATTTAGGGTGAAATTACATGTTATACTTAGACCAGGGGTGTCAAACATATGGTCCACAAGCTGGATCTGGCCCACTGAACCATTTAATCTGACCCATCAGTAGTCTGGTGTGCTACCGGAAGTTGGGGGTATGGCTTGCTGCAGAATTTGGGGTGTCTGGACCCCGATGGACACAACAATCAGTGACATCCTCCCAACTCTCTGCTCCGACCTGAATGCAACCCACCCCTGCTGCCGCCCAGCCCAAGCCCCACACTGCCACATCCCCCTGTAGTACGCTACCAACTCCACGCTGCCACACACTTCAAGTTCCACCTGCTCCCTGGCCAGAGCCCCATACAGACACGTGCCTCCCAGTCTGCTCTGATGTCTGTGCAGAATTCCATGCTTTTGCTCAAATGCAGCCCTGTGCTGCTGCTTGACACCCAACCCCACACTACTACCCAAATGCAGTCACTGCTGGCCCCACAAATATGTTGTGAACTGTTGCCTATTAATGGTTAATACCGTTTCCTCCCTGCACAGCTCTCATTTGCCACTAGAGGGCTGGTGAGCCAGGGTATGGGTAGAAGCCAAGACACTTGGGCTCGTTCTCTGCCCTGGGTGAGGGGCGGGTCTAGGAACAGTGCATCCTGAGATACTGGAGGACCTCAAATTGCTCATTTTCTCTTTGTGGAGCTGACTGAAGTTACCTTAACATGAGCTAGGTAGCACAGCTCAGAATGAAACCTCCCCTGAACTGGAACTTAGAGATGCCCAGAGGGCACTTTGTGTAGTTCAATGAGGTTTAACGTGTGGATGCTTGCATTTGAAGTGCCCTTGGTATGGGCAAAGTGTAATGTGTAACTTCACTTGATTTAACATGAGCCTGGGTAACTATCTACAACTGCCCTAATTCCATTACTAGGAGGTCATTCCCACAAAGTGCTGAGAATTCCTTCGAGAAGGCCAGCAACCTCAACTCTCGCAAATTTTGATGACTGTTGATGGCACTCCGCTCCTCATCAAAGTAGCTCAGAACCTCGCAGGAGTAAGCATTGAAATGGCAAATGCAAAAGAGAGAGATGCAAAGAACCTCCAATACTCCTAGAAGCAAATACTGAAAGCATTCATCTAATAACACTGAAAAGAAAATCCAGGAAGATGAACCATTATATTTGCTTTACTATTTGACCCATGTTCATAGTAGCAACTTAAAAAAAAAAAAACAAGCAAAATTTTAGAACTTGAGCATCTCAGAGAAATTTCAGGAAACAAACATTCACTTAATGCACCTCAGGAAATCACAGTGTGCTGCCAGATCCTGAAACATTGGGTGCCTGTACTTGTGCAGGACACCTGCTACAATGCACTCTAATTAAAATGTGTCAGAGCAGACTTGATTAATTGAGTCTACTGGAGCGTTCTAATTACAGTGCTCCAGCAGTCTCACCCCCAGATGTATTCAGCATCCCCATGTTTCAAAATGGTGGTGGAAGTACTTTAACTAAAGCTGGTCGAACGAGTTTTAGTTAAAGCACCCCTGCTGCCATTTTGAAGCATGGGACACTGAATACATGAGACACTGCAGGCGTTTTAATTAGAGCAGCTCCTGAGAGCCCCCGTACCCAGGAGCATGCTGGAGCCTGCTGTGCCCAGCAAAGTTGTCTTCATTCTCAACTGTGCAACTTCAGCCTCTTCCCTTGCTTCACTGATCACCAGGCTGAGAACAGCTGACCTAGGAGGCTTCTACTTCCTGAATTTCAGCCGGGATGAAAAAGGCACAGGCAGGTTTTTAAAATTCTTTACCTTTTCAAAACAAAAAGATACAGAGGCCTTATTTTGCATTGCTGCCTCCCTCTGGAAAGGAATCAAGCCCTGGATACAAATGAAGTCTATGGGAAGGAAGTCAGTGAGTGCAGAGGCAAAAAGTAAAACACCGTAAGAAAGCTGATATGTACAGCAGGAATTATGGTTGGTTTGCAGTGTTCAGCACCAGAAGGACCTCCAGCACATTCCCCCCCTTCCCCTCTCCAGCATCACAGTAACTCTTGCTTTCAAGTCAAAAAGAATTAGCATTTCAAGGGATGTGAAGAGAAAGAGGCAGAGTAGATCATATACAGTAGATAGTTATTCACTGTGTAGGTTTAAGTACAAATATGCATAATATAGGTATACAAAACAGAGTGAACACCCTCAGGGAATGCAGTTATTAGCTCTTCATACCGGCCAAGTCCATCTCTGTCGGCTGTCATTGGGGAGTCGAACACTAGAAGATTATTGAATGAATAACTGTAAGAGATCAGTGTTCACTGAAAACCTTAAAGTAAGTGATATGACTGAATTTTCTAGAAAAAACAAAAACTAGTTAATTTACCACAGTAACTAACAAAAATATTACCAATTGGAAAGACGCAAAGGCATTACAATTAATAAATGTCAAGATGCCCAAAATATGGGGAAAAAAAAAGTGATGTAGATAAAGTTTCTAATACCCACACATTTAATACATATAAATGTGAAAAGTTACACTTGACAGCCTTATTGCTACCTTAAGTCTGGCCACCGAGGCCATATTAGGGGGAAAGCTACTTCATTGCTTGAGTTATGAAAAGATAATTTTAAAATGTTTCAACATAAAAAAACCACAGTTTCTGCAATACCAACAATTGCCTCGTACTGCATAGCTCATAATATTCTTTCTGCTCTAATGCACGCACATCTTCTGAAAGCTGCAAAATACGAGCATTTTCATTATCAAATAAAGGAGACGTTACCCAGGAACCAAGTTTTCTATCTGATGTTAATGTAATTAAGGCATCTTTCTACTGTACATCTTCACTAGATAGCTAAAAGTAACACAACCTTCGTATTTGTTGTCCTTCCACAACAACTATGGCTATTGTTCACTTTTCTGATACCTATACCTTCCCCTTCCAAAAATAAAAATGGGGTCAGAATTAGGATTCTTGGGAATATCTAATATGAAATTTCACATCTACAGTTTTGTTAAAGAATGTCTGGACTGGATGGATACTGCAATCTTTATATTTCCACACATTTTCATATTAATGTTTTCTAATTTGTAGCATTTCTATACTGTCTTATTCTTCTCTCTATTACTTAGCATTAATATTAAGCTCATTAAGATTCTTGTTTAGAAATTTCCTATTAAAATCCACAAGTTTGTAAACAAAATATTAAGGTTGCAAACTTTCCTCTAAAATGTCCTTTAAGTTTTTTCTTTGTACGTCTTAGACTTTTTCAAAAAAAAGCAAGCTAAAGCCTGGATATTCCATCATCTGACATCATGTAATGAATAGGAGATAAATGAATCAGCAGAGCTGGCACCTTTAGCTGCACAGACACCCCTGCCACTTAAGGGAACAGAATAAACACAGCAAATGTAGACCTGCGCTAGAAGATGAGATATGCACTTTGCTGGCAGGCTTGATCTATTTATTGATCACCTTACAAAGGTGAGATTCAAGAACCTTGAGTTGCATTTCAAGCTCTAGACAGAAGCGTGCAGTCACAGGCATAGACCCTTCTGCACCATCTCTTAAAAACTGTTCCTATCCTGTCTCCTCCCCACCTCTAACCCCTTGTCCTAGTCTTAAACCCCACCTAGTCCTAGGCCTACCACTATCAATCCTGGTTGCTTAAAGCTTCTCTCTGTTCATCCAGCTTTAGCCTACACTGACTGGCTTGCTGAAACTCTCTGCCTCCAAGTCTGTTCTCCTCCCTACATCCATTGCAAGTTATTTGCCAGCCAGTCCCAGGTACCCACTTCCATCCCAGATGCTCGCTCTAAACTTACTTAAACTGTTCCAGTTCCTCTGGTGAACCTCTGTCCTGTCAGTGCCTATCGCCAGTCTACTAGAGTCCAATCTGTTCCTCATCCAATATTAGTTTCTCCCCCTTCCCACTCCTTCCGTGGCTCCCTGTTTCAGTCTGTTTACCCACTCCCAGTTGTCTTCTTGCCTCTCAGACCCTTATCAGGCCTGTCTGGCATCCCTTGTCACCATCATTGGCTCCTACACTTAATCTCCTGGCCAGATAGTTTAACTCCTTTTCCCTCCTTCCTCCAAACCAGCTGGTCATCATATTTCCTTCGTGGTCTCATCGTATTTCCTTCAACCAATACAAGCCTCCCTCCTCCCCACCAGTCCCAACCCCAATCTTAACCAGATTCTCTCCCAATCTACTGCTTTCCCCACCCGCTGTACCTTCTGCCCCCCTTGCATTTGAAGCAGATGGCCTTGAGTTCATCCTCACATGTTGAGACATTCACAGTTCTTAGTCCTCCAAATTCTCAGTGACCCTACCCCCACAGGCACGTGGCTAATAAGAAGGAAAGAAGTCAAGCAAGACCTATTACTATTCTAAAAGATCTAAGAAGCATCACACAAACTGCAACAGCTGCGAGAGATTTTTGTGCAAGGGACACAGAGCAATCAATAATGGCAAGTTCCTTGAGATCCTCTAAGGAGTATGATGTAAATGTAAAGCTCTGTTCCATTGTCCACCTTTTTTAAACTCATCCAAAACAAGTCATCCATTGATTCTGGACTAGATCCAAAAGCTACTGTAGTCAATACTGCCCAACACCACAATTTCCTTTCACATAAGATGCTGGCAGGCAAAAATTACCTTCAGCCATTACTGACCCAGGTAAGATTTTTAAATTAAAGCTCTCTGTATCCCAGTAACAATTCCCTGTGTGATCCACTGTTCTCATAAATCCCTGTTCCTTTTATATCATGTCAGTCATGATGAGCACTGATGAGCCAAAAATGCATTTTAATTGAGACCTCCATGTTTCAGTAGCTAAACTATCCTCAGACCTACAGGACCAGTTTGTAATTCTTTGGTGGTAGGAACGGCAGATGAAATCCTAGCCCTGCTCCAGTCCACGGCAAAAAAAAAAAAAAAAAAAAAAAAAAATCCATTATCCATATCGACTCCAACAAAACCAACATTTCTCACCATGTTGTCTATAAGTTTACAGAATGCCTAGCACAACAGGGCCCTGGTCTTCACCTAGGATCCTGTGTAGTACTATGAGTAAATTATTATTATTGTTTTCTTAACAATATGCACATGAAATATAGAAGTAAAATGTGATAGACTTTTTTTCCAATACAGCCTACCGAAGAATCTCAGCATTTGGGTTTATTATATGAAAGTAGGTGCACAGAAGAAATAGACAAAGGCCAACCAAAGCTATTGTAAAACCAATAATGGTAAATTAGCAAGCTTTAGAGCACCGTTAAATGCCTTTTCACAATTTTGTTCCTTAACTCTCTTTTTATCTGGAAAGCATGATCAAGCAATTGTTTTGGAAGAAATTGTAGTAATCTGGCACAAACATGAATGCTTTCATGATTTAATTTAAAGTGCAATGCAGGCAAGGACCCAGAAAGAAATTCTAATTGTTCCATTTTAAAACTAACCTTTTCACTTCATCTTTCTGCTCTGCGAACATCAACACCCATATAAGGTGGTTTTGCTCATTTAAATGCTACAAAAGGCCTGTAAGATGAAAAGAGAAACAAGACTCTACCAAGGATCATGCAAAAGTTCTTAGTTTAATTCCTGGTCCTAGTCACTCCATTTAACTCAACTAGGATCCCACTGGACAATTTGTATAAGTACCCAGAACCTCCAGCAAGCTTGGCATCCTGTTGTATTCAGCACTGTACAAATAGGCAAAGTTCCTTCTCTGAAAACCTTACGCTCAAAACAATGTGATAAGAGACTAACAATGTCTCTCTCTCTCCTTGAATTGTAGGGGAGCTAAGGCAAAGACCCTGTTCAAGGCTCTGCAAATATGTTAACACATCTGTTTTTGAACATAGCACCCTCCTGGCCTTAAAATTAAGTCACAAAAATGCAGCAAAGAGGAGGAGGAGAAGCAAGACCAACCTACCATTTGCATTCGCTTTCTTTCAGGGACTTGAACAGAGCAGAACAAGATCATGCTGAGGCATCTAATGTGTGGAGTAGGATCTGGCCCTAAAGAACTAACCCAACATGACTTAGGAAATCTGTGGAAGAGGCAGGAATTCAACCCAAGACCCCTAAGTTAAAGGCCAATATCTTTAGTATAGAACACTTCTTTATTTTCAATTAAGGTATTGCTCAACATCTGGCTAGGGTCATCTGACCCCAACACTCTTTCCTGCCTAGGCAGGGGGTTGAACTCGATGATCTGCTGAGGTCTCTTCTGACCCTAGCATCTATGAAACTATGGAAGTGGGAGAGAATTTTTTTTAACCAAGGGGAGGGCAGGAAACAGCTGTATTTGCACATAGGGAAGAGATGCTGAGAACATCCCCTTCATTACCTTAGTGCAGAATGCACAGGCTCCATGTACTTGTTGTCACGGTGCTAAAAGTTAAGTAATAAGACACTACAAGGTGTTGGTGCATTGCCTACCTTCTGCCCAACTATTCAAGCATGGAGACAGCCTTAATACAACACACTTGGCCCCAGCTTTAAGGAATCCTTGCATTTCCACAAGTCAGCAGTGGCAGCAATGCCCTGGCACGATGCCTGAGGTCAGAACAGCTTTAAAAGAGTTCCCATTTGGAGAGGGGAAGAAAAAAAAAAAATCAATATTTACCAACCATTAGGGCTGTTACTATTCCACATTCTGGATACTGCAAAGCTCCACTTATTTCTGATTCCACGTGTACACGAATACTCCAGCATCTAAAAATATCAGACTATGAGGGCCTCGTAACAGACTCATATGCACTGGATAAATACTTACCAGAAAGATGCCCAGGGCCATAGTATTTACTCATCAGAAATCTGGTGGGAGGTGCACACCATCCATTTTAAAGCAGGGGAAGGCAAAGTGGAAGGAGTAGGTTGATTTAATTCAATCTATTCCTAGTCTGAAGGCTCTCTCTTCTCTGTCAGCTAATCGCGCATCCCTCACTGACAGAAATGACAGAGACGCTAGATAGCATCAGGAGCACAGCATGCAATTGTTCAAATACAGCATGGGATCTTCACCCCAGTTCACACTTTGCTTTAATTTAATAGTCCACGTAGGGGCTCTTGTTACATCATTACCACATTATTTTTAGATAATTGTCACTGTAATGTCAGGATACGGGTCAATAGCCATTAGATTTATTGCCAAAACTAGCAAGGGATGTGTCAATAAGATGTAAAGAAGTTGACAACTTCTTGAGAAAACCTGCCAACAGGGATTTGGGGCTATAAAACATGGCTGCCAGCACTGACAAAACTGTTTAGGAAAAATAATATTGCACAGCTAGGATACATTGCTAAAGTTATATCACCACAGCCAACTTGTAGTGGAGTTGGATGAGGATACAGTTTGAACAGCCCTTTCCTTAAAGACATTTTACCTGGCCAAAGGGAATCTAATATAATGTGGGAGCCTTTCTCTTCCAGGATCCTGGGTTCAGATCTTTAAAAATGGAAGTATCATGAGTTTGGTGATCTCATTGTGCATATAGAAAGATCACAAGACCTGTACAGTTTGGACAGTCCTCTTAGGCTCTCACTTTTATTACTCCTATACTTTTTTTTTTTAATTCTTATTATTTTTTTTACTTTTCTCTCTTAACACAAAGGACCCAATATTTCTTGATTCTGAATTGTCCTCACCTATCCTTTACTCTTGATTTCAGAAGAAACTGACACCACTCAGAACTTACATGATCCTTAGAAACATAGAAAATAAGGGTTAGAAGGGATCTCAGGAGGTCACATCTAGTCCAACCCCCTGCTCAAAGCAGGACCAGCCACAACTAGATCATCCCAGCTAAGACTTTATCTAGCTGGGCCTTAAAACCTTCAAGGATGGAGCTTCCACCACCTCTCTGGGTAACCTGTTCCAGTGTTTTACTACCCTCCTAGTGAGAAAATTTGTCCTAATATCTAACCTAAACTTCCCTTGCTGCAACTTGAGACCATTGCTCCTTGTTTTGTCATCTGCCACCACTGAGAACAGTCCAGCTCCATCCTCTTTGTAACCCCGCTTCAGGTACTTGAAGGCTGCTATTAAATCCCCCCCAAGTCTTCTCTTCTCCAGACTAAATAAGCCCAGTTTCTACAGCGTCTCATAAGTCAAGTGCCCTAGCCCCCTCACCATTGTTGTTGCCCTCCACTGGACTCTCTCCAATTTGTCCACATCCTTTCTGTAGTGGGGGGCCAGAAACTGAACACAATACTCCAGATGTGGCCTTGCCAGCGCCGAATAGGGGGGGGAGAATCACTTTCCTTGACCTGCTGGCAATGCTCCTACCAATGCAGTCCAGTATGCTGTTAGCCTTTTTGATAACAAAGGCACACTGCTGACTCATATTCAGCTTATCGTTCACTGTGACCCCCAGGTCCTTTTCTGCAGAGCTGTTGCCCAGCCAGTCAGCCCCCAGCCTGTATTGGTGCATGAGATTGTTCTGTCCTAAGTGCAGGACTTTACACTTGTCCTTGTTGAACCTCATGAGATTTCTTTTGGTTCAATCCTCCAATTTGTCTAAGTCACTCTGAGTCCTAGCCCTACCCTCTCCAGTGCATCTACTACTCTTCCCAGGTTGGTGTCATCTGCAGACTTGCTGAGGGTGCATGCTATGCCATCTTCCAGGTCACTGATGAAGATCTTGAACAAAACCAGCTCCAGGACCTGGGGCACACCACTTGATACCAGCTGCCAACTAGACATCAAGCCTTTGATTACTACCCCCTGAGCCCAATGATCCACCCAGTTTTCTATCCACCTTACAGTCCATTCATCCAGCCCCTACTTCCTTAGCTTGCCTGCAAGAAAGTTGTGGGAGACCATATCAAAAGCCTTGCTAAAACCAAGGTACACCACATCCACTGGTCTCTCCACACCCACAGAGCTAGTCATCTCATCATAGGAGGCAATCAGGTTGGTCAGGCATGACTTGCCCTTGCTGAATCCATGCTAACTGTTCATAACCCTTGGTCCTTACCGTACCTCTTCCTTATTGTCCAGTTTGATGTGACTTCTCAATATACAGAGAAGTAATATACACAGTACAAGAAAACCTGTTAAGTAATTAAGAATATCTGTTTTAAATTTCTTTTATGTCCCACCCTTGGTGTGGTCCCCCTGCAACAAATTCAAATGTACTGCGGTCCCACTAAAGTAGACTCCACGGCGGCCTCTACAAGCGCTTGTTCACATGCAAAATTAGACTGCTCCAGCATTACCTCACTGTCACATATATTAAGCCCCTGCACATTTTAAAATGGTGACGGGGGCGCTTTATCTAAACCTCATTGAACGAGGTTTAGATAAAGCATCTGTGACTATCTTTAAACACATGGGGACTTAATACACATGAGGACGAGCCGTTTTAGTTACAGTGCCTGTCCAGGAACTGTTCTAATTAAAATGCCCTCCTCCCTGAACATGTGTATAGGCAGCCCAAGAGATGCGAGCTGTATTTCCACTTCTGCCAAGGATCCACTGGGCAACTTCGGGCATTTCCTGTCCATGACTCTGTTCCTGCTCCCACCCTTTGTCTCTTTGGTCCATTCCTGAAGACATGGACTGTCTCTTACTCTATACTTGGCCAGCACCCGCTATAATGGAGCACTCATCTTGGTCAGGGCTTCTAAATAATCCTGTTATGCAAGTAATGATCACTGGCTTTTGTTTCAAACCTTGGCAAAATTTTTAACCCATCTAGGAGACTTGGCAGCCTAAGTGCTATTTTCAAAAATGACTTGGGTCCCTAAGTTGCTTTGGTGGTACAAGACATTTTACCATTTATCTATACATCTGCTTTTTACTCAGAGACCTGTGCATTAATATGCCAGAGTAAAATATCAATGTTCTCCCTGTGCCCTAGTCACTGCTGCAACATCTCACGATCTAAGTGGTGTCTGCATGATGAATGTGTTAGAAGCTTATTATAGTATTCATTGCCAATGCCGGTGTATATTCAGATGACGATGCCAAACAATTATTGAAAATAAAAATTATCTATCCGTTCTTAGTCAGCACGGTTGTAAACTAAATGTCACAATAACTTCCAAACTGACAGGCAGTTCCCAGATGATTCTCAGAAACCTAGTCTCTTAACTCCATTATTCCTTTAAGAAGCATTTATTTTAATCATGCTGCAATGGGTATCAGACTCACTTTAGATTGTCCCAATAAGAATAATTTACTTTAACGACAACAACTCTCGTTTTGCCTCAAGGGATTAGCAAAGTCTATAAAATCCATTATCCTGCCATTAAAAACTGAGGATGAGATTTCCAAAGATGCCTAAGGGATCTGGATGCAAAATTTCCATTCATTTTACTGGGAATCTGGCATTCAAATACATTAAGCATGGAGGAAAATCTCACTGTTTATCACCAAATTCCTCCATAGTTCTGCATGAGATACTGTAGTCATTGTCTATTAAGCCTGGGAGCGAATGGAGAAGCAAATTCAAGATACCTCAGATACAAGTGCATGATAGCCATTGGTGAACACTAACTATTTAGCAGCATTAACCATGTCATGAATAATACCATTAAACTCTTTTCATACAATTTTCCTTACTTAAGCCTCTCACCCAACAAAATTATGCTCGAAGTAGTTATTTTGACTTCAGTCATGTGAGTAAAATTCTTTCTGGAATGGACCCCTGCTCCTTTCAAGCATCATTTCCCATTCCTAGCTCTTTGCTTTTATCTGTTTATCTTAATCAAAGAATCTCTCCAAATTTTCGTTATACATAACCTACCCATTACATGAAAAGCTTCATGTAACTGCAGTCTGAGAGCACTACACAGTTTCATTTCAGTTAATGGCTGATGGATCTGCTTTTAATATCCTTTCATTTATGTATATCACTTTAATATTCAGAAGTTAGCTAATGTGTATAATGTACTCTGAAGGGAAGAGCTATAAGTGCTAAGCATTATCAGCCTTGGTAACATGATAGGTAATCCACATTTCTTTGAAGTGTTTTAAGTGTGTTAAGTGCCACTTTAAAAAGGGGAAAAGTTATTTACATAAGACAATGTAAAAGGACACATTTCAAAACGTGCTTCCAATTTGCTTTTGTTATGAGTTTTAACGTGCAAATTGTGCAAGCAGATAGCTAAGGAACGTGCGTGTGCATCTTTTGCAAACATTAATTCAGAGTGCAGCGTGTGCAACTAAACCTGGAGATGAAAATGTAAAGAATGCTTTAAAAATTACCCTACAATATTGAACGGGAAAGTAATCTGAGGTTCTAATCGGATTTTTAGCAACTGTAACATCCATTTACCATACTGTCTCATATACCAAACACCTCCAAATAAGGCATACACCTTGTTTCTAGAAGGCAGCACGCAGGAAGAAAAGATTTTTCCAGTCACCACGGGAGTGGGGGTGGGAATGGGGGCGTGACTGAGAGATGGGTTACACCATCTTGGAAACAGAGTGCCCAGGAAGCGTGGCATCTCAGGAGACCATCTGGGTGAAGCAGCAAGAACTTCCTGACGTAGCAGGACAGCAACAAGGCTAAGCCCTACAGGGTTAACACAGGCTTCTGCCCAATCTTTTTGTTGGGACCAGAAAAGTAGCAGCCACTTTGGGAGCCACTAGAGCACCATGCCTGCTACTCCTAGTCTTCCCTGAATCTATTCTGGTGAGGATAAATCAGCTTCCTTGCTTAAGATATCCATCCCAAATTTAAAAGGCTCGTTCGGGGGGAAAGGGTGCATACGGTATGCAAGTAAATACTTCCTTCTGAAAAAAGTAGTCAGATTCACAAAAAAATTACACTCTTCTGTTTAGCCACATTTCACTTTCAGATTGCCCTTTGCTACTGCAATCTCGTTATTGCTGGAGATTCTGATACTGAAAGGAGATTCTTGCTATTCAAGCTAGCAGGGTCTCAAAAACAACTTCTATTCCTATTAGACCTTGTAATGCATCTATTTTGGTTTTTACTAATTACAATTTAAATGCTGAACCTAAAAATGAAGCTGGCTTTGTCCCTTCAAAGCATTTTTTCCCAGTATTTTTCTGAGGCTTCATCTTGGTGCACAGAACGTTTATACCAACACACACATTTTTCACTCTATTCACCAAGGAGCTCTGCTCCTAATGACTTCAATGCACTATCCAGCTTACTGGATTGAGCCATTTGTATACAATGGCTAAGGAGCGCTAGACAGTTTGCGGCTTTACACTGATAGCCGTTGGACTGGTTAGTAATAATGAAGACAGACTCTAATGCTGTAAGCTTCAGGGATGTCAGATCAGGATCCAAACTCAGTGTCTGTCTGCCTGCTTACATAGTCCTCATTGCTACAGTAGCTGGGTGCTCTACAACCATGAACAAATTTTGTCCTTACAGCACCCCTGTGAGGTAATGAAGTGTTAGCCTCATTTTATACATGGGGAACTGAGGCACAGGGTAGATTAAGCTTCTGACCCCAGTCACTCGGGGATCCAGGCTGAGTCAGGAGTCAACCTTGGTTCCCCAAGTCCCAGATCAGCGGTTTATCCACAAGCCCCTACACTGCTTCCTACACTCAAATTCACATCAACATTTAATTAGCAAACTGTTTGAATATCGATATAACAGCCTTGACTATAGACCTCGAAACAAAAAATTTCCATTTATGCAAGCAGGATGCGACAGGAAGAGCAAAAGCAAAGAAAGCAGTATAAAATCAACTTCTGGGGTCATCATCCCTTCTTCATACCACACTGGAGCCCTAAATACACTTGTACAGGCAAAAGTCCTGGTGCTCTGCCCATTCAGAGAAACCATTTATGAAGCCCTATGCTTCTGACCAGCTTCTTGATGCCTTGGCAGCTGACAGGAGGGCAGCATGCTTCCCCATGGGAGGATCAGGTTTGTGTTCAACCTCTCAAGACGACTTGCACCTCAGGCAGGTAGAAACTGAGAGCAAGCACCAAGGTGACCCTCTCTGTCTCTGCGGAGAAAAGGCAAATGCTGCATTGCTGTGGAATATTTCCCTTCCTACCACCCAGCACAGAAGCAAGCACAGCCTCCAGAAGAACAGGCAAGCAAGAAAGGGAGTACAATCAAGACTACTACAGTGGTGGATGAGGAAAAAACCACCCTGAATATACCTTTCAAAGCCAGTCCCTGCCTTATGGAAGGGATGGCAGCTTCTTGTTATATTAAAGTGGCCAACCTCACCAAACACACGCACAAAAAATAATCAGTCTAATAATAAGCAAAATGTTTGTGATCTAATCACTTTACAAAATAAGCTGGGGTTTTATCAGATAGTAGGATTCATTCTCAATGCCAGTCCAATTTGAAAATATCTGGCCTGGTCTCCCAGCTATAGGGGAACCCTAGGCCTATACGCATTACTGTCGTTATATCAAGATAGATACCTACATGACAATCATAATATCAAAGCCCCTCGCAATCATTAGCATGAATCTTTGTATCTTTTGCATTTTATCCCCTTTGTACGGGACAGAATTACGGATGGAAGGGACCTCAGGAGTCATCAAATTCAAGCCCCTGCATGAATGCAGGACAGACTACTCCTAAATCATGCCTGTCGAATACTTATGCAGCCCCTTCTTGAAAACCTCCAATGAAGGAGATTTTATAACTTCCCTGGAGAGCTTGTTCCATTGCCCTACTCTTCTGACAGTAAGGAAGGGTTTTTTTCTGAGCTTTAATCTAAAACTGCTGCAGTTTAAGCCCACTGCTTTGTGTCATGTCCTCCCAGGTAGAGAGAACAGCTGTTCTCCTCTCCGTGGCAGATTTTCAAATATTTGAAAACTGCTATGATGTCTCCTCTTAATCTCCTCTTCTCCAAACTAAACATATCTGATTCTCTCCACTTTCCTTCATACGGTTTGCCTTCTAACCCCTTTATCATCTTTGTCGCCCATCTTTGGATCCTCTCCAGTTTCTTTATGTCCTTCCTAAAACATGGAATGGTGCACAGTACTCCAGCTGAGACCTAATCAGTGCCGAGTAGAGTTGTACTATTGCCTCCCAAGTCTTGCATGCAATACTCCTGCTAAACTGCATTTGGGTTTTTTTGTGACTCTCACATTGCCGACTCATGTTGAGTCTGATCCACTAAAACAACCAGATTCTTCTCATCAGTGTTACTGCCTAGCCATTATTCTCTCATTCTGTACTTGTACACTTGGTTTTTCTTCTCTAGGGGTAACAATTTATATTAGTCTTCACTGAATTTCTTTTTGTGGTCTACAGACCAGATTTCCATTTTATCCAGATCATTTTGAATTCTAGTCCTATCCTCCAAAGCATTTGCAACACTGCCAGCTTCTGTGTCAAATGCCAACTTGATCAAGGTGCTCAGCTCTAGCATCCAAATCATTAACAAAAGTGTTAAATAGCATCACACCCAGCTGGTGGAAGTCCACTCAAACCTCCTGCTGTTCTGACATTGAGCCACTTATACTTGTTCTTTGCTTGGGGTTGTTCAGCCCATTATGAATCCACCCAGCAGTAACTCTATTATAAGCATGCCACATGGGACAGTACCAGAAGCCTTACTAGTCCATACTATTTCCATATCATCCACTAAACTTGTTTCCTTATCACATAAGGATATTAAGTGGACTCAGCATGGTTCGTCCTTAACAAGCCCATGCTGGATCTGGTGAAGGAGGTAGGGATGGATTAAACATGTTTTACAGAGCATATAAATGACTTGCCCAAGGTTGCACAGAAAATATATAGCTGAGCTAGAAACTGAATGATAATTACTTATCCATTAGACCTTTAATCCTCACCTAAGTATGTTCCCAGGAACTGGAGAAGTAGTTTTCCTGAGGCCAATGAGCGGTCAGCGGTGCCCAGGACACCAAAGCGGTAGTTGGGCTTGCCTGGTTACATGCACACATGTACAAATGTGCACAGTCTTTTTCTGAATATGGGTCTGCAACGCGCAGTTATCATGCACGATGAACTGCAACAAAATCCGCAGCTCCTCAGACCAGTGGGGGCCAACCTTTTGGGAAAGCATGCCACAAATTAGTCCCTCACCTTCCCTGAGTGCCACTCCGATCCCCTTTCTCGGCCTGACCTGCCGCTCTGCTTTTTCCTTCCTGCAGTGTGCCCCCTGCCCAATCTACCACTTTGCTTTCTACTTCTGGCCCTTTCTGCCACTGTGCTGCCTATCCCCTCCTCAATCTGCTGTGTGCCACACAGAGGCCTCCTGTGCCACTTGTGCCAGGTTGGGTACTCCTGCCTTAGATCATGCCCAGCATTCAGCTGCTATAGAGGGAGATGACGAGAGACATTAAGTTTGGACGAGAAGATAAAAAGAAAACTTACAAACATTAATTGAAATAGAAGCCACAAGAACCTTCTCCAGCAGTATTCACAGCCTTTCATTAGCTTTCTTGAATTATTTGCAGCATAAGAAAAACTGTATTCACAAAAAAATGATATCACCAAAATTACAAGTTTCCAAAATACTTGTACAAATGTATATATTCACACACAAAAAAAAAACCAAACAAAAACAAATCAGGCCAAAAGAGATGGCATGGGCACCCAGGAAATCCTCTGTCAGCCATCCAGTTAGGGAGCAGGGCAAAAGAAATGTTCTGTACAATGCAGCAAACAGAGGGAAGAGAAAATTAGATAGAGTGATACTTACAGCAAGTAGCTCATGACAAGCCGCAGGCTGAAATATACTTGTATAAACTATTTACCTAATAGTTCTGAGCCAACAAATTTATAAAGATCTAAGTATCTTTTGTGGATTTATGAGCAACAAAAAAGGAGGGAATTAATCAAATATACTGCTTACTGTGAACAGTTACCAATCCTTAATGTAATACAATACACACACCAAGCATTCATCTGACAGGCAGTCTGGAAAATGCCAGCCTTCCAAGGGCTAAATTATAAATTGTTGTGTACGGAGCCTAACAAGAAACAGCAACCCCAGCTTACACCAGCCAGAAACTACTCTGAGCCCATCAAGGTGCATCATCCAGAAAAGAAAGCTAAGCAGGTTCTAAGTGATTCATCAGTCAGTACAGCTGCAACTATTTTAAGCTGCACTTTATATTTCCAGAAACCTGAATGGCCTTATCTTCTTCCTATCTGTCTGAACAGGCCATTTAAGATGGGAGATCAGGTTCATGTCTGGGATAGCATTTCAAACCTTGCCTGAAGAGCACATATGGAGAGGTTTGGGGGCTATGTGGCTAGTTACAAAATGTCATTACGAATAAAATATTGATTCTGTAGCACAGTGCAGTTATCAGCCATCAGCAAAGAATCCCACTGATTTTAACGGCCAATGTTCACCCAGAAAGTTTCCAGTGAAAGAGGGGGAATGCAATGAAGTGTGTGGCTGGAATTCCTAATATGGTTTATACCAAAAAAACTGGCAATAACGGGAAGCACAGCCAACGCTTGGCAGATAAGCGCAGCACATAAGAAGAATTTAGGCTTAACTTATGCTTTGGGCAAACATTTCCTGCTTCTTTCCATGGGGCTGAACTACAAGGTGTCCTCTGAAAGCACCAGGATACCGTATTCTACTATCCCGAATACTTAGCGCAACCTATAACTTCTAGACCACAAATAATTTTTACAATAAAATGTTAAAACATACCATGAGAGAAGAATTTTACTGGCTGATGAATTTTGCAAGGAGAAGCCCTAAATGCATGGTTTGGGATCAGCTCGCTAGTTGTCACTAACATGCATTATTTTTATGATACATACTTAAAAATCACAAGCAAAGTCATACAGGTGCCTGCATGTGTGAAGCAGGTGCTAAGATTTCAGCCTCGTAATTCTCCCTCAAGTGACTGGAGTAAAGATGAACTCCAGTTTTGGACATTAGGAAAAATCATTTTTGAGAAGATGTTTTATCTTCTATTACATCCCGAGACGTAAAGATCACCTGAAGCCATGTCGCTACTGCTTGAATTTGCACAAGATTTGCACTGATGGATGTTGGTTCTTATTTCTTTTTATCATTTTTGTTCACCTCAGGTCTTGCCTTACTGATGCATAAAGCTTATGTACCCCAGGGGACAACCTGTGTACGCACATTAAAAAATTAAATATCCTGTGGACCAAAAATATACTTGACCTTAAGTTATACAATGAACATATTTGAGCCTATTTTTTTTTCCAGGCAGACTCATTAGTACTGCTACAAATTATACTTGTATGGAAAGGCCATAGAGAGAAATAGCTACCTTTATGAGCACGGCTTAGAGTCTCCCCCCTAGGAAAGCACTTGTGGTTTGGGTGAACACTGATTCTATCCCATTTCATAGTACTTACGTATTTGGTAGCATTTCCTAGCACTACTACAAGGTAGTGGATGTGTATGTTATACTATAATGCAAATGCCAGCATGCTGAGAGTTCACTACAGATGGTGGCACACTCAAGAGCGTCTACCATGTCTACCTTTCACGCTAAATTTTCATCTCGGGTACTTCCACTTGCCATAGTGGAATCAGCCACAGGTTCCTCAGGGTTGACTATCTTATCTCTGAGACCAACTAATGTCAGCTTTCACTTGCTCCTCAGTCATGGAGTTCAGTGACAGAGCATGTGGGCACAAAGTGCTTCACACAGTGGGGCTCTTAGCTCTGGCTAGAGGCTTTAGGTAACACCACACTGTACATGAAGATGGTGGTAATGAGGGAGACCATCTTTCTGACTCTGCTGATGAGAACATTATGCTCTGGAGATATCAAGGGTGATAGCTGATATGTGTGTCCTAACAAATATCACTGCAGACATTATTCTTATTTTCAGAAGTGCCTAAGTTCTCCTTTCTGAAAACCCTCAGACTTTGTAACTCAACAACATCCTGCAGGGATTTCACAGGTTCATTATATGGAACAGTTTTTACAAAGTATTTCCCATTTACTTGTTTCAACATCATTTCAATTGCTTCTGTCAGATGACTCGGGGTTTAGATTTGACATAAGCCACCTTTGCTGGTGGGATAACGCGTGAAAGTGTGGAGCAGCACTGTAAAATAACCCACTCTTGATTAGCTTAGTGCCTCTAAACTGACCCCCTCCTCTTTCCCAAGCCAAGTATTGGGCGAGATAACAACGAGGACAGAAGACAACACCAACAAACACAAGCTGCATTCCAGTACCTGTCTGACATCCGCTGGATAATGCTGCTTTCTGCAATAGTTCAGATTCAGTACACAAGCACTGATCTGCAAGGGTGCTCATTTGAGTTGTACAGAATCAAGCATGAGTTTAGTATTCAAGAATCACGGAGGGGAGCTATACAGGCAGGCGTTCCACAAAACATTAACTATGCTAATTTTGCCAAACTGAAAGCTGTAGTCTTTTATGCCCATAGATACAGGCAGCTATAAATGGGACTCTTGATTGAGATCACGTTCCTACTTGTGAATCTATAGGGAGCACTTAAAAAAAATTAGCTTTTCACAGTCAGTGTTTTAATTAGATCTCTCACCTACATTTCTTACATCTCTTACAACATGTTTCTCTATCCCGCATGGCATTTTGAAAACTCCCTTTCTACGTCTCAGAACTACTGGACCTGGTGAGATTTTAATAGAAATCTCTGCACTGTGCTATAAAGAGAAACATTACTAGAGGTTTTAATTAGCAGCTGTCAAGGCTGAGCCATAGGAAACCTTGAATTGTTTGTTTAACTTATTGCAAAAAGCCCATTTATTGTCTGACCTACTGCACTTGAATGATGCACAAAAAAAAAAAAAAAAAACTTAAGTGATTTAAAACTTCCCCCCGCTTCCCCCCAAATAATAAACATCTGGTGGTAAAAGCCATTTTCTCAATCAATACACAGCATGCTTCTCTAACCTTAGGTTTGGCTGCTGAACTAGTTTCTCATCTCCCATGATGGGATCATTTCCTGACCCGCACAACAAAACTGAAAGCCAGCATAATGTCATTATACAGTCCTCCCCTCTCAAAAGAACCTCATACATCAGATCCTAAAGCAGATTCAGCCCCTCTCCTCAAGATAAAGCTCCGGCAATGAGACAGGCGAGCGGGTCTACTTTGGGCAAACTTCAAGAATCGCCGCGACCTCCCTCTCCCTCGCCGGCTCTTTTCGTTTTCTCCCCTACCCTGTTTCCAACCCCGGCCGTCCCCCCACCAGGCATGGACAAACACGAGTGCCTACCATTGAGCTGCCGGTAGACGATATCTTCCAGAAGCGAGAGCCTTTTCAGGACCGCATCCTGGAGAGGGCTGATGCCACCGTGGGCTGTCAAGTTGGCCACCTCGGCCCTGGGGTGGACTTCGTGGAAGGAATCCCCCGTCTTCACGGCGATGGGTCTGCACTTGGCTAGGAAGAGGACGAAGCCAGCCACGGCCAGCAAGTTGAGCGCCAGCAGCACTTTGACTCGCCGCAAAGAAGCCATCAAACTTCCCGGGCGGCTGCGGGGCTAGTGCAGGACGGCGCTGGCGGGGGGCCGCAGGTGAGGGCGCATCCCAGGCGGGGGTCCTGCGGGCAGAGCGGAGCGGAGGCGTGGAGCCCCGTCCCTCCCTCTCCCCCTCCTTCCCTCCCTCCCGCCCCGCAGGTGCGCCCCAGGGGGGGACTGCGGCACGGCTCCCGGGGGTCCCCACTGCCCAAGCGTGCGGGGGCACTGCTGCGGCAAAGCCCCTGCACCCCCTGCCCACCCCACCCATCCCCAGCAGCACGCACTGGCACTGGTGCTGGTGTGGGGCGGCCCCCGCATCCTCCTCCTCCTCCTCCTCCTCCCCGGGGATGCGGGCTCAGGTCATGCTGGCGGCCGGGACTCGGCTCCGCTGCAGCCGCGGGGGCCGGCGCCTCTGCATCCCCATCCCCATCCCCATCCCCGCGGCCGGCGGCGGAGCCCGGCCCTCCCGGGTGCCCGAGTCCCCGCCGCATGCCTGGGGCCGGGCTGCAAGGAAAACCCGGGCTGGAGAGGGGACGCGCAGGCGGCTGGAGATGCACCGGGTGCGGGGGGAGGAGGAGGAGGAGGAAAGGGAAAGGAAGCGGGGGAGGTTGTGCCTGGTGCTTGGAGACGCGCAGTTGCTTTTTGCAATCGTTACGGTCGGGCCCGGTCCTACCAAACACAAGAAAGACACGGGCCTGGGTGCACTAGTTGCGGGCAGCTCCTTGTCGCGCTGCTTTCTCCGAGGCTCCTGCCTCCTAGCCCAGGCTCTCCAGCCCCGGCTCAGCAGCCCTCTAGTGCCAGCTCCCGGTGCTGCCCCTGCTCACCTGGCTGGAGAGCCACAGCTGCGCAGGTGAGAAAGTTTCCAGGCTGAGGATGCAGCTGCTCCCATGTGCATCCACATTGGTGCCAGCTCCGAGGAGAGAGGCCCGAGGCAGCTCTTAAAGAAGGGCATTGCCCCTGCCTGGAGCTTGTGAAGTCTGCAGTCACACAGATGCAGGTGCCTAGCCTTGGCCTTCGCCCTAGGGACAAGCTAGCAGCAGACTTCAGCTATGTGATGCAAAGCACATGGACAGGAGTCGGGGTTGTTGTTTTTTTTTTGTATGTGTTTTGGTTTTTTTTAAAGTCAAATAATCCAAATTTCAATGTTCCCCTAGGGCAGACTTGCAGCGGGGCTCCATCCGTGAGCCTGCGTGGCTTTAGAGGGACCGCTGATTGGGCCTGTAAACTTCTTGTGCATGCTCTGGTTGCCTGTGATACAGTATTTTCTTTCCAAAAGACTGAACTGCTCAGCAGAGATAGCTGCTGCTGGAAAACCCCTGAAAAGCCCACGTCTTTACAGCTGCATCAGTTTACCATTGTTAGGCCTTATTCTCTAGCAGATGCTACATAAACAGAGTAGACATTCAATCCAAGTTGGGACAATACCATTCCAGGGTGCAGTTTCTTTTTTTTTTTTTTTTTTAACTGCCCAAATATTTTCCCTCTTAAAAAATGCCTTCAGAAGACTGGATATTTCTCATGACAGAGAATAGGATAGCAAGTCCTTTGCCATTATGTCTCTAAATCAAATATTGACAAAGGTTAAGTGACCAAATATTGCTGCTACCCAAAGAATATGCAAGAACCTGTATGAAATGAGTTGGTGGTCCCTTGAAAGTTTTTAGTGGCCACATGTCTGTATCAGAAAAAGCCATTGGCAAAAATCCTTATTATCCACACCAGAAAGGCAAACTGTGAATGACTAGGACTGGCCTGAAAATTGAAATACTCTGCCGTTTCCAGATAAGGAGTGAAGGCAGCTGCAGAAAGGTGTGGGGAAATCTACATTGCATTAACCTGCTTGGGTTTGTCTTTTTTCTAGCCGATCTAAAGATAAACAAAGAAAAAGACTTCTGTTTTCACAGCTGTGAGGGCAGTACTTAATTGAAAAAATAATCACTCACAGAGTTGTGTACCAAAAATAAGAGCCACGTGGAACATCAGAGCTGGTTTTCTAGATCTCAGCATGTTTTTAACTGCTGCTTATGGGATTTGGTCTTGGAAAGTGAGGACCCACTCCTGCAAGCCTTCCATTGTAGACAAATCACTCTGCATTGCACATGTCATGTAACAAGACTTCTTAATGATAATATACTAATAAAAGCTCCCATTTTAAGAGATGATGACACATAACCAGTTCATTATGCATCCTTGCATAAGGAAAATGCATAAATTCTTAATTTCTATGAAAAAATGCACTGAACCATGAATATTCAGTTGCTCAGCTACTGGTGTAACAACAGCCAAACTAAAAACATTGCTGATTTCAAGGAACTGAAGTCAGCAATGACTTCCTGAATTCAAGGAACCTTGGCTGTGAGTTACAGGATGTTTGCAAAGCAATTTTTTTTTTGATAGTCCTATGCACAAGTTAATTATTTCAATTATTAGATCGCTCTGTCTCTCTGATGAATCTACAGGCAGGGGTGAAATCAGGAAGTCTGAATCAGTCTACCTTTAGGAAGAGGGAGGGAAGAAGATGGTATGCCCTTTCTCCCTACTGAGTGAGTCATCAAAACTCGAACCTCAGAGGGAGTTACCAAAAGTCATGGCCCATCTTGTGGCGATTATGAAGCCTCATGACAATTCCGGTGCACATGGATCCAGCAAGAGTTTTTTCTGGCAACACAAGTAAAATGTAGAAATACAAGCAGCTAAATATGTATATCAGGACAGAAAACAAAGCCTTTCAAATCATACTCCATTTGGGAATATTTCCATTGGGTTTTCATTTGGGAAACAGCATTTGCTCCCTGAAGAGTTTAAGAACGTACATGCACAAGTTAGCCGCACAAGATTTAACACCCTCCTGGCAAGGTTTACATGCGAGACGCTCCTCATTTTGTTTTTTCTTGCAAGGTAGGGAATAGAGCTAAGGAAGGCAACAGAAGCGTCACCATTTTTCAGACCCTCAAAATAACAAAATTCAACAAACTGCCATCATCTGGAACTAATGGCTGGATGCCACTGAAATGTCTTACCCCATGATCTGTACCAGGGTCACCAATAGAAAGCCTCTTCCCTTTGTCTCTTTCCCATTTGCAAAGGTCCTAAGAGGAATCAGACAGAGCAAGGCCCTTTCCTGCACACCTTTCATACTACACACAAACCGTCCTTGAATGTCCCTCTGCATACTACACATCCCCCGCAGGAACCCTTCCATCGTACATCCCTCCTGATCATCAGCAAGGTAGCTGAACCAGAACTACTCACTTTTTGGGAAGATTAAAGAGGAGTCAGAAATTAGAGAGGCCAAAACGCAGGAGATACAAATGGAAACCTGCATGAATCCTGAAGTATATCCTATCCAGAATACTAAATTGCAATATGGCAGCCTCCATCATCATTACCCACTGGGTATCACCTGACTGGTTCTGCTGCACAGAGGAGGGATCTGCTTTCAATCAGCCTGCTGCCACCTGTGTGGTCTTAAGTGTTTCACTATTAACATATCTATCTGTTGATGCTATTGTACTGTCTCCTAGGTGATATGGGGGGCAAGGAACATACTCCAATTTGCACACTAGGATAAGAAAAGGCAGTTGGAGTGTGCAGAAGAAGGTGCTGTATCACATTGCAAAAGATCAAAAGATTGTGCTCTGTGGCATGGAAATCTTGAAGAAGAAAACCACCCACTCACCCCCGACTTACAAAAGCTGATGCTTTGTTTATACTGTGCAGCAATACTGTGAGACCTGAGGGAATTAAAAAACAAATGCAATTTTCCACAGATATACAAAGCCTATGGAAATCATCAACCCAAAGTATCAACCCCAACTCTATAGATTTGGGGTCTTGGCTCAAATGGAGACCCATACCGCAGACAGCAAAGCTAGTATTCTCTCTCTGCCCATTTTCATTTTTCTTGTACAATGGCTGAATGAAAATGCTATTACAAAATAAACAAGAAAAGGAACAAAGAAATACTTAACAAGAATGGTGAGAGAAGGCCAATTTGTGTGTCTAATATGCTGGAAAATTTCTATTTCTGCCTAATACATTGAAGCCAATATCAGCAGTTTATATTCTGTATATATGCTGGCCAAAATAATTATTTCTCTCTTTCTGAGGAAAAAAAAATCCACTAAATCATGAATATTCAATGGATCAATTACTGCCATAACAGTCTTCTAGCTAAAAGCTCTGCTCTGTGAACACAATGAACACTGGCTGCCAGTTACAAACCTTTCCCCCCCCCAGAGTAATTTGGTTTTCTGAGGTTATGTCATCCGGATCATCCTCTCACTTACACAGGCATAAAGGCTTTGTATCGCCATCGAAAAACTGAAGCAGATGTTCTTCACAACTCTGCTGCATCTTCAGCACACAGGGAACAAAAACTGGCTACAAATTAGTCATGGGGACACCTCCCAGGAGACAGCCAGCTCCTTGTGCAGCCTTCTCCACAGCTTCCGGCAAAGGCAATTATGGGAGACTAGGACGCTGAAGAAGAGGAGAGGAGGTGGTTGGAGTCCACCAACCCTCAGCTAGTTAAGAGTCCCAGGCGGTACTATCATTTTCCACATATATCACAGGTTATAGCTCAGAAGTGTTCGCCGAGTCAGGGATATTGTATATGGCTCCCTGGCCACAGAGAGTCTGGCCTGTTGCGTTTTCCTGGCTGAAAGCAAAATGTATATAAAGCCACACGACCTGCAGCTCTTAACTTGACCTTTGACTTTGAATCTCCCTGTGAAAACTGAAGAAAAATACCAGCAGAAAAAAAACCCCTTACTTTCCCCTCCAAAATCAAAAATTGAAATTCTGCCTGAATGACTGGCTTAGTGCAATTTGCTTCCTTTTCTCTCTTCAGGCATCTGCTAGCTGAGGCTGATACTCAGGAACCATTATTCTTCCACATTTCCATTAAACTCTTGAGGACTCCTAACTATTTAGATTTAAATCTGCCACACTAGGGACTTTAACCATTGCTGGAAGACTTTCTCTTCCCATCAGTTCTGAGAAATTCAGATCTCACCTGCCATCTCTCACAGTTTTTTAAACAGGAGTTTGTTCACTCCAAGGTCAATCCTAAAAAAAGTGCTGAGTACTTCGGCAAGGTGCCAGTCATCGACTTCTTATATCTTTGGTTTTCTTAACCATTTGAAGCTCAATCCTTTATGAAGATTGAGCACCTTGCAAGAAAGGGCCCTAAACACAGCCGTTTTGAAGTTGATACCCATTCGAGTCATTTGTGAGAAGTAACAAATACAGGTATTTAACTAGAAGTAAATCTCTATAGCCTCAGGTAGACATTATATATATCTAATGACTGTGTTAGTCACGTGCTAAATTGTAACATGCCACGTTAAAATAATTTACCATCCAACAATGAGTCACAAAAACGGAGATCCAGCCTCAAAGATGTTGTCTTCCAATGCCTTCTCTGGCTGTCCCTCTTCCATGATGATTTGTGCATGGAGTTGATGAAGGTCTCGTGTTCACAGATGCTTCTGAGCCTATCCACCTCCTCTCCTGCAGCTCCCTTACCTAAGATTCCTGAGACAAACCACGGAGAACACCTCTCGCAACCCAGTGGTCTTTGGCAAGGACATGAAGAGCACAGTCCCTGCAAAGCCTAGGTGGAGATGGTCAGTGGCTGTATCTGGACAGAGCTCACACAGGTACAGGCAGAGGAAGAGCTGGCAGTAACAGGGGTTTTGGCATTGCAAAATCTTCCTATCATCCTGTTGATTCTGCTAACTTCTTCTTCCTCTTTTGCTGCTACTTCCTAGAAAATTCCTCCTCCTTTGTTTGCCTGATTCCATTCAGCAAACCTACAGTAAAGGCAGGGTAAAAAAGTGGCTGGGCAGACTCCGCAGAGCACTCCCACTCAAACTCCCCTGTTGATCTGTTCACTAGTCCTAGTACTGCTGGCTCTGGTGTCTTTCCGACTATGAGAGTGGCCAAGCATCTCATTAGGTGTCCCAGAAGAGTTTGAGCCTTGCCACTCTTGCCCCCTACTCTGCACAACATTGCGGGAACAACCCCTTCACCCAGGGGCAGTTCAGAGCTCATTTCTCATTGGCATCACAGTTAAAGTGATATGATGGGAGGAAAGGGCTGATAGCCCCTGGCAGCAGGTCTCTAGCTCCCCTGGCTGGCAGAACAAGTTCTTGGGGTGCTTTTTACTGCTATGAATAGCTTGCCCAGTGCATGGGAAGCAGGTCACATGGCACCAGTTTCCATCCAGCAACTTTACTGTTGCTTAATGGAAGCAACGTCTGCCAGAGGCTTTAGTTCCAGGCATCCAGACTTCTCGCACTACAGGAGCAACTGCTTCATATAAGTAATTTCCTTTTCAGCTGAATCATTAATGATTTGGAAGGGTACATTTTTAACCTTACATTTTCTGCATTCTGGTCACATTTCATGACATTTTAACCTACGAATACGACTGTAAGCTACTCATCAAAACATGACACATTAATGAAAAGGAATGGAAAATGGTCAACATTTTCCATCATACCTTTTTTTTTTTTTAAATTTAGCTTCTGCCATTTGGTTATGGGCTTTTAAAAAATTCAAATAGTTATTTCACCAATTTCCACCACTATCTTTAGGCATCATCGTATCTGAGGATTCTGAAAAGTATTACAATCTCTGAGACTACAGATGAAAGAATTCATTCATAAGCAATGAAAATATTGGCCTAAAAACTGATGCATTCTTTACCTTTTATCATTTTTTATTTCAATATTTGAGCTGGGATAGGAAAAAGTTACATTACCACCATATTATTAGAGCTACTCAGATATCTTCCAACTAATTTCTCGTTGCAACTGAAATGCCAAATTATTGAATCTGAAAATGATCACAAGAAAGCCTCAGTTTGATAAGTCTCCCCAGTTGAAATTTTTTTACAAAATTGTTTTGAAATTCTTGCAATGTATCATTTTGATTTTTTGTTAAATTAAAGTTTTGTTTTCTGGTTTGAAAGAATATTAGTGTAAAACACTTAAACAGCATTATATATAATATGCTGAGTTAAAATCTTTTGAAATTACTCAGCATTTTCAGTTTCCCCCATCCAAAATGTTCAAGAATGTGACTTTTCATCTGAATATGAAAGAAGAGGAGTTTTCAAAATCACAAAAGTGTTAGGATAATTGGAAAAAAGTTTCCCCGCCATCTCTACATATTATCCCAGTTAAGACAATATATTTAGACCTCTCAAGCTTGAATCTATTTATTTGTTATATCCCTTTGATGTAAGGGAGGTACAGTTATGCCCACTTTACAGGGAGGAAATTGAGGTAAATAGAGTAGGACCCAGATTCTCAAAGCATTAAGGCACCTTCCATTGAAATCTGGCAACACTCCCATCCCTTGAGCCACGATCAGGGAAAAGCCTAGGACGGGGAAGGCAGTGTGGGGATTTACACCCCTCCCTAATCAGAGTGTCCTGCCAGGGTCTGGCCAGGCCCCTCTTCAGCTCAGCACTATCGAAGGGAAGGGAGGGCTGCTCTAGTGCCCCCCAGCTTCTAGCCCTAGCCACTGCAGGCATGTGCCTGCATTTCTTCAGTCCAAAGGGAATGTCTGTGTAGTTGCAAACTGGTTCAACCTAGGCAGGTTAGACTAACCTGCAAAGATTGAATCAATTCAGGCTCAGCCTTTTTGAATGTCTGTCCCTAGCCCAGCAGAATTAAATATTTGATAGTGCAGGTATGAGACAGAGAAGCCCTTACACCTCTTTCAAGGTTCATCTCTCAGTAATGGTCTGATCTTGCTTCTGCTGAAGGTATTGGGAGTTTGGCCACTGTTTCAGTGGAATTAAGATCAGACTTTAATAGAAATGGAGGTAAGGCATACAATATTGCTCCTGCCTCCACAGCATTACAGAACTGTTAATGCCTTTGCAGTGCTTATAAAACCATTCAAGTACCTGCAGAACGAAATACCTCTTGGTAAGAAATGCTTCCTGTTTAAGTTGGCTCAGAGTAGGCTCCTCAGTCCTCCAGGCAATACTCAAGCTTCAGAGCACTGCTCACTATTTTACCTTGCATTAAGGCAGCTGATTTAGTATTGGGTGGATTCCACAGGAAACAGAGAAAAAAAGCGTCCCCCTGGTGGAACTTAGCAGAGCTGCTCCATAATCACAATTGGAGCCTTGAATCCCAGCTTTTCTGTGCTCCTCCTGCAAAGGGGCTAACGAGCAATGGGCCCACAGTCACAGATAAGCTGGCCTTCCAAAAACCCCATGTCTACAAGCCCAACTCTCAGGGGCATGTATTGACACTCAGTCACAGAATTCTTAGGAATGTGTCCAGCGTGCAACCTCCCTGTATATTGTGATCCCTCACAGCAGTAAAACTGCACTGCCCCCACTGCAGCTGGGGCCATATGGTACTGCAGTGGGGACAGGACAGTGCTCGTGTCTACATGTGCATTTACTGCGCAGTAAGTTATTAACCAGTTTTTACACCGGTATCTACACGTGCAGGTGTTACAGCTCAGTAACGCTGTGCGTGGACTGACTTGGGACTAAAGTTAGTCTCAAGTCAGTCCACACACACAGGGTTACTGCGCAGGAAGGTGTCTACACGTGCCTTACTGAGCAGTAACTACTCGGGCATAAATTTGCTACCTGCACGATGCCCAAGTCGGTGTAAGTCACCGCAGTTACTGCGCATTACAGACGCACACATGTAGACATGTGCCTGTACTGTGCAGTAATTTTTGGTTACTGCACAGTAACTTAAATTACTGTGCCATAACAGTGCATGTGTAGACGTGCCCAGCATGTAAGAAATCTAGTGGCTCCACTATGGATGGGATCATTCAATGCTATTCAGTGGGGAGGGGAAGGATAGGATTACTCCTCTATTCTTAATCTGGACATGAACATCAAAGCAAAAAACAGACACCTAATTCTGCCTCCTTATCTAATGAAACCCTTCTTACATTACTGCCTATGATATGAAGGCAGTAATTTTCAGATTTGCATCCGTTAAGTAGGGCTTTTTAAAAAAAATATACTACTGATTTTATGGGCTAGAGTCTGTGAATAACCTGCTTCTGTATGTCTTTTTAATGAGATTCTTTATAAGATAATTAAAGTCTCTCTCGCACTGTATTTGTGCTTAAACTATGTTATAATAATGCTGGGGCGGTTTTTACCCTGCTGCGATGCTGAATGTTAGTTGACCATCTGGAAGCAATAAACCATCTTAACCTTAAAAAATTTAAACCTTCCAATAAAAAAAAGTTACCACAAATTGCAACAACTACTCATTGGATGCCAATGTACTGGTGCGAGCGCATCACGCTAATTTCATCTCAATGAGAGCTACAAATAAAATCCCTGTTACAGGATTTAAAGAAGCTTCTTATAAAAATTTCAAGAAGCCTGCATCCCATCAAAAAAATAAAAAAATAAAAAAAAATCCCACAACACTTCAAAGCAGTTCTTAACATTTAGAAATACAACTAGGTCAAAAAACAGAACTATGTTTTACGCTGAATTAAAGCAGCACATTCCTTCCTGCCATGTAGTCCTCCTCTCTGATATGGTATATGTATGGGCATTGTGTATAAGTCCGACATATGTGAACTCCTCTAGACACATATGCAACATGCCTGTGATAGATAGATAGATAGATAGATAGATAGATAGATAGATAGATAGATAGATAGATAGATAGATAGATAGATAGATAGATAGATAGATAGATAGATAGATAGATAGATAGATAGATAGATAGATATGCAAGGCTTCTTTCCCTGGCTCTTGGAAAGGCAGAGCATATTGTATAGTGCCTAGAGAACCCCCCAAGATGTCCAAGCATTCTGGCGTGTGACTTTGAGAAGGTCATGCAGGGCTGCGTTTGCAAAACAGCTCAGGTCCAGATTTTTGAGCATTCAGCACTAACCTTTGGGCCAGATCCCAATGTGCACCTGCCAATATTGCTAAGCTCTTTCAAAAGTCTGGTCATTTATTCTGATGTCAAAACAGGAGCTGTGATCATTTGTAGGTCTGGTCCCAGTTGTTGTATTGCCATTTTTAAAATCAGCCTTGCAAAACACTTTGCAACTCTCAGCTGAAGAATACTGCATAAGTCTTAGAAGCACTGGTCCTGAGCAGAGTATTTTCTGAGGCGTGGCTAACTGCAAGACCCAGTCTGGACAGAAAGATTCTCCCTAGAGCAGTGCCTCACAGAGAAATGAGGGATATCCAGTACTTATCCCTGTGTGCTCTCATGAAGAGTTAAATCCTGTCACCATCTTTTGTCTATTGACTGTATGAGACTACTGGGAAAGATGAAGAGTTCACAGCATCACCCTGATGCCTTCTGGCCCCAAGTCTCTTTTTTCATCCAGCTCCTTTATTGTAGTCAGGCTCATCTAATGTCCAGAACAGCAGGAACCAAGCTTTTTGGCAGGTGTGCCACAGATTAGCCCCACACCCTCCCTGAATGCTACTCTGATGCCCTTCCTCTGCCTGATCTGCTGCTCCAATTTCTATTTGTTACTCTGTGCTTCCTGCCCAATTGCCTGCTCTGCCATCCTGCCCATCTGCTGCTGTGCTGTCTGTCCCCTCCCTGATCTGTCACGTAGCACGCAGACATGGCCCGAGCCACTTGTAGCATTCATGCTGCAGGCTGGCCACACCTGGTGTAGAAGCAGCTAAAGCAAACCAACTTGCTACAGGTTCACTTCATGAAACTTTTGGTAATGGAGATGTAACTAGAGCAGGGCAACCAGGGCAGCTATCATTCTTGATGCCAAAAGGTCTATTAACTACTGTTTTCAAGAAAAACAACGCTCTCCCTTCAGGAGCGCACGTTGTCTCAGATATCCACAAACCTTCTTGACTACAGCGGGAGTTACCACCGACTAACCGTTAGAGCAAGTAGCCATCTACTTTCCAGACAAGGTGGGTTGACAAAAGACACAGTGCAGCTGTGCTCCACTGTCTGGTGACTGCCAATCCAATTGCTTTCTGCTTTCGCATACCAACTTCCAACTGGACTAGGTCCATTTTGAATGAGATGATGTCGTCTACTTCACCAAGTACCTGCAAAGCATGATTTTACTATTTCTGGCTCGCTATGAACCCAATTAACCTGGAGTACCAGGATGTGTTGTCCCAAAAGACGACAGTCACAGGAAGTGGAGGCAGGGGCATTACTAGATACTGGAGGCTACTCCGGTATCTTGGAAAGTTGCTGCCAGTCTTAATAATGGGGTCTCCATAGGCACAGATAACCCTAGCATCACTTCAACACCTCTCCAAGCTTGTTTGTGCAATGCTGGGGTCTTTTGGCTTGGTTGCAGAGGTAGGATTTCTCATTCACAGAGCTTAGTCATGACTCCCTGCTTGCTGACAATACAACACTTGGAAGAACTTTGGGATGTCAGATAGAAACACTGCTGCCCTTTGTTTTCTGCTTTCCTTAACTGCTTTTTAGCATTTTAAAGCACAACACACTCAAGAAAGCTTGTAAAACTCCTCATAAACTTGATGGTACCATAGGCTTGTAGAATACCTTCTAAAACAATGGATAAAACTAATCTTGGATCTGTCACAAGAAACCACTAACATATTTTGAAAAGCTATTAGCCTTTAAACCAAAAGCAACTCAGAATTTGATTTGGGAGAAGGGACTATAAAATACTGAAATTGTTTGGCAACTTTACATGGATAATGGGTGTAAGGGGCTGGAAGAGATTTTATAACTATTTTGTTCTGTTACTTAGCTTTGTTTTACACTGTGTCTGCAATCTGCATACAATTCACTTTAAATAGTCAGGAAATCTGAAAGAAGCTTGCAGAATCCATAAACAACACAAATTTGCTGGAAAGAAATACTCCTTTGTTATACTGCAGAGGTAATCAAGCCAACATGGTTATGAATAATTATCCATTGCGATTACATTAGGCATTGCAGCTTTAAAGAACTTCATAAATATTAAGGTTAATTAAGACTGATATTAATTAATCCCCAGACAGACACAAGCAGCATTACATCCATTTTACATATGGGCATGCTGAAGTACATACATCACATTAAGACTCCAGACATGGCAGCAGGAGGAATGTCTGGGCCAAAAAAACTGAGGGGAGTAGAGAACAGACCAAAAGGGAGGTCTACGCCATGTCAGGACCCCAGTGCAAAGTTAATTTTGACTTGTCTCACCTCCCCCACTTTTCCTAGTCTTTCTGCAACTCTCACCCTGCCCTTCCATGTTGCAGATTTTTTCTAACATTTTGGGTGTCAATGAGTAGAGCAAACCACCCTTAAGATTCACTTAACTTCCCCAAAGCCACAGAGGGAGCAGGTGCAAAAAGTAGATTTCAGGAGGAGTCCCTGGCTCCTACTCCTGTGTTCAGACCACACTTAAGGGCAGCAATGCTTGGAGCATGCTACAAGATGAAGACTCCATAACAGACCTGAGCTTCAGCACTGTCAGCGATGCATTTCAGTGTGGGGTTGTTTGGGGCCTGTGCAGCATATCTGCGTTCCCGAGATAGAGCGGATACCGCAGAAGGAATAGTATTTTGTAACCTACTTTGTGCAAAAGCATATTTTTATGGCAAAAATGAACTTAGCTTCAGTGCCTTGTGGGGCGGGGGATGAACAGATAATTAACTGGAGTGATTGCTCTTCTTGTGTGGCTGCACCTGCAAGTTTTGGGGCATGGAAATTAGCAGCTCAGTGGCACGACTGATTTTATTTGCCTTCTCATCACACACAGGACTGGAGCCTGACAACCGTGCCTCTTGTAAAATCAGCTACTTGCCCTGCCCTTGCACTGCCACAAGCCATGGCTGATTTTACAAGATAACCAGCAATGTGCACCCAGCAGTGCCAGCCCAGTATCAGACTTTCAGCGCTTACATTTATGGGGTGCCCTCACTTTCACCAATGTCATTTGTTTGTGTTCTGTTCACTCCTGGTCTATACAGGTTTCTACTGATGGCAAGGATGGCAAAGAAGTCTGAACATTGTGGGCATAACTAGAGGCAAATGCCAGCATCTGAGCTGCAGCCACAGGGGCAGAAGCCCCACTGATACACACCTAACATTTAGTCCTCTTGCAAAAAAAGTGTTGTGCTGCATGGGGTCTGACCAGCTTTCTGCTGGCTGAATACTCCAGGGGGGGTCAAGCTGAGTCCCTGGGGAGGTCATCTCCTTTGTCATAGTTCTGGGTGGGCAGGAATAAAAGGTTCTTTCCTCCTCCTGCCGCTTAAAAAAAAACAAACAGGTTCCCTCTGCTCTTTTTTAAAAAACTTTTTTCCTGTGCACATGTGCATTGATTTGGAATTCCTCTTCTCCTTTCCACCTTGTGTACACACTCCCACAGTTTAAGGTATAAGGTATGCAGCAGAGTAAGGAATTGCCTATGGTGTATATCTACTCAACTATCCTGGTCCCAAGCATATCTAGATGCATCCATAGGAGCCGCAAGGCTCCTTCTTGGTAGAAGATTATGGAATATTTTACAGATTGGAAATCTCTTTTTAACCACACATCATTCAGTGTTTAGATGGATAATCCAGGTATGTACCTAAAAGAGCTAATATGGGATAAGGCCTCACAGTGAAGCAGCAGTGTAGGGACGCTGGTGGACACCTGAGGCACAGCAGAAACAGTGACTTCTCGTTGGTGCCGTAATGACAAACACAAAGTGCGGCTGCCAGCAGCAGCCATTTTTCCTCACTCCCCCTCTCATGTCAGCACCTGGCATGTTGCCCCAAGAATTCACAACCCACACCCCCTGCCCTCCCAAATCTTGACCATCTTTTCCAACAGAGGCAATGGTCTTAGCCTTTTACCCTTCCATAGCAAATACATTCAGTTCTAGGAAGCTTACATACTTATGGGGATTAAACAACCCACCGGGCTTTTTATGAATAGGCATTTTTGCACCACTTTGTCTTTCTCTGGTGCACACCATGCTGCTGACCGCTCTAGGCACTGAAATAGGCAGAGGCACTAGTGGCCATCTTCTAAACTGTTTCAGTGGTGCTCAGCTTGCAAGGCATGTTGGGGTCCATTGACTGAAACACACTATATAAATTCAAACCCCTCTTCTATAGTTTACATGCACATTTGGAAAAAAAGTGACCCTATATATTTCAGAGACTTTTATACACAGAGCGACATGCATTCAGTCATCACAGGAGTCAAGAATGTACTCTCCAGGGTTACAGCTATAGAGGTGTGCTTTCATTAATTTCAAAGATACACTAAAAGAATATTAATGGCTGCAAAGTCAAGCGCTCAATAGTTAAGAAATGCCTGAAAGAGGTTATCTGTAGAATCTGAATTTCTAACCCTTGTGTATATGCTTTATGAGTGAGGCTTTAATTATATCACCCTACATCATTTGTCCCCCATAGGAGCCCAGGCCTTTTCAGCATCTAAAATAGGCTGCATTACGACACTGAATCAGGGCTGTATATTGAATGAGGCTGTTTGAAGCGTCCATGTGTCATTTCTTGCAGGAGCTGAAAGGTGCCTAATACATGAAATGGTGAACACCCATCCAGCATCAAGGCTGAGAGAAATTGGAGGACTGTAAAAGGAAACAGGAAATAGAACGATGGTACAACAAGATGGCATGATAGCTGGATATGGATTCAGGGAACTTTTTCCTGAAGCAAGACATCATAGTGTGACTATTTTTTGTACCAAAACATGTCTGGAGTAGATGTTTATTTCTGTAGAGCTACTACAGACTCACTTTGGTACAAATGACAGAATTTCCACTGCACAAGGCAGTTGCTGGAATAATGCTCTGCTGTATGTGGGTCAACGCATGCAATTAGTATACCTGAACTGAAGCATAAGTGACAGCTGAAGGATGGCAAATGTTTTCACAAGGAACTCTGTAACTGCAACTTGCATCCTTATTTTGGGGGCTTTCTTTAAAATAACCAAGGACACGTGCACGTGATGAGAAGTTAAACCCAAAACCCAGTCAAAAAATAGGTTACACTGATAAAGAAATTATGCCTTTAGCAATCCTTCACTCAGCAGTGCATAAGCAATATATAGCTGACTCACTCTAATGTTGCTGTCACCGACATTATAAATATTTCAAAACAGAAGGCATTTGAGGGAAGGAGGAAACTAGCTCTGAGAAATTTTAGTTTGACCCACAGATGTCTAGAAAATAAATATGAAAAAGATCAGAGGCCTGGAAAACTGAGCAGCTTTTAATAGCAATTTCACCAACTGTGTTGCCATCACTGGGAAATATTAGTGTGATATGATACCTCATATACCAAGATCTTTTTTGGAACAGAGTGCTGGCATTGTTGTTTCAGCATTCATTTTTTTTGAACTTATCACAGATGGTTAACATGGGCCATATATTTTCTCCTTTTAGTGGTCAGTGAACCTCTGCAAAGGCAGAGAGTGACCCTTTAACATCTCCCCGGCCTTTTCTATCTCCAGTTCACTGGGTTTACACTAAACCCTCTTCTGCACCATCTGCACATAACCATAGAGAAAGGCCTCCACATATGGAAGCACAGACAGTTAGAGAATTAGATACACATGACATATTTAAAAATGGGCACCGACCTGAACATATACATACGCATGGTTCTTTCTAATTTCTGGACAAACTGCGGGAAGTGGATCTGAAACTGTGCATTTGCAATTTGCAAAAGAAAAATTTGTGTGGGTAGATTTCTTTCTGCCTGGACAAATTTAGATAAAGGAAAGAACTAAGTAATTTTGGAAATTGTGTGTATTTGCATAAATTAAAACATAAAAGTCTATTCACTCAGTTTAGCTACAAAGCGGTGTACAAGGGCTTTATATTTGATGAAGGAGGGACCATAGAAAATATCAAAAGTAATTATTCAGTAGGGGCAAACTGCTAAAATACATAGACATTTAAAAGCTACTGCTTTCTGGGATTAATATAGTTTAGAGAAAGATACTCCAAGCAACTTATTCCAGTAAGAAGGATATGGTGACAGGGCAATAAGTCTACCCTGTCATGAAACGCAGAGAGAACAAGGGGGAAATAGAAAATTACTTGCCAACAGGCCTGGACAGGGGGAAAGCTGCACCAAAAGTCCTGGATGCCAGTTAAGATCATCAGCTAGGAGAGCCGGCAAAGCAGCTAATGGGATGCTGCGGCCAGGCTCACAGCTGATCGGCGCAGGGAATTAAAAGAGAGCCGACCGAACAGTCGGCTCTCCTCCAGCAAAGGGAACGGCACAGAGGGAGACCCATAGGAGCATGGAGTGATGGCAGCATCGCGTGGCCAGCCACAGGGACTCTGGAGAGTGATATACTTACAAAGATATACTTACCTGCAGAGCCGGGAAGATGAGGTAGTTGGAGCATCCAACCAGTGAGTCCGAGTCCAGTGGATGCAGGACTCCATTCCAGAGGCCTGAAGAAAGGAAAAGAAAAGACCGAGCATGAATGTGAGTTTGGGGCATTGACCCAATATAATCCCACCCTGAAGGACAAGGGTAGGGACAAGTTGTATGACGGTCTGCTTTGGACCTGTGCAGGGAAGAACGAAGCAAGTGACCAAGTCTACGCACCTTGAACAACTGGGAGAATTGGGTAGGGTCTTACCTCCCAAACTCCTATGCACTTGCCAAGCTTTAAGCATGTGATTTGACCCACTGAAGTCAAAGGCCAATGACCACGCTTACATAGTTAAAAATCAATAACCTGCACAAGCGTTTGGAGGATAGAGCCTTAACCAATATTGGTACTGCAATAAAACCACTAAGCCATTACCTAGATATAGGGAATCTGTTCAATGAATTTAATGGATTTGGACCCATCTTTAGCTTGAGAACTGTTTGTAAAAGAGGCGATTGTACTGATTTGTCTGACACTGTAAACATTCAAAGAATAATTTTTGGACACACATTTCAGTCTGTCAATTCCTCTAAAAAATGTGAAAATGCCTTCTCTTCAAACGGCTAGCACAGAATCTTTGCACTATTCAAATCCCACCAAAACCCTATTTTTAAAAATTCACCCCATTACTAAATTAAATCCTGCGAGCAGGTAATTCAGTTTGAGCCATCTCTCTGGTCACCCAGTACCCTGTGTGTTTGTTTTCTGAATGAATCAGCAGCTACAAACATTAATTTCAATTAGCAAATACAGTTTGTTTAACCATACTTTGTAACAGGTTTCACCTATAGTTAGTAAAGGGTTAATAAGTGACTAACGCATATATTCTAATAAGTGATTAATGAATTGTTATAGAGTCCACGAGATTGATAGGAAATTGGAGAGAGTTATAAGCATCCATAAGTAAAGCTACTTACGTCTGAAATGCAATTACAACATCTGATAATCATTCTTTAACCCTTTGAAAAATATTTATAATTGCACTTTAATGTAAAGCATGACTATGAATTATCTGCAACTTTTGTACAAACAAATCTAGTGGGCATCCACACCAAGCTGAAAAATGGAGAGAAAACCTGGACAACACAGGAATTCGACTCAGAAGTTAATACATTTTCATAAACCATTTCTCTTCATGCAAACCTGCCTCTGAATTTTAATAACAAACATGTTACAACCTGTTTTTCCAAATGGGAAAATGTAGCATTTTACCTGTGTTTACAATTTATCTTTGGGAGAAGGAATTTCAGCTCCACTAAGGAGTAGAGGTAGTTAGCCATGTTAGTCTGAAGTAAGAAGAAGAGACTTGCAAACAGAGCTTGCAGCTTTTGCTGTAGGTGTAGTTTTAATCACTGGGGACTACACTCAGGCAACTAAGCCTGTTGATGTGGTATTTCTATAAGACATAAGGAGCTTTCATGGTTCCTTTAAAGACCTGCCAATGCCTGGGAAAAAATAGACCACCGAAAGCACTCTATTCAGAAAGAACATCAAGATCATATTTTCTGTATTGATCTCCCCCTCTTTCTGCATCATCAAGGACATTTGCATAAAAGCAAGCCCTTTATTCAGGCGTTCATTTCTTCCTGCTGCTTATTCTCCAAACTGAAGCTGTAACCCCAACGGGCCTCTCATTCTCATTTCCCCTGCACGAATATTGCTATGTCAAACACAGCCTCCAAGGCGAGAGCAGATGAAACCTGTAAGCTGAGAAGAGACACTTTTCATATAAAACATCCCTAATTAAAAAAAAACAAACAAAACCATCCCAACAAAGAATTGGTTTGTAGGAAAGTGGTTCCCCAAATATCTCTAAGTAATGATTCGATAAAAGGGATGAAAGTGTTCACAGTTTATGCATTTGCCTGCTTTGTAGCTTGGATTTAACTTTTATTAAAGGGAACATCAGAAGCTGAGAAATCTAAAATCTCTCATTTTTTTATATAAGCCATGCCCATAAAAACCAGACATCTTTGCCGTGTATGTGATGTAAAGGGCTTAGGAACACAACTGGAGCACTAACCCATGCCTTATTTGCATTTTTATTATGGACCAGATTCTGATATTTTTTTTATGCAAGTCACAAGACAGGATGCAGTTCCAGGACTTCTACTTACTGCTAATGCTCTAAAATGCAGGCAGTTTAACTCAAGCAATGCACTGAGGAGACTGAATGCAGAACCAATTAGAAACAACAGAAATGGGCACATCTCTGATATACTTTAGGCGTGCCTGTTAACATATTGTATTATTTGAGCACGATAATGATCCTTTTTCTTTTGGTCACATATATATATATATATTTGCCTACTGCATTCCATCTAGCCCATATTTAGGCAAATATTTATATTTTATTTTGATTTTAGACTGCCTATTTTAGTACCCTAGATGCTTCACACAAGTCAAGGGCAAAAATGATCACTGCCATACACTTAGAACTGCCATCTCTCTCATCCATACAAGAATCACACTCATCCATTGTCATAATTATAGTCCTGTGTCAAACATACTCATCATAGATCAAGTCAAAACTTCCTTCGTGCAAAGGAGGATTTTGCGAGCAGGCCCCCAAGATTAACAACTCTGGGCTCCGGTGGACCAGCTGGAGGCAATTTCCAAAGTTCATAAATATTTCAGGAATAGGTAGAAAGGTTGTGCCTCATGGTCAGAAATGGACTCTGTTCTCACGGCACACCACTGAACCATGATCCCCACATTTAGGTGAAAAACCAAGGCACAGGAGTAGATTAAGTGGCCATGCAGGGAGTCTATGGCAAAATGGGAATCAAGTCTCCCAAGCCTTCTTCCCTATCTTAACCACAGGACCCCCCTTATGCCTCCCCAGTAAGAGTGTTTTCCCAGCAGTCCTCACCCATTAAAACCAAGGGCGCGCTACCTCAAGCGCCTCCACTCATCTGCTGAGGCAGTGCACGGAAAAATAGGTAAATAACTTGAATAATTGAGTCCCAAACTATTTACTTCTCTTCAAAATAACTGGTTCCCCAAGTTATTTATATAGAATATAAAATACTATTCTCTGACAGTATTGGAAAATTACTGAGTAAAGGGAAACAACAGTAAATCTACAGGGAGACAAGATACTTAAGATAGAAGTAAAACCAGGCAAAAAATGCTCAGGTCGCAATGCATAATTACCTTACAGGTGTTTAATGAATACAAAAATTTAATTTAGAATATATTATTTATAGCTGCTAAATGTGATAGCATGGAAAGCATTGTTCTTTACACCAGATGATAAAGATCATAAAAATGAAACATGAAATGTGTCCATTGTGAAATTATTGATTTGTCTGTTTACCTCCGGGAAAAGCATCAGGGTCCTCTTGCAGTGCAATTACCTGAAGTATTTACGCTAGTTAAGGTAGTTTGAGGGAAAGCAGAGCAAGCCAGTTGCCTAGAAACTCCTAGTGGCTAGGTATAAATAACATTGATGGTACAAGGGATGGGGCAGAATTGGCATGGCATAACAATCAGGCTGAGACACCAGGCAGAAGGGGATAACAAGAACACAAGGAGCTTACAGATATATCAGGGGTGAGCATCGGGGGCTTGGTGAACAACTATTCACCAAAGCACTCCAGGGGAAGTCCAGGAGCAATGGTCAAACTCCTAGAAGAAGGTTTCAGAGTAGATATAAGGAAAAACCTTCACGGTTCATGTGACCAGACTCTGGAATAGACTCCCAGCGGGGGTGGTGCAGGCACCTACCCTGGAGATCTTCAACAGGAGACTGGGCGCACACCTTGCTGGGGTTATTTGACCCCAGCTGTCTTTCCTGCCCAGAGTAGGGGCGCTGGACCTGATGATCTTGGGAGGACCCTTCCAGCCCTAAACTTCTGTGAACACATTCTGTTTATAAGCTTCTCTAATAGTACAGTTATATTTTTACCATGCAGCTAGACTGGAAAGTGAACAGATTTCTTAGAAGCACCCCTCAAGTCACAGGCACCAGACCGATATATTGCAGGACATGCAACAGCAACTCCAGAATGATTTTTTAAATGATTAATTATTTCTAATAAATAAATAATAAATTTATTTCTTTATTAAATTATGAGATGACTAGAGAAACAACACTACTATACCAGAAGTAGCTCAACAGTGGTTACTTTCATCTTAGAAAGGAATAGAGATATATTGGAATATAACCCTGAAGGAAAGCAGCCCTGTCTTCTATGGACCACCAAGCCAGGAGGATGAGGTGAACCATGCTTTTTTCAGACAGGTAGCAGAAGTTTCCCGATCACAGGCTCTGGTTGTCATGGGGGTCTTCAATCCCCTGACATCTGATGGGAGGGCAAAACAGCAGTGTACAGACAATCCAGGAAGTCTTTGGAGACAACTTCCTGGAGTGGCCAACTAGAGGCCATGCTCTTCTTGTCCTGCTGTTCACAAAGAGGGAAGAACTGGTGGGGAATGTAGTAGTGGATGACAACTTGGGCAGCAGAGATCACGGGATGATTGAGTTCAGGATCCTGAGGAAAGGAAGGATGGGAAGCAGCAGAGTATAGCCCCGGGACTTCAGAAAACCACTTCAACTCGCTTGGGGAACTAATGGGCAGGATCCCCTTGGAGGCCAGCCTGAAGGAGAGAGGAGTCCAGGAGAGCTGGTTGTACTTTAAAGAAACCTTACTGAGAGCACAGAAACAAACCATCCTTACATGCAGGAAGACTAGCAAGTATGGCAGAAGACCAGTTTGGCTTAGCCTGGGTCTCTTCAATAAGCTAAATCACAAAAAAGGAAACTTATCAGAAGTGGAAACTTGGACAAACAACTAAGGTGGAGTATTGTTTGGGCATGCAGGAATGAAACCAGGAAGGCCAACATGCAATTGGAGTTGCAGATAGCAAGGAATGTGAAGAGTAACAAGAAGGGTTTCTAGAAGTATGCCAGCAATAAGAGGAAGATCTGGGAGTGTGGGTCCTTTACTGAATGAGGAAGGCAACCTAGTGATAGATGAAGTGGAAAAGGCTGAAGTACTCAATTTCTTTTTCACCTTGGTCTTCACAGGCAAGGTCAGCTCCCAGACTATGGCACCTGGCAGCATAATTTGGGGAGGAGATGAGCAGTCAATTGTGTCAAAAGAACAGGTTAGAGACTATTTAGAAAAACTGAATGTATACAAGTCCATGGAGCTGGATAGGAAGCACCCAAGGGTACTGAGGGAGTTGGCCGATGCGAATGCTGAGCCACTGGCCATCATCTTTGAGGACTTGTGGCAATTAGGAGAAGTCCTGGATCTTTGGAAAAGGGCAAATATAGTGCCCATATTTAAGAAAGGGGAAAAGGAGGATCCAGGGAACTACAGATTAGTCAGCCTCACCTCAGTCCCTAGAAAAATCATGGATTAGATCCTCAAGGAATCCATCTCAAAGCACTTGGAGGAAAAGGTGATGAGGAGCAGTCAGCATGGATTAACCAAAGGCAAGTCATGCCTGACCACATTGGCAACGCATTGGCAGGCATGGGGGGGCACGGGTCCCTCCCTGAAATCTGAGCCGACAGCAGGACACAGGGCTGCAGCCTAGCCAGAATCAGGGGTCTGCAGCAGCAGGGATGATGGCAGCAGCATGATTTCTGCAGTGGGGCGTTGGGCTACAGCCTGGCTGGACCCAATGCCTGGCAGTAGAGGGGGCAGCAGTGCAGAGCTGCATCTCCCACTCTCAGCATTTATGCGTCACCTGTGCCTGACCAACCTGTCTTCTATGATGAGATGGGTGGCTCTGTGGATGTGGGGATACCAATGGGTGTGAATACCTTGACCTTAACAAGGCTTTTGATACAGTCTCCCACAACATTTTTACAAGCAAGCTAAGGAAGTACGGGTTGGACGAATGGACAAAGGTGGATAGAAAGCTAGCTGGATCATTGGGGTCAGACGGTAGTAGTCAATGACTCGATGTCTAATTGGCAGCCAGTATCTAGTGGAATCCCTCAACGGTCAGTCCTGGGGCCAGTTTTATTCAATATCTTCATCAATGTCCTGAAAGATGGCATAGAGTGCACCCTCAGTAAGTTTGCAGATGACATCAAGCTGGGAAGAGTAGTAGATAAGCTGGAGGGCAGGGCTAGGATTCAGAGAAACCTCAACAAATTGGAGGATTGGACCAAAAGGAATCTCATGAGGTTCAAGAAGGGCAAGTGCAAAGTCCTGCACTTAGGACCGAACAATCCCATTCACCGGTACAGGTTGGGGGCTGACTGGCTGGGCAACAGCTCTGCAGAAAAGGACCTGGGGGCTACAGTGGACAATAAGCTGAATATGAGCCAACAGTGTGCCCTTGTTTTAAAGAAAGCTAATGGCATACTGGGCTGCATTAACAGAAGTATTGCCAACAGATCAAGGGAAGTGTTTCTTCCCCTCTGTTCAGCACTCGTGAGGCCACATCTGGAATACCGTGTCTAGTTTTGGACTCCCCCTCACTACAGAAAGAGCGTGGACAAATTGGAGCAGATCCAGCAGAGGGCAACAAAAATGGTTAAAGGGTTGGGGCACATAACTTCTGAGAAGATGATGAAGAAACTGGGCTTTCTTAGTCTGGAGAAAAGAAGACTGAAGGGGATTTAATAGCAGCTTCAACTGCCTAAAGGGAGATTCTGAAGAGGATGGAGCTGGACTGGTCTCAGTGGTGGCAGATGACAGAACAAGGAGCAATGGTCTCAAGTTGAAGCAAGGGAGGTTTAGGTTAGATATTATAGAAAATGCTCTCATGAGGCATGTAGTAAAACACTGGAACAGGTTACCCAGAGAGGTGGTGAAATCTCCATCCTTGGAGATTGTTAAGACCTAGCTAGACATCCCTTGGCTGGGATGATCTAGTTGGGGATGCGCCTGCTTTGAGCAGGGTGTTGGACTAGATGTTCTCTTGAGGTCCTTTCCAACCCTAATTTTCTATGATTTTCTGAAAGGTAGGCAAGATGTCGTCCCATGCCTCACAGTAACCAGTGGTCAGTGAGATGCTTTGTAGGCTAGTTCTTTTCATCCTTAGGAAAAGGCAGACATGAAATTACACAAGCATAATCAAGTGGCACTGAAAGTTCTGCACATGTTCCCATTTTTCAGTAAAGCAAAAACTGTGGAGTCAGGGTTTGTAAGCCAAACCAATCGTGACAAATACAAAGCAACACTGAAATATCTGGCATTTTATCTCTCTCTCCCAACTTGCCCTAACAGCTGAAATCAGCTGAGGCACTCAAACTAACAGCTACCACAAAAAAGGAAAGATATTTAATTACAATTTTGGAGAAATTTTTGGCTGAGGGGGAGTTTTAGTAAAATATTTTTCTAGTTCTGAATATTATTATTTGGACCCTAGGATCCTAAGTATTGTCAGCCACTGCAAACAGCAATATGAAGACTGAAATAAGGGAATATAAATCACATTTTTTCCCTCCTGTAAACACTCAGAATAGTCACTGTTAAAATTCTTCAGTTGTCCTTGGCCTCCATCCTACAAAAAAATAACCACATATATAAGTCTTTCCAGGATCCAGGCCTATGATATCTAAGTAGGAGACAGTTAAAATATAAATAAATCCAGTATTTCAGATACCAGAGCTTGGTAAAATGTCTTGATTTCTCATGTTGACCACTACATGTGCAAACGACAGTATGTGCAAACTAACAGTGCCCGACAGAACATTACCAGGAAAAGATATGTTAATTCTTGATCCCAGGGAAGTCCCCTCTACTGGAAGTGCTCTGGGGCTCTTAATGTACAAGCTGAACTGTTGTGATATCAGCTTTAGAAATTTTCTCTATGAGACCCTACATGGCAAATGCTTATGTAGCTGATATATTCAAGTAAAAGAGGAACGGCTATCAACCCTGCTTGAATTGTGTCCAAAGAAAGCAGTTTCCATGATACTCAAACCTGAAACTAAAGACTCATCCCCGTTCAAACAGAATGTTCCATCCCTCAAAGGGTCACATGTTAAATTAAAAAACCATCAGTATAAAGACTGATGCATCAGGAACATCTTACAATCTGCTTGTAGAGACACTTGCTTAATTTACAGGATACCTCTCTCCAACTCAGACATCTGGGTAACACGTACCCACCCTCACTTTTGTACACCATTGTTGGAATAGGTTAAAAGGGGTCACTAATGTTAGCTGAGGTAACTTGGGAGCAAAGGGAGTGTGTATTAAATAAGAAAGAAAAATGGGTCCTGCTTTCAGGCTGATTAACTCAATACAAGGCAACATACTTCAGGAACAACAAATTAGAATTCCAAAACCTCAGGCCAAAACCTGAGAGTCTGCCCTCAATTAAATCTTTTGTTCAAATCAATGGATGTTTTGGCTAACTAAAGAATTCAGAAATTTCCCCCTCTGTGGACAGCTCAGATCCACAATCATTAAGACAAGATATTTTATTAAAGTAATTCAGACAGGAGACTTTGTGCTCCACAGATTTTTATATCCTTGTTTGACGTTTGCAAAGTCAAAAACCCAAACCACCCGATGTCGATGCTAATAAGAAGCACTAAAATATGTTGCAAATAATATAGTTTCCCCTTCAGTATCTGGAACCCTTTAGCTTTAGATCCCCAGGGATGGGGATAGCTAGTGTAAACAGACCAGCATTTTGATTAGTGCTTGAGAAAAGCATCTCTAAGGAAAAAGGGTATGCTGCAGGAAGAAGTGTTGACTTGTAACAAATGGAGCTTTTACTTTTGAATTGGTCTCAAACCAATGTCACTCTGGAAAAGAATTAGCGTGTTACTGGAGCTGTAGCTTCAGATAAATCGAAGCAATTTATCTGAAGCTACAATTCCAGTAACACAGTAATGCGGCTGATCTCCTTCAGAAACAATCAGGCAGGCAAACAAAATACTGCATAGTGTGAAAAACCTCTTCCTAACCTCTTGAGATCTGGTCTGGTTGGAGTGAACTGTACCAAGGCCTCCACAGCTCTGCTGGTTATCCATCACTCAATGGTTTTCTGGGTAGCAACTTCCTTCCCACTGTGTTTATAGGATATGTCCAACTGTTTTGCAACCCTCAAGCCCTATACCTCTGGAAGCATGTGATTAAAGTGACTAAAGAATGAGGAAAGTATGGTTTTATCTTCACAAAAGTAAACAGCATATCCAGTCAGGACTAAAAACAAAGGTCAATGAATGTAGCTCCCCTTACCTAAGCTTTAACTGTCCTCTTTCCTTGCAACTGGTAGCAAGTTTCATTCTGCCCCTCTGTGCATGGAGAGAAGAGCCTGCCCTAACGCACGTTCTTTGTGCCTGTCTGCCACAGACTTGGCCCCAGCTATTGCTGCTTGACTCAGCCCCTTACTCCCATTCATTTTTTTTTTACCTGTGGCCTTCAATTACTTCATATTCAGGGGAAGGGGGAAATAAGTCTTGCTACCTAGCCAGAGCCAAGGCACTCCCTAATTCACATCTTCCCCTATTGCACCTGTAAGGAACTTCTCTTTAACATTGTTTCATTTCCTATTTGCTTTCTTAACTGTAAACAGGCAGGCAAGATGCTATCAAGTGGTCTGTTTATGCATATATGTTATAAATAACTTCACGATGCCCTCATTCTCCACAAGGTAAGTAAAAGAGGTGCTTACATGGTCCTTAATATGCGAGTTTAACTCTAGGGTTTGTGCAAATCAAATAATTAAACTTATTTTTATTACTTAATTTTTCCTAGAATTTTCAATTGAAACTAGTGTGCTTTTATACTAAATCAATGCATAGGGTTTGCTGCCTGCTGTTATACAAATGCTGCAATTCATCCTAGCGAGTAAACTGACCCCTACGTACCATTTGCTTTGGTTTTAAAGCACTTATTTCCTTTTGAATGAAAGGCACTATATTAAAGCAAGCCTTTTTTCCCCCACTTTCAGAACATGACAGAACACAGAAGCATAGAACAAAGTCTGTTTAAATACTTTTTCTAAATCAAAAAAACTCCATCCATTTTAATAGCAACCAGAACCAGTAGTTCTTTATACATGATCTGAATGCAGCAGATGTTAAAGAAGCTGTTTATTCTTCCTCAGACTGCTTTAGGTAAAAAAATCAGTGACTTGCAAATAGGTACACAAAGAAGGTCAGAGACCCAAGATGCCTTGAAACAGTTTTGCTGTGGGGCGAGTGCGAGCTTAAGTGACCCTGTAATTTCCCAAGTTCCTAAATTTCATTATCTTCAAGACTATCTTCAAGACTTTGTTTCCTTTCTGATGTTTTTTTCCCTTTGCAAAAAATGGGTGTTGCCTCCAGCATACCTAAAAATTTGAAACATTTTCATTTTCTTCTCCTTGAAAGGTTAGTATACCTGAGGCTGAAGTTAATGATCAGAGATGCACTGAAGTGTAGACTTTGCATAATCGCTCTCTCAACCCTGCTGTAAGGACAGCCCTGTAGTTTTTCTTGGGCGATCGAGAATAAATGTAACATCCTCTCCAAGTCTCAAGCAATAAAACTATTTATAAAGTTATTTAGAGCAAATTTATGATAACTTCCTTTCACTTTACAAAAGGATATGAACTTCTTTGTAGTGCTGATTCATTCCCATGAAGAACATGACAGTAAAACATCTCAAAGATAGTCCTTTCTGGCAGCAACACCGGTGTGAACGTAACAACAATTTTGATGGGCACATCAAGTATCAGCGGACATTTATAACCAAGAACCTTCAAACTACTTTTCCTCTGTGCATCTGATCCAAAGCCATGTGAGATTAATCAAAAGACTGTTTATTTCAGTGGCACAGCTAAGATGAGATGAGAAATAATTTGTAATCAACCGGTGCTGTAGGGCTAAAATGCAAGAGGACCTAACTTCCAGCTGCTGCTGCTGGGAGAAGGGCATAGCAGGAGTGGAGCTATTTACTCATGGTACATTGGAAAGTAAGAGGTGTGGACCTTTTAGCATGAAGATGTGCCATGTTTTCCTCCAAATTTCTTTCTGGGAATTAAAATGCCTACATCTGCCTTTTTCATAGATATGTAGGAAAGTAGAGCTGGAAGTGGTCCAGGCCCCTGCGAACCACAGTCAAATTGATTTTGACCTGGGTCGGGGGGAAGGGGTGGTTTTCCACTGCAGTGCCCCCCCACCCCCCTGCCCCACACACACACTCCCACCCGTATGCTGCCAGCCCCCTCCCTCCATGCCCCACCCAGCAGTAGCTCTAGGGTGACTGCCAGCTGGGGAAGGAGGGTGCAGGAGCCAGTTTAACACTGGTTAAGACTTTTCTACAGTGCAAACCTTAACTGTTCCTTTCATCCCCTGCATCAATAATCAGAAATGCTGCATTTCAGGATTGTAAGCTAGAAGGATGGCAGACGCAGGCCTCCGAAAGCTGCTCTCTCCATGGTGCATGCAAGTCATTATTCTGAATGCTTCTATCAATTATAAATGTATTAGTGCTTATTAACTGTGGCCAGAAGGCATTTTTTATTGGCGCACACATTTCATAACATGAGCAGAACAGGGCATCTGGAGGGTTATCTTCTTAACTCAAGCCAATAAAATATCATTTTGTGCCTTTGGAATAAGTTACAATTCACTCCTTTGTAGCCATACATAATAGGTTACATGTGAACACACACCACTGGTACACCTCACTGCTTAATCCTTTTGTAGGGCTAGTTCAAGGTTTTCAGGTACGATTGGCCTTACAATAGGATCTGAGAGACCATTCTTCCCATATCCGCTTGTGAACCGAACAGTCAAGGTGTTACTTCCATTTTCAAGTCTTAGGAAGATCATTTAAGTGGGGACCCCAGAGCTGCTTTAGGTGAACCTGGCACGGGTTACCCTCAGACTAAAGACCTAGGTTTCACTTTTGAGTCGGGCATTACTTATCCAATGTCAAGTATGGCATAATTCATTGTACAAGCAAAAGGGGAAAGGTGGGCACTGCCCCCTTTAAAGTAACGAAGATTTCTCTCCAACCCTGTTATGTAGGGGCAGCCAACAGACTGTTTGTTCGCACAAATGCCAGAATGTTACAGGGTGGATTCCCTTAATATTTAAAGGAGATACTGCATTTGTTTTCCCTTCTTGGGCAATGACATCACTCTTAAATAATTCATCCTAACTGTAGTAAAATACACATTTTGCTCTTTCTGTGGAGTACAGAATATTTTAGGCAGAGAAGAGGCAGTCACATATCTGTAGCCACAGGGGATCACCAAGCCAGTCACAACAGAGTATTACTCTTATTTATAGGGATCTATAAACATTGTGAGGAGACAAAGGGATTTGCATGGGCTGCTCACAGTGTGGAGCCAGTTTTGCAATTTTTTTTGCAGCAAGCCTTCCTCCCCTCCCCACTGATGATTGGCCAAGGGGGTGGGGGGGCAGGAGCCCCGCCCCACACTAGTGATTGGCTGAGAGGCCAATCACTCTTCTTCAGACTGCAGCATTGCATCCGGCTTCTTAAGAGACGGCGCCAAAATGCTTTCACTTTCTGACTGGTGCCTTCGCGGAGTCTATGCCTCTACCTCAGCCTCTCAGTAGTTCTCAAACCATGTGCTCTATGGCTGCAGGGATTGCCATGCTTCCTTTGTATTCCAGTAAGGGGGGATGCTACACAAAATTGTGGGAAATGCCGTTTTTTGTGGAAACCTCCATTTTTGTGGAAACCGTGAAAAATAACGAAAATGCAATTTAAGTAGATCCCTACTTATTTAGTCTAAAACAGTAAATGATTGCCTCCTAAACTTAGTTTGAAGGAACTGCTTGATAAGCAGAATCTTACTTGTCATAAGGAAATGAGGATTTGGCCCCATATTTTATTTGATACAGGAAGATTCCTGACAGCCAATACAACAAATACTGAAAACACTTTTAATGGGACAGTGACTGTCCAGTGGTTAGGGCCTCACCCTATAACACAGGTGATAAGGGCTCCTATCTTTTAGGCAAGACACTTAGGGCCAGTTTGAAAAGCAAGATGTACCTAGGTGCTTAACAGGGCTTTCAAGAACTCCTGGGTACCAGTCCCCGGGACATGACTCAGAAGTCTGCTAGGAGCCTCACTATATTCTCTAGGCACTTAAATACCTTTAAACATCTGAATCATGGTATCAGTAAGCCCCAGCACCAGGGGGCAGAGACACCTGCCTCAAGTACAAGAATTTGCAAGACAAAAAAAAAAAAAAAGTTGAAGTCTGAGTTTTGATCAAAGAGGTTTGGTTAGCTGATCCTTAGTTATCTATACATGCACCCAGAGGCAAGTAAGAAAAGGGATGAGAATAGAAACAAAAATTCTTGAGGAAACCCACCTTCACATTTCATTTTAAGTTCACTGAGAAACTCAGACTACTCTCCAGGAGTGAATGAAGAATTGATGTTCATTGCTTTTTCTGACAGCCAGCGTTAAAAGTCAACTAAATGCCATCAGGCAGGGGTGTCAGAGAGGCAGCCTACAGGCTAGATCCAGCTTGTGGGGTTCTATCATCCAGCCCCTGGTGCTGCCGGTAAGTCTCGGACTTGGCTCAGGGGTAGCATGCAGCGCTATCCTAGCTGCTCAAAAACACACCGCATCCAGCATAGAGTGAACCTGCAGTGAGGCAGGAGTTGTGTGCAGCCTAGTCTCAGAGTGGCTATATAGTAGATGCCATGTGTGAGATGATCCCAAAGTGGCTGGAGCAGGTGCCACGTGCAGCGAGGGCCTACAGCAGGTGCCGCATTAAGCAGAGTCCCAGACTGGCCACTCTGGGACATGTGCTTGAACTGCCATGTGGGGCCCGTCTGTGAGTCTAGTCCAATCTGGGCTGCAGGTCAGCCCCATGCCCACAGGGCCAGATGAGCTCAACATCCCTGCCATAAGGAACGACAGCACTCAACAAGGGTTGATTTAGGAGTTGACTGCATTTGCATCCTACGTGGGACTGCAGATTTCAGAAGGCTCAGTCACACACAGTCACCATGCATCTTCAAAATATTATTGTAAAAAAGGACAGGGAGGGAAGGGTTGGGGTTTTTTTTGGCAGGAGGGGGGTTGTGTGGGGTGGGGTTTGGCTTGTTCTATTTTTAGAGAGTTCCTTTGTTTTGTCCTTTAAATAGTTTGAAATTTAAATTCTTCTTCCTGTTTGGCCAGCTAACATTTAGGAAGCCCTCATCTACACTCATCTACTCAGTCTGATGTAAAAGTGCATACTAAGATTTTTACCACATCTGGGGTATTTTCAGATCCTAAAATGTCTTCTGACCAAACTGGTTAATGAGGATTCATACTTCCTTCCCATACAGAGCACCACCTCTTAGAGCTCATATACAAAGCATGTAGGCCTGAAAGGCCTACATCCACAGGCCATTTAGTCCAGCCCTATTCACAGCTGTAGGACTGATCAGCTGTTCCTAAACAAACCCAAAGAGATGCGTATTTAGGATCCCCTTAAAAAAAAACACTAGTGAAAGAGATTCCACAACCTCCCTGAAGCAGCTTGTTCCACTGCCAACTGTTCTTATTAGGATCCCCACTCCACCCCACCCCCCAGATTTGGGCCTTAAAACAGGGAAGTTCCCCCCAGGAAAAGTCTGTAGGAAAAAAATACTAGTGTAAGTGTTGTCTATCCACTTCCACCCCAGTCATTTATGATAGCATGTACCAGGTTTGCCTTTCCCATCACCTAGGCTAGGGACAGAAGTTACACGTAAACCAGTTTCAGCCATTTTGAAAGTGGTTTATGTGCACTGAACTTCTGTTCCATTACAGATTTGAACCAGCTTCTGATCATTTATACAGGTTCAAGTGAAACCAGGTTGGATGTAGTTTCAAACTGAACTGATTTAGGTTAAATTAGTTTACTGAACTTCTATCCCAGATGCCCTCCAGATTCAAGTTAACTCACATTCCCTCAGCATCCCAGGATGCTTTGCACCTCCCCTGCAAACTGCCCCCCGCCACTCATCACAGGGCGAGCAGGCTAGCCTTGGCCCAAGCTGTCTGTATTTAAAGCAGGGAAGCATGCTTTGGCACCCCTCCAGCTTCTGGCCTGGGCCACTGCAGGTATGTGGTTATGTTTCCAGAATCAAAAGTGAATGTCTGTTCCCTTGCTTATCAATTCAATCTATGCAGCTTAGATTAACCTGCAAAGACTGAATCAATTTGGCCTCTGGATTTTTGACTCTCTGCACTTAGCCTAAGTGGGAAAACCTGCAATAGTACCTACCCAGATAGCAGGAGCTCCTGTGCATTTGGGACCCTTGTATAATTTACAAAAACAAATCCCTATTTTTCTGTAGTCAAAACAAAGTGAAAGCTAAGATCTGTCCTTTTTGCAAGGGATGTCTCAAATCTATCAACAGGTGTCTCACAGCTAAAAAGGATGAGGACCACTGGCATAGAAAGTAAGACCACGGACAGAAAGTGAAACACTGGCAGAGCTGAGGTTCCATAATGTAATGAAATCATGTGGATAGCTACAATTTGGAAAAAGCTTCCTTCTGCCTCCAAGCTAGCTGGTCTGACCTGCATCTTTGTTTAAAAGGGATAGTAAAACCTTCAAGCTACTGGTATAGGGAAGAAAGGCACAGTCAAAAACAAACAAACAAAAAAATGGTCAGCAACTACCTGTGGGTAGATTCATACAGATACAGAGGAGGGAGGATGAGGCAGGGCAAACTGTTTCTCCAGTCCAGAAATGAAGATAACTTGGTTAGAAAAGAATTTACTAAAGCTTACAAAGAAAGATTAAGGTTCATGCAAGGGGAAGTATGTGCTCAGGCCTTCATTGTTTTCATCCTTTGTTCTGCATGCTACCTACTGTTAGGTGAATAAATAATGAACTGTGTTAAAGAGGCTGTTTTGAGGCATAATCAGTTGCTGTCATAGGTTCCAGGATGAAAAGGGCTTACAAGATGCCAAAGACAATTGGGCCTGTCAAGTGAGCAGGGCTGGTAAAAACAGGGAATCTGCAGATCAGAGAAAAAATATCTGGAAAAGGGAAGAGTGCAGGGTTACATTCAGACAGGGGTAAAAAGGGTAAAGCCTACCCTCAAAAGGGCCCTGCACTCAAAAGGACTGAAAAGAGGTCCAAAGCATAGTTCACCTCATAGCCCAGATATACCCATTTAAAGAAAAAAGAAGAAAAGAAAAAGACATTTGGAAAGAAGATAAAGGTACCAGTTTCCTCCCATTATAGTGAAGCAAGGCTCTAGTTTATTTAGCAGCACATAATCAGGAGATGTGCTGGGGACCAGATTTTCAGATATCAGGGCGGCTGGCAATGCCATTTGTCCCCTAAAAGAGATCACTATGTGGAGCACTGAATGGCTTTGAAAATTGGACCCTTGGTTACCAGCCTAAGAGAGAGCTGATCCTTCTTTGAAACACTGGCCTCGGGTGTCAGCACTGAGAGCTTGAAACATCTGGCCCTGGATACCTTAATAGGTATTTTAATCTCCGTCTCCCTGACCATAAAGAATTGTTCCCAGTAGTACATTTTTTCCTTCTCTATACAATCTAGCTTTAAAACATGTTATTGGTAGAGCTTCCACCATTTCCCTTGAGAAAATGAATCTGCAGCCTAATACATTTCACTGTCAGGAACTTTTCCTTGAATTTATCACATACCCCCTAGCTGGACCTTGTTCCCTTCCCCACCTTTATGCTTCAAATATTTATAGATTACCTTGCTCCCTCTCCACCATTCAGTCACTTTTGCCAACTGTTAAGAGCTTTCCATATCAGTCAAACCACCCAAGTTCCTGATGAGGCCATGTGTAGATGAAATGAGGGGCACGTGTGCATGACACTAAAGCGGGTTAAATGCTTTTGCACCTCTTTAATGGTGTTGATGTTTGCACGTATCAGCGGCGTATTGCGCAGTAATTCCAGCCGCTGTAGCAAATTCGGTGGCCTAATGCACCTTAAATGACTTGGAGTGCAGCAAACTAAAACTCCTCCAAGGAGTTTTAGTTTGCTGCCCTACAGCGACGGAGTGAAGCATTGGGCTCCATGCAGCTCAGGGGCTTTCCAGGAAGCCCATGCAAGCAGCCTGGCAGCAGCCTGGGAAGGCAGGCTCCGCTTAAGAAAAGCGTAAGCCTGATCTTCCCCCCGCCCCCCAGAGCCTGCCTGCCTGCCTGAGCTGTGGAGGGCCCCGGTGCTTCCCTCCACAGTTGTGGTGTCCCCCAGAACTGCCTGAGCCAGGTGCCCGGGCAGGTGCCACCTGGACAGAGACCCACCACTGCCACAGAGGGAAGCACCATCCCTCTTCCTCCAGCCCAGGGACCACTCCACCCGCCAGCAGCTCATCCTCCCCTCCCTGCCATCAGAGAGGGAGGCAAGTTCAGTTGTGTGCATGACACGGGGTTTAAAGGGCCCTAAACTGAAGCAGTCTTTTGAAAAACCCACCACTTCAGTTTAGGGCTCCTATTTTGTCTACACATGCCCTTAGCTGCTCTTCTCTGAGCACCTTCTGTTACAACTTTTCTGGCAGTAGAGGGATCAGAATTTAATTAAATAATTTACTTGCACTTAGGTAAGTGGAGATGCATAAACAAGTTGAGCAAACGGTATCTTTGATTATTTTTGGTGCTAGCACCTCACCCCTCACCATCTCCAATTGTCTTTTCCCCACATTCTTCACAAAATGGGTCACACTGACTGAACGCCCCAGTGGCATGCATAATGGTTTGACAATTGTCAAATGCAAGCAGCTACCAGTTCTCCTTGCAGCCTCTAATGTTAATATATGGGTTGCAAAATGATCACCCAAGTCACTTGTTTTTCTTGTGTTCTTTGATGAGCTGGCACAGGTTTATATGCCAACACCCACAGTAGCTCCTACTTTCTTAAGGAAAAAACTACGCAGGGAGCACATAGTGCAGTGTCAGTAGGGGTGGTGGAAGGTGAGGAGGCTACCTAGGAAGATCTAAATCTTTCTTCCCTATTGTACATACTCTTCATCAGCAGAGAAGTGGACTTCAGAACTTAAAATAGCTGGATTCATTCCTAACTAAGGGAAAGGTGCATTCATATATTATGTTTTTACTGGATAAGATATGCCTTTTATTTCCATTCAAAATCTGAACGGAGCTTGTCTATCTTTTGAGGACGCTATTCTACTTTCCTATCTTGCTCATATTTCACATACCTGTCCCAAGGCATTAAAATTAAACAGTCCAGAAATTTGTGCCCACAATACCATTCAAATAAACCCTCAGACTCTGGTTATGGATCAAAGAAAGTCAATGAAGCACTCGGTACTGTTAAGGAACAAAAAGATCCAGAGATGCATGTGCAAATACAAGTGAGCAACCTAAAGTAATCTTGGTATATGCTAAGAACAGTAAACAGAATGCCCCTGTTTTTAAACTTATCCAATATCCATGTTTTTAATCAAATTTTGTGTGCAAATAAATGCAATGCCACATGTGTTCCTTGCGAGTTCAGTAGAACAGCCATAGTCTATCTTACAGGAACAGATTAACTATATTAATAAAAGCTAAAGTAAAAAAGAGGGATGTCTTCTTTTTACTTTTTAAAGCGACTCATGCATCCCAGTTGTAAGGCAGAGACAGAACTGATAGCACTTAACAGGCTTATTTTTTTCTAGCTCATTTTCCATCCAGGATTTCTTTGTATACATATGGTTCTTGTTCCCCAACTCACGCTCTGTTCCTGTTTCAAAGCAGGTGAAATTGCAGTGCAGTCCTTAAGAAATATTTCTTATTACCACTATGCTGGCTGGCCCAGAGAGTCCAGACTAAATTTAAGTTCCTAGTTCTACAGGAGTAGACAGTCCACAATCAAATTCACACATTTTCCTACCTCTTATCTTTAAAAAAGTCTCTCTCTCTCTTCCCCCCATTACAGACTTGAGTGGAGCGGGAAGGAGGCGGGGGTATGCTTTTCCTATCAGGAATTCAATTGCTCATCTTTCTCCTTATCCCAGCATGTCAAGACGTTGGATTTTCCCAGAGAGCTTTTCACCATAGGAACTTACCCAATGTGTTGCTAACTGGCTGATGAAGAAAACAGTTTCACACTTGGAAGGTCAGCGATAACAAGTCTGAGACGGAACTGATGAGTGATGGCATGAAGAACCAGAGCCCCTGGCAAGCTTAAAGGTTGCTGGTAGGAGCTTTGGGAAGCACACTTGGCAACAGGAGCAGCACTGAAAAGATTATCACTCTGCAGTGGGCTGAAATTAAGGTTGGCATCTGCTGATATGAGTGGGTTTAATCAAGAAAACCTTGCTTGGTTTGCCCACTGGGCATTATATAGATCTAATCATTCATACCAGAACTCTTATAAGCCCTCTACACCAGGCGCACTACTGAGCAACAGTATAAGGTTTGCTCTGCAGAGGTTTATTAATGTGAAATGCTGTTTTCTGAACAGAAGAGTGATAGAGCTAAAAAGTATTAAATTCCTTCCCTTTGTCTAAGCCATTTCAATGTTATTTGAAACATGAGTCAGCATAAAGGGAAATGTTCTATCCAAAGCTATGCACTTTTACTCTTTGGGCAGAAAGAAGTAGTTTTGTCTCCATATTCAATATCCATATTTGTTCTGACAGCTTGAATGTAATCACTGTGGCAGCAGGGTAACTATGCAGCTGCATTCTAGTTCATTACATGGCTTTTACTCAAACATTTATATTGACCTTTTTGTGAATTAAGTACAGCAGAAGCAACAAGAGCAACTGTCCGATGAGCCAGACTCTGGTGCATAACCGCAGATCAGGTACCTTGCAGTTTATGGCAGGGAAGGCTCCCCATTCTGAACTATCCCACACACAAACAGTATAATACAGACACACTTTTCTTTACCCTGATCTCTTCATTTGACCTGCAGCCAGGTGCAACTCCCCCATTCATCAAAAGGGCCATTGACTTGATTTGGTCTTCACCAAGAAGGCTCAGGCTTCCCTCCCCAAGGCTCAGGAGTGACTTGGTGGCAGCCTATAAGTGTATAAAGGGTGTGCATCAGGAACTGAGAGAACATCTGTTCACCAGGGCACACCCAAGGGAAGACGAGGTCTAATGGTCATGAACTGCTGGAAGACTGTTTTAGACTGGACATAAGGCAAAACTTCTTTACTGCCCAAGTCTCCAGTCTGGAATAGACTCCATACAGCAGTGGTGCAAGCACCTACTCTGGATACTTTTAAGAAATGCTTGGATGCTTATCTTGCTGAGGAGATCTGACCCCAGCTGACTTCCTGCCTCTTGGGCAGGGGCTGGACCTGATGATCTTGCGAGGTCCCTTCTAGCCCTAATGTCTATGACTCTATAAAGAACCACTCTCTCTCTAATTTCTCTGTTATTGGACTTATCTTCTCTGACCCATCACCTGGTCTCTTTTGGCATCGTCTATCAGCACCTCTTCCTTCCTTCCCTGTCACATGGCCTTTCCGCGACTTCCAGTCAATCACCGCTGATTACTTCTGTCTGCTCTCCGTGCTCTCTGCCCTTCTTTCCCATTGACCTGGTAATTGATTCTGTCACACTTCACTCTCCTCCAGCATTAACCCTTTTGCCCCGCTGTCCTATTGCTAGATGTGCTCTGCCAACCCCATCTCCCTTTCATCTCGAAACACATTGAACAGGCTGCTTATAGCAACCACCTGGAGTTCCTCTCTCCTGACTCTGTCACAGACTCAGTCTGATCTTACTTGCCCCTTGCACAATATAAACCACTCTTCCCAAAGTCTCTAATGTCCTCCTCCAAGCCAAAGACCATCTAGCTGCCTTGGAAGCTTTTATCAACCTCTACTTGAAGTCTTGCCTTTCTTTGACTTCTTTAAATCTGTCTTTTCCTGGTTTACCTCCTCTCCCTCTAATTGCTCTTTTAGTGAATCCTCCTCATCTTCTTTCCAGTGGTCTGTCGGGGTTTCCGCCAGGTTCTGTCTTTGGACCCTGCCTCTTTTCCCTCCACACTTTATCTCTGGGTAAGCTCATTCACATATATAAATTCAGCTCCTACCTGTAGGCTGGTATTCACCTCTCTTTCTGATCTATCTCCTTCTGTCCAAATGAGAAATCTCAGCCTCTCTCTGGCATTTCCTCATGAGATGTCTAGCCTTCAGTTTAAGCCCAGCATAGAAAAACTAAGCTCTTACCTTTTCCTTTTCCCAAATCTAACCTTTTATCTCCTTTTTTCAATCACCGTGGACAATTCACCATCCTGCCTGTTACTCGGACCTCTAGTCTGGCTGTCATCTTCAATTCAGACCCCTCACTTGGTCCTTCAAGCTGCATCAAAATCTTGCAAGTTCTTTCTGAATATCATGTCCAGGATGTGGCCTTTCCTGTCCACACATACAGCTAAAACGCTGGTCCAAGCTGTCAGCTCACATCTTTATTATTCCAATAGCCTTTTCTCTGGCCTTGATAAATGCAATATTAACTTGCTTATATGCATTCATAACATTGCTGCAAAATGTTCACAGTGCCCAGGAAAGATAGATGCTATAGTCCGGCCTCTAGGACACTCACTTGAGATGTGGGAAATAAGACTTAACTCCCTGAGCCAATGAATATGTATTTGAAGAAATAAGTCCCAGCAGACTGGTTATGATGCCCCTATTTGAATTGCCCATGTGCCTCGGGATTAGGGTACTCATCTGGGATGTGAAAGAACAGCAGGACAAGGATTTAAATGTTAGTTTTCCACATCTGATGGGTGTGTCTTAATCACCATGTTAATGACTCTTTGGGGGTATGAAGCCCCTCTCTTTTTCTGAATTCCTTCCCCCCACCCACCCCACTCCAATGTCTTGATTTTATCCTGTTCTGAAAGAAGAAAGCTGAAGTCACAAAAAAAGCTTGCAGTATAGGAAAAATGGTGTGATGCCATGTTACCATTCCTTGTACCAAATGAAAATATTTTTTTTTAAAAAGAGGAGTGGAAGAGGGACAAGATACCCATGTGAAATGCACAATAACTTTATGCAAATTCAGCCCAATAGCAAAGCAGCAGCCCAAATAGCAGGCCAAGCTATATTTTATGAGATTGGTTCCACCTAGGTTACTGCATCCAGGCATTTTTTCTGTAACAGCTAAATGAATGCTTAGGCATAATGAGTCACACAAGGGAAGATAAATTGGTTTTATTCTCCCTTTCCCCCTTATTTTTCTGTATAGTTTATTACTTCTCCATCCTGCAAACAAAACAGTTACCACCTTTCAGACAGCCCTGCTTACAAAAACTGGTTATAATTAGGGACCTACTTAATTCACAGCTTCGCAGAAACTGCAAAATCCAGGATTGTCCATGAAATCCACAAAACACAACAAAAAACAACTTAATAAAAATAAAATGCTTATTATCTCCAGTGGTCCTAAATGCCAGAAGGGGGAAAGTGCCAGCTGGTGGGGCAGCATGAAGGGCAATAGATGAGATGGTGGCAGCCCCCTTATCCTTTTTTCCCCCACTGGTGCCTCTCCGCCAATCAGCGCTAAGAGACAGGCCGCACAAAGGGCAGCCAGCAGTCAAGATGGCAGCCACCCCCTCGTCCCTCCTCCTCTTCCCCAGGGCCTCTCCGCCAATCAGCACTAAGGGGTGGTGCTGACATGAAATGACCACAGAATTAGATCCTTATGCCAAATCAACCCATGAAAACTGGCAAGTCCCCCTCCCCTGCAATTTAGGTAGACACCTAGTTATAACTGGATGAAGGTTAGTATAATGCTCAAAATTCTTTAAACCAAATAAAACATCCTCATGAAATCAGTTTCTTTTGCTAACCCTTGTATTTCTCTCGTCCATTCAGATCAGAAATACTAGAAGAACAGCCTCGCAGAATCATTCAGAACATCTGACCAGACCCAGGAATTATAAAGCCAAAGAAAAGTCTCTTGAAAGCTCTGTTTGGGAAGTTAATCAGAAGGTATGATTATTCATAGGAGATTTGCAGTTTTAGCATAAGAGAAGAGACTGAGAGTAGCTTTTCTTATCTTCTTTGATTTGAGGCATGCTTCTGCGCTCCTTGACATCAGGGCATCTGGACAAGCTTCTAGTTCCTGTTTTCTAGTCTCCAGTATGAGTCATACCACAGACTGCTCTTAAAAGAGATCCCTGATCTGATCTCATTCAGAAGACTTTAGGAAGATGGAAACAGGATAACAACTCTGTATTTGAAAGGGATCTTATTAAATGCAAATATGATACGCAGGTAAAAGATTAAAGCTAGTCTCAGAGAGCATAGGTGAAGAACATTTTGTTTTACAAGTTCATGTATAAAAAGCAGTAAGTAGGAAGCATTCTGGCTCCCAGCTACTCAAACCCACAGATTCCTGCACAGAAAATTATGGGCGTTTGTCAAGGCCCTGCTCTTCCCTGTAGCAGACCAGAAAAAAAAAAAAGATGGCAGTATGACCCAAGATTAGCATATATACACATACACATATATAATGGACTCTAATTTAATAAAATACAGTAGCTACTTTAGACAGCTTGACTAAACCATGCTCGTTAGGCTGTTGCCAGTGCATAAACTATGAAAGGAAAATAAACAACCCCCCCTTCAGCACTCATATTATTCTTCTGAGATTAAAAGTATTGCTGGTACTTATGTTTCCGCTGCTGTCAAGAGGGTCTTGTCATGAGCACTGAATTCACTTGGAGACATAAAAGAAACAGGAATGATGTTCTAGTCATGCTACTACATCTATCTGAGATAAAAGCCTCTATTTTATAAAATAAGGTGCATCGCTGATTGTTTTGCTCCAATTTAAGTGATGTTTTTGGATTTGAACTGAGCACAAGGAAACCGAGTTTGGATTTTCCATTCAGCCAACTGGAAGGACGCTGAGGCAACCGTTTAAAGAGGTTCTTACTTCCCAACTGAGGGTTAGCAGCAACCATGACCAAATACACAAGTATCACAGGACATACGCTAACAGGATCAGTTTTGCACGAGTCTCAGTCCTATTGCACACACCCAATTCCCAGCACCAGCATTATGCCTGAATGGGCAGTTACAAAGGACCCAATTTTCAGGGAGGCTGAGCAATAGAATTTGACGTGAACTGCGGTGGTGCGTGCATCTCAGAAATTAGGCTGAATGTGTCCTGAAAAGAAAATGAAGCCTAGAATAAAATCTGCTTGCCAGTCACAAATATCATTTCCTCTGTGTTAGATGAGATCACCTCTTTATCAGTGTCAGAAGAGAACCAGTGCAGCGCAGTGCCAACAATAAAATAGGGAAAAGTGGTTTAAGAGTGGAGGGGAGGGAGACTTGCCACTTGGAAGCATGTGACAGCCAAAGAGAAACAATTGTTTCAAATTAAACCTGTATATAAAAGTTAGAACAGTTTAGCTGTTACACTTATTTAATGTTAATTACACTGATTCAGCAGGACCTCGGTGGTAAAATAGAATAATTTAAAACTATTGCAATTGTTTCATCTGTCCATACCCCCAAATATCCCAAGTTCCACTCCATACTCATTGCACTGCTGGAAGAAGTCACCCACTGTTGCGTCTTGGTTTTCCTGCACTTGTAAAATGTGAATAATGATACAGATTCATTTGGAATTTGCACAGATATGGGGATGAGGAATCCTAGACGGAAGTTACCTATAATACCTTGACTTTGTTGTGGGAGACCATATCAAAAGCCTTAATATTCTTACAGACAAGCTAAGGAAGTATGGGCTGGATGAATGGACTGTAAGGTGAATAGAAAGCTGGCTGGATCATCAGGCTCAAAGGCTACAAATCAATGGCTCGATGTCTAGTTGCCAGCCAGTATCAAGTGGAGCATCCCGGGGGTCAGTCCCAGCCTTTGGGGACGGTTTTGTTCAATATCTTCGTCCATGATCTGGAAGACGAGATGGAGTGCACCCACAGCAAGTTTGCAGATGGCACAAAGCTGGGGGGAGTGGTGGATATGCTGGAGGGTAGGGCTAAGATTCAGGGAAACCTTAACAAATTGGAGGATTGGACCAAAAGAAATCTCATGACGTTCAATAAGGACAAGTGAAAAGTCCTGCACTTAGGACGGAACAATCCCATGCACTGGTACAAACTGGGAATGGACTGGTTAAGCAGCAGCTCTGTCAAAAAGGACCTGGGGATTACAGTGGACGATAAGCTGAATATGAGCCAGCAGCGTGCCCTTGTTGTGGAGAAGGCTAACAGCATACTGGGCGGCATTAGTAGGAGCGTTGCCAGAAAATCAGAGGAAGTGTTTCTTCCTCTCTATTCAACACTGGTGAAGCCACAACTGGAGTACTGTGTCCAGGTTTGGACCCCGCCACTACAGAAAGGATGGGGGCCAAATGGTTAGAGGCGTAGGACACATGACCTCCAAGGACAGGCTGAAAGAACTGGGCTTACTGGTGCTTGTACATGAGCTCCGACGCACTGTAATTCCAGCATGTCGGACCAGACTCGATTAAATCGAGTCTGCAGAAGCACAGCAATGGGTGCGCTGCAGCAGCCTTCTGCATCTCATGCTTCAGCTTTCCCGCACTTCAAAATGGTGGCAGATTAGATACTAGGAAAAACTCCCCCACGGTCCCTTCCAACCCTAACTTTGTATGATTATCACCATGAGTGATAGGGGCTCTTGGGATGTTGGGTTTTTTTTTTTTGTTTGTTTGTTTGTTTTTTGCCCGTGTCCCCTAAACTTACCCTTGTGATGCCAAGAGAGCAAAAGCAAGGAGATTCCCGCATTGAATTTACTTTCTTACCTTTTTCATGTCCTTGTGACAAGGTATTTAGCAAAATTCAAAGATTCGTTGGACTGTGACAGGCCGCACTGGGAGCATTTTTGCTGTGGCCTCAAGCTTGCAACATCTAGGCCATCAACCGTGTGCCTTGGCACCTGCAGCACCCCATCCCCCCTTGATTTGACTGAAAAAGCAGAAAGGCTCATCTCAGGGTAGATACAAGTGTTTACTTTACTTGGTGTTATAAAATAAATAAATAAATAAATAAATAAATAATCACAATTTTCTGCTTCTTGCCCCCTTTTCTCTCTCTTTCAATCTCTTGCCCATACCTAAAATGTTAAAGCGTTCTGTTAACAGATTTCACTGAACGTAGTTTGTTTTCTATATTGATTTCCTGAAGAAAACCTTTTCATTACACTCATACTCAACTTGTAAGAGAATTACCATGAAACAAATGGCCGGAGGGAACCAAGCATATGCTACACGACACAAATTTCATATCTTTAGTTGCTGCAATAATCAAAGCCTACAGCTGCTAGTTGAAGGCATGCAACTAGTATACATATATATAAAACCAGCCAATGTGCAATATATGAGCAACAGGAGGAGGATTGGGGGAGCGAGGGGGGTTGGGCAGGTAAGGTAATCTGTTGTTATAACTATTTTCCCCAATATCCTGCTCTTTTGTCTTTTAAGAAATTAAGCTCTCCACATCAGAGACTATTTATTCTTATGGCATCCAACACAGCAATGCTCTGATGTAGAAAGGGACATCTGTGTGCTGCTCTATTAGACATCTCAAAGAAGAGAAAATAAGCAAATCTCAAGCAACTTTCTAAAGCCACTGGGATTGGTGCATATATAGGTAATTATGGGTACAACACATCTGAAGGGGGAAAATAAAATCTGTGTGTAGCTGATAGATATCTTCTTAAACATGAATAAGACAGATTTTGAGGAGCTTGCAAGTCCAGAATCCAAACCCCATGGACAGGGATTTAACTGGGGGTTGTATGTCTAACAGCCTTACCTTGTTTGAAAATCTCATCCAACACACTCATGAAAATCATAGACCCAATTCTGGTCCAACTGATGTTTATGACAAAAGTAACTGACTTCATTGGTGTAGAATCAGGCCCTGCACCTTTAATGATTGACTTCTCAAACTGACAGAGGATTTGCTCTCTTAACAGAAGAGCAGAAGCCAGTTCTCTTGTTTTAATTTCAGCATTTGCACTGTCTCTTTGACAAAATCCTCTCTCTGAGCTTTCTTACTGGTTAAAACAGGTATAAGAGTGTAGTAGTTACCATTAAAAGGAATCGTATAACAGCTTTCCCCTCACCTTTATTATACAAATTAACTGCAGTAACTCAGAAAGCATTTACCAACAGCTGGGACACTGCAGTAGACATTATAATGGTAATAACTATTTTCAAATTTACCTCACATAGAGCTGTGAAAATTAATTTATGCCTGTAATGTTAGTTTGGATTTACAGCGCTGGAACTGAAAACAAAACCTGCCCCTTTGAGCACTCCACTGTGCTGAGACTGCGAGACCTGAAAGCAGAATGAGAACCAATTCATCTTGAGAACACTGAGTTTCTAGACTGCCAGTGTCACAAGTATAATACACATAATATATGTGCGCGCACACAACATATATGCATATATTTGTACAAGCACTCGATACCAAATTGCCTCAAGTGGCCCGTATTCTTGACCCACCATTTGGCTCCAACAATGTTGAGGATTCAGCAGCAATTGTATATTCTGGATCAGACTCTTAGGAGGTGTGAAAATGGTGCCATCTCCTTTTCTAGTAAAGGAGCTGTGCTGATTTATGCCTGTGAGGACCTGGCCCCTCAGTTAGACAAGTCTGCAGCTGTGCCAAAATACAGAGGATGTATATATTGCATATTTCAAATAAATCTTTGAATACTTGGTCCGGATTCAAACATTAGAGACGGAAGAAATCCATTGATCATCTAGTCTGTCCCCAGCTGCTATTGCATGACTGCTTCCAATCGCAGTTTAAGTTTCACCCCATCTGTACAACCTAAGCAACAACATTTCTGCCGCTTCCCTCAGATGATTATAAGTTAAAAACTAAGTTTTCAAATAATGCCATTCATGCTGAGAAACTAATCTTTACCTTTTGAACTTGCAGACTTCCCCATGAACAGAATGGATGTGGTTTTCTTTTCAAGCTGCACAGATTCCATTTACAATTAGAATTCATCTCTCTTGGTAAAATACATAAAAGCAAAATTACTTCAGTAAAATACTTTCAGATCGTAAAAAGGTTGGAAGCCAGTTAAATACACACAATGCAAGTGCACTTGAACTCAATCCTTTCCCTGAGACTGTCCAATGGGAAATACAAAAAAGCAAATAGAACAAGCCACTGCAATTTTTCCTTGATGTCTGCCATTTCTGAAAACCCAGAGGAAATTATAAGAATAGCCTAATACTGATGAAAAATTAAGCAATCAATAGGCAGTAAAATTGAAAATTGTGTACATTAACCACACAGAAATATATCTTCCAGGAAAATTCACAGTAATTGTCACAAAAGTAAATCACAAACACATACTATTAGTGTTGCAGGAATTAATGTTGCCTTTCATGTAATTTTTACTGATGGGTTACTAATTTATTTTTAAGTACACTATAATTAATAGCCTGTGTAACAATTTAGGTAAAAAAAAAGTCTGAAGCTATGTAGGTCAAAATCAAAGTTGTTTATGTTTTTAAGAAGAAAGCAAGTCCTAGAGGATTCAAAAGGTTGCTTTCCCAATAATTGCTGATTCCTAGCTACACAGACCCTTAATTGCTAGTTGGAATGGGAGATTTTAATTAACATTTTGGTTAGCTACGAGGGGGGAAAAAAAAACACTGTCCTAATTTTTATTGCATGCATTTTATGTATTCCTTAACCCAATGTGCTCTTTGGCTGTAGTTTTGACATGATGTGTGAAATAAAGATTAATGGGGGGAAAAAATGAGATCAGGGTTAAGTAGAGGAAGGTTGCCCCTATCATCTTAACTGCAAATGCAAGTCTAAGGGTAAATAAAGGACATTTTTGTGGCTCTAAAGGAAAGTCAGTGTCCACTCATAAAGGCAAGAAGCCATCCCTCCCAATGAAGGAAACAGATACATTCTGCCCTTGGTCACCTCTGTCGATTGCCCACGGATGGTCGTAGCACATGAGCAGTAGGTAGCCTTACCCCAAGAAGTTTCAGAGGAAGAAAACAGACTATACTAGCAATATACTCCACTTCCTAAAAAAACCCTATACCTTTAGACAAAAATATGACCAGCAACAGAATTGTTGGATTGTTGCTTTCTGAAATGTTTCAGTAATTTGTATCTGAGAACAATTTTAAGTCATAATATGAGTTTTAAAGGTCTATAAAGGTGTATTAAAGCTAGATGGAAACATATGGATATGTATAATCTTAAGTCTCTTCACCTGATATAATATCAAACAGAATCTAATTTTCAAACTTTTCTTCATCTCTTATAGATAAATAGCTCCATGCTGTTTTATAAGCTGGGATCTGGGTTTTCTGCTCATTGTGGAAAACACCATGGAAAAACATGGATTTTCTCCTTCGGAGAAGAAAAAACATGAGAAACCTAGGGTTTCCCCTTGCAAGCTGGCAGCCTTCAAGGGGCTGTGGGGAGCAGGGGAAGGCAATTAGAAACAGGGGGTGTCACATGTACATACACATGGCCAGAGGAGGATGGCACACCAGCTCAGAGCTTTCCCTCTTGGTGGCCAGGGGCTACGGACTGAGCGGCTATGTGCCGTGAAACCTGCCTGTTGTCTCGGTGCCCTCTGCCTGCCGGCAGGTACACATGGAGAGGCAGCAGTGGGGAGGCAGCACTGGGAAGTGACAGGTGCCCGGCATGGGCATGGGCAGGGCTGGAGCTGGGGCTCTTGTGGCTGCACAGCAGAAGTGACAGACCTTCCTCTACCAAGGTACCATACCCACTCCCCTACCCCCAGCCCAGGGGCCTTGGGATCGACCTTGGTAGGCTCCCCCATGTGCCCATGTATACCCAGCAAGCACTCTCCCTGCTTCCCCCAGCCATCCAGCTCTCCCCCATTCCCACTTGCCTGCCTTGCACTGCCCCCCTCTCCCTCCCAAACTTTTTTTTTTTGATTGCACAGCTGACACATGGGGGAGGGGAGGAACTGCACATTAGTTGTACCCAGCTCTGCATGTATGTATGTATGTGTGTGTGTTTAAATGAAACACCACTAAGATATAGATATAGATATATTAGTGGTATTTCATTGCAAAGTGCAGATCTGGGATTTATCAGAAAATATGGTGGTGGTGTGGAGGGGTGGTTATCAGAGAAAAATCAAGATTCCCTATAAATATAAGTCAAGTCACAGGGCTAACATAATTTTTGCCCAGGTGCTTAAAAAAAAGTGCATTTCCAGAACATGAACCCTTCTCTCCAGAGACAGAAGAGTCTCTTATGGGCGAGAAAGATATTTAAATAACTTCCTTCATTAGGCATTCTAAAATAGTTATCCTTTATAGACACAGGAATGTGTGTGTGACGTACTATAATAAATTATTACACAGTCTGGATACAAATCATTAAGAATTAATGTTTCTCCCTGGGGATTAAACAAACAGAAATAGGATTTTAAAATTATTAATGTTCTGTGCATGTAAACAACTGCAAATTGGCTTGACTGTATTGAAATACATTTTTATAGTTTTCATATTCATCAGATTATTCAAAAGGCTCTACAGTGGGACCACAAAGGCTCCCTTGTGCTAGCAAGCGGGAGGGGAAAAGTTAAGGAATAGCGACTGTTAGAAAGAGAGTCATACTTAGCACAGAAGGAAAAAAAAAAGACACCAGGCAGGCAAATGAACGAAACCCAGAGCTTTAAGTATTGATCTGATCCTCACAAAAGCAATGTGTATACACTTAACTGCAAAGGTACTTAATAAGCTGGGAAATATATGATTTGTAAAAGTACCAGGAGGGGGAAAAAAAAAAAAAAAGACCCATTACCACATTAAAACTATGTCAAGCTCTCAGTCTCCTCAAGCGTGTACACCCACTGGCAGAGCTACAGTATAGAAAAATGTGCCTGGGACAGCTTTCTCTCACCCTCCCTGCCCCCACCCACCCCATTTCCCTTATACCTTCTGGCTCGCAAGGTACAGGAACAAGCAAGGTGCTCTGGGAATCCGTTTTGTAGAGTGACAGTGGAGTTGGCTGCTACTGGTGGGAAATTTTCACCCACCCCACTTTTGGCAGATGAAGCCCATGTCCAGAAGCAGGGAAAATGCTGCTTTTGGGAGCAAAAACTGGGGCCATTTCCACCTCTCCCCCCAGGATAGCAGTGGACTCCACTCCCACGCTACAAACTACAAGTCCTGGAGTCCCTTGCATTCTGTGACACACGTTGCCTGCACCAGCTGTTTTCTGCAGTTGAAAAGTGCAGGCACCGTGAGCCACACAAAGCAAGACATGCCCTTCCCACCCCCACCATCCTTCTGGCACTCCTCCCCTTAAGCGGCGCCTGGGGCATGTGCCCTGCTCCCCCACCCCATGTTACATTGCTGCTCACTGGAAGAAGGGGCAAAAACTAAAGAATTAAGGAAGGGCTTGAGGATGTCTTTGAGGGGGGAGAAGAAACTCAAACTCTCAACAGAAAACAAAAAAGCATTGAAAGAGCCCAATTATCTCCAGATTTATGCTCCTGAGTAAGTTCCACTCATTCTAAGGCACATGCTACAAGAAGAGCTGGATGGACCTCCTTACTTTGGGAATCACAGGGTGAGCAGAAGAACCAGTGGAGGGGTACACACTGTAAGGCATAAAAATTGAGCCTTTCGCTTAAATATGGACCCTAAAGCATTTAAACAACTAAAAAACGGAACATTCCCACCATCTACAACAGGACACGTTTTAGGAAAGATGGCTGAAGTCAAATATTTTTCTGCACTTGCTACATCAGCAGGGTTCTGACAGGTGCCTTAAGCTAAAGCTCATTTGTTTGTGTGCGTATATTTGGCCTGCCGCGTTCCCTCACCCCCAATACAGTTTTTTCTGGTATTTAGCAGTAGGTCCCAAAGTTATAGGTCACATGCCCCTTTTCTAAGTTTAACTTTGTTAATACAAATAATAAAAAACATTTTGCATCACTAAAAACATACTGAGGTCTTTCCAACAACTAAAGTAACATTGCAGAGTTGCTCTTCATTTTTAGTTTTTCTTCCCTTTTCCTCCATTTTTATTTCCTCTTTTCCTCCTCCTGCTCTCCTGTCCCTTCCTCTCACATACCCTGTAGAAGTTCACCCCATACCCCAGATAGACCGAACACTAGTACACAGAGTACTAAAGTCTGCCAAGGTGATGGCCCAGATCTTATTCCATCTCCAACACATAGGCTAGAAAGCAGACAATGAATACAGCAGACCACTGTCAGACTCCTTGACACCAAATAATTTCTGTACAATATACTACCTAGCGTTTGGATTGCATCCGTCACTATGGGTACTTGGTGCCTGTATTTCACACTCACACACCAATAAATCTAGTAGGAAAAGGTCATTTTGGAAAGCTGTGCACTCTATTAAGAAAAATGGAGCACAGAGCACTCAAAATATGAACATCAACCTATCCCAACCTGAAATATCTGTACTCCCCAAAGGCTTAAGCTTCTACCCAGAGAAAAAACCTGACAAAATACTAATATGTGGAGAATTAGAAGAATTATTTCACAGACTGTGCCTGAAAGAATACTTCTACAACCAGGACACCATCACCTGTAGTGACCCCCCTGCCACAACTGAGAAAACAAATAATAATAAAACATCAGACTGGACACCTCCGAGCGAACGTAACAACACACTGGACTACTACATTGACCGTTTCAGGAGGAAGTCAATAGTGAAATTCTCAACTGGAGCCAGAACCACAACCACCTACTTCCCTCAAAGAGAAAAGCCATGCAGTCTAAGATCCAACAACAATATAATAATCAAACTAGCAGAGAAAAGGTAGAGTTAGTCATCCTCAACCATTAAGACTACATCAATGGAAGTGACAGTCAGCTCTCGGACACAAAATACTACAAAGGACTCGGAGAGGCGCCCACACAAGAATTTTCTTTGGAACTGGAAAATATCCTTAAATCCTTCCCATGCCAGCTTCAGGAAAAACTGCTTTCACTTCTGGCAGGCTGGCCGGTGGGCTCACTGGCAGCCCGAACTGTTAGCTTGAGCCCAAAGGGCTTGGGCTGCATTAGTGATGGCAGTTTTTCCTTCCCCACCAAACAGGGTAAGGCAGTCCCACCCTGGCCCAGGGGCAAGGTGAAAGAGAGGACCTGAAAGGGAACTAACCCCTCAGGCTTCCTCATTGGTCCATTCCTAATCTGGGGACGGAGCCTCCAGAAAGAATAAAAAGCTTGCGTGCCCAGCACATGGGAACTTTCAACGAGGGACGACAAAGACGAGGGCTGTAGAAGAGCTGGTTGAGCTGACCAGGAAGGGTGGACAGGTTGCCCCAGAAGCGCCTCGAAGATGCCTCCAGTGGGGAAGAAGCAGCAGGCAACTGCATCCCAGCTGCTATGGAAAGAGCGCAGTGACAGTGCACAGGTCGGTGCATGGAGAATCCGGAGGGTGGATGGGGCTTGGCGGCTGCACAAAGCAGTGCAGGTCCCCAACCCTGCATGAAATAGGAGTCCAGCCCCTTCAGTGCACAGACCGATACATGGGGCTGGTAGAGAGTTGAAGGGGTCACAAAGCTGCACGAGGCAGCTCGGGTCCCCATCCCTGCATGAGGCAGAGGTTCAGTCCCTTCAGTGCACAAAGCGGTGGACAGGGTAGTGGAGAGCTGAAGGGACCATATGGTTGCATGAGGCAGCATGGGTCCCGAACCCTGCATGAGGCAGGAATCCAGACCCTTCAGTGCACAGAGCGGTGCATGGGGACAGTGGAGAGCTGAAGAGACCTCGGTGGCTGCAAAAGGCAGCACCGGTGCCCTACTCTGCATGAGGCACAGGGCTGGCGAGGGTCTGGGAGTGGACAGGACCTTGGCGGCTGCACGAGGCAGTGCAGGTCCCCATCCCTGCATGGGGCAGGAGCCCCTTCAGTGCACAGAGCAGTGCATGGGGCTTGGTGAGCTGAAGGGATCGCCATGGCTGCATGAGGCAGCGCAGGTCTCCATCCCTGCATGGGGAAGGAGCCCCATTCAGTGCACTGGGCTTGGAGGACTGATGGGACACCATGGCTGCATGAGGCAGTGTGGGTCCCCCACCCTGCACAAGGCAGGAGCCATCAGTGCACAGGGCTGGAGAGGGCTGACAGGCCTTGATGGCTGCATGAGGCAGCTCAGCCCTTACTGCCACAAGCGGTGACCAGACAGGTCAACACCCTGTGTGGGAGCACGCTGGGAGTCACGAGTTACCTGGAATGGGGATTCCCACAGGGGAGCAGTGCTACTGCGGGCAATCAAGGGGAAGCCCCTAACAGGAGGGAATGATTTGCCCTTGGGACCAGAGGGAAGTCTAGGGCCCCTGTTTGTTAAGGGTGGTTTCAGGGTTATGGGCCCTTCCTAGTTGAGTGACCTGGTAGAGGGTAATGATGTTTTATCAGGTAACAGGGTCCTTTCCCGGGTTGTCATTTCTTCTTTGGGCACAGCAGCTGTGCCATTGTTGTGTTCTGCTTTCTCATATCGTTAGGATTCTTGTTGTAACCCTGCATCCTTATTATTGTATTGGGAGAGGATTACAAGCTGTTTTATATCTGAATTTATTGTATGGGTTATCTGTATGTTTGTGACACTTCTGATGTAACCTGATTGTGTATATTCAATTATTGTCCCATCACTGCCAGCTATTCCTGTTGTTGATTTGTTAATTAACCTGTGTTTTATAACATTAAGTGCTCCTTTGCCTGCTGCCTAGAGGTCCCACTGCAGACTAATCAGAAGGCCACGGAGGCTAGGCCTGAGCCCGAGTTCAAAGTTGAAAAGAGCTATTGCCTGTGTAAACCTATATTTGCAAATAACATCTGTACATGCATATATATGTATATAAGGTCACAGTTATAAGTTTTATATTATTTTGTATTCATTAAACTTGTACATAGTTAAATATCACTGGGTGTCGTGGGTTTCTGCTCTGTAGGGAAAGGATGTGAGCTGACCTCAGTTAAGTAGCCACATTCCCCATAGCATACACACACCACCATTCAACTGGTGATGGGGTACCTTCCGCATATCACCTGGGTTACACACTCATCCTCAATTCCCCCACCCCAGAAACTTTCTATATGCTCCCAAAGATCCACAAACAAAGCAACCCCAGCAGACTCATCATATCCAACTGTGATATCCTCACTGAAGAGCTATCAGGATTCATAAAAAATATCATGAAGCCACTTGTCACTCAAAGCGCAAAGTTCCTACAAGACACCGCAGACTTCCTAAACAGAATCCAGAAACTCTGCCACATCCCCAAGAAGGCCAGACTTGAAAACATGGATATTACAAGCTTATACACTAACATCCCACACCAAGAAGGCACAGCTACTTACCTGAAATACCTTTAGGAACATGGACTAGACTCAGATTTGCAGCACATTGCACAAATCATCCTCTTCCATTACAACTTCACTTTCAACAATTATCACTTTCTCCAAACCACAGGCACAGCTATGAGCACAGAGATGGCCCCCCAATATGCCGTCGTGTTCATGAGCCACCTGGAGGAAAAATATCTAGAAAACTGCACCAAACCTGCACTGCACCTGCATTACATAGATGATATTTGGACTGAACACCTGGACTCACTTATCGACTTCTACCACATGTTTAACGACCACCATCCCTCATTTAAAAACTCTCTCTGAAACCTCCTACACATCCAGGATGGCATCCTATAAAACCAGGATATACAGAAAACCCACATGCCTTTATACCCACGTCCACAAGAGCAGTAATCATCCCAAGCACACCAAAAAAGCTACTATCTACAACCAGGCCCTCAGAGCTCAAGGAATAACACCTGCAATACCCACCTCACCAACCTAAAGTGTGCCTTTATACAACAAGGATGCTCCAGTAGAGAAACAGGCCACACATTTGAAAGAGCTCCAAATAGCCTGCAGCAACCTGCTACAATACAAAAAGAAAACTCCCTGCGACCACACCTCCCTTGTGGTCACCTACTACCCCACATTGGAGCCAACCAGAAGAATCACCAAACTATTACAACCCATGCAGGACAAAGATCAGGTCTTGAGAGAGATTCCCACCACTCCTGACTTTCAAACAGCCCCCAACCTTGCCAAACTCATTACCAGAAAAACTCCACTGACCAACAGACACCAGGTGAAACACAGCCTTGCCTTGGCAAAAAATGCTTAATCTGTCAGCACATTTCTACTCCCACCACTATCAACACTTGCCATAAAGAAACCATCAGAATCCATGGTTCCTATACATGCCTGTCCCAAGATGTGATATACTTGATTCAATGTACCAAATGCCCTCGTGGCAACTATGTGGATGAAACTAAATAGCAACTACACAAGAGAATGAACACAGAGAAAAAATATAAAGGACTGAGACACACACACGTGCACCCCATGAGGAGCACGTTTCTCACAGAACAACCGCGCTGTCTCTGACCTTACTATCCCTGTGCTCAAGGGAAATCTACTTAAACACCTATAAAAGGCAAACTGGGGAACAAAAATTCATCAACTGGTGGACAGTAGGAATCAAGGGGATGAAACATTGATATTAGATTTATGGATCATTATAATGTATCCAATTCTTGAATATTTTCCAAACAAGGAACGTAAGACTGACTCCCCCCCTCACCCCACCCCATTCCCCTTTTGATAGTCCTTAATCTCCCAGCACTGTTTCTTTAGTTTTGCTACTTGTGTCTGCAACACCTAAGAAATTCTTTCTGCCCCTTCCCTACACTGTGCTTAACTTTCTATGTCTAGTTTCCTATAATCAGAGGAAAAATGTCTTACATTTTAAAGCTTGTCCAACTTTATCCCAAATACACAGTTGGTACCCAAAAAAAGATGTCACCCTAAAAATCCTTTCCTTTCCACTGAGAAGGCATGCAACACATACTTGTATGATTTGCAAGCTCACTAACATATATAAGCTAGTAAGATCCTTCGTGACCTCAGACAAATAGGATGGAAGTGAAAATCTTACAAAAGTTCTGGGAAACAGGGGGAACTGACAGTAAAGATTTAAGCTGCACACTTCATTTATGGCAACTTTTGGCTTTACAACCATCATGAGAAATCCTAATGAGCTCAGAGCTCTTGATGCTGTGATCTGCCAACGCAATTGAGTTTCTCTCAATTCTTGTCTGTAGGACTGTCACAAACCACCTTTCATTTATAAGTACAGACCCACTTAAATCACGGTTTTGCGTGATTTCCATGATCACTGCAAAAAAAAAAAAAAAAAAGTATTTCCTGCGATTTTGTACAGAATCGCCCAAAAATAAGTAAAATCTTTCCGGAATACAAAGAAAGCATGGCAATCCCTGCAGCCATAGAGCACGTGGTTTGAGAGAATGCTACTGAGAGGCTGAGCTAGTGACAGACGTAGTGAAGGTGCCAGTCAGGAAGGCGAAAGGGTTTCGGTGCCGTCTTTTAAGAAGCCAGATGCAATGCTGCAGCGGTGCAGTATTCTGAAGACAAGCCAATGGCCCCTCTCAGCCAATCAGCAACAATGGGCAGGGCTGCTAGGGCCCCTTGGCCAATCAGTGGCAGAGGGGGCGGGGGCTCGCCATAAGACAACCGCAAAAATCAGCGCCATGAGCAACCCACAAAAATCCCTCCAGCTCGCTGGGATTTAGGTAGGCCCCTAATTATAAGTGCAAGTCACCTCTCTTTGATCTTGCCGAAACACATACAGTGCATACCCACTTGGCTATAGATTTAATGAAAAAATCCTACAGCACATATTTTGCTCCTGGGAAGAAGATGAGAGAACAGATGAGAGGCATTTGTCATATTGCTTAATCCACTACAGGAAGCAATGAGTGAGACGACAACCCCCCCCCCCCCCGCATAATGAAATAAATAGTATTCACGTCATTTTCTTTATGACAATTTGACTTCATCTGCCCCATTGTACTGTTCTGAGTGGATGCTGGAAGAGGCGGCTGGTATTGAGCCTTTTGGGTTGCATGGCCAAATGTTTTGTTTCAGAAGAGATAATTTAATATTAATAAATTGACTACTGTAAATAGCACAAGCTAGCCGCGAATGTTGAGGAGAAGCAACAGGAAAGTGGAGCATATGTGCCTATGCTCTGCATCCCTGCTTTGCCTTTATATTTCTTTATTTTGAAAGAACACAGTATGTTCTGGTACAGAGCCACACTAGGACTCAAACATTAGTCACCGTAAAGTCAAAGTGATTCCTTAATCAAGATGTATTGTTCTTATTGGAAAAAGGTGTTTACCAAGTCACCTCCCAATGACCACGATGGATTTCTTTTTGCAGTACTGGATTTCAATTAAAGAGCTCCTTATAGTTGTGAGCAAGGGTATGAAGTGGCTGTTTTAGGCATTTGTTGGAACTGCCTGCCTGAAAATGTCAGGCTCTGGACCCTATGGCCCTGAAGGTTACTTTTTAGTCCTATATTCCTAGTTATTGCCATTGTTACCCTACATTTAAGAAGTGACCAGTGATGCTGAGTAATTATCTGGAGAGTACCATGCACAGGTCCCATTTTCCAATAGCACTGAATAGTAACACCTGAAAAAAATGAAGTACTTTTACATGCACCTCAGCATGGGCACTTAAAGGCATTCAAAAATCTGCATTCAATTCTGAAAAATCCTGGATCATGGTTTTACCACAAATCATTTTTCTTCTACTCCCCAAAAAAATCACAAAGATTTGTCTTTTAAAAGGGGAAGAGGCAAGACAGGGAAGTGGAAATAACATATATGAAGTTTTATCTTGTTCAAGATACATTTAGAAATCCATTAAATGCATATCTTTAGGCTTATTTTCTAGTTTTCTATATAAAGAACATTTGGGGCAGGAAATAATTTATATCACCTAGTATTAAAATATAGCATCATGCTGAGGTTCAATACATTAGTGCCAATTGCTCACTAAATACCCTGACAGTCTAGAAATTAAACCAATTAAAATTCTAGAGTAACTCCTCTATTTTACCATCATGAGGAAGTTGGTATGTTAAGTGGGTATTAATTTAATGAGCAAATATCAAGTTTCTGGTTCATACATAGAGACTCTCTTTCCTGTTCAAATGCAAATTTGTCAGACCAAAGAATAAGTTAAGAGGAAAAAGATGTATATTCTTATACGTGTAATGTAAGGATTATAGGTAAATCAGAAAGCTTAAGCTGCTGAAGTAAAAATAAATAGTTTCTTAGTGCAACTCCAGATGCTAGACTCATCAAGACCAGTGTGTGAACTTTAGTTGCATAGCACAGTGCACACATGACCATCTCCCCTACCACTCCAGGATGGTCTTAAGTGAGATGGGGCAAAAACTGGCATGTTTCTGCCCAGGGAAAGGGAACAGATTTGTAGATAAGAGCATTCTGGGTAAAAGAGGGATGGGAAACAGCTGAATGGGGACAGGAGTTCAATGCAGGACAGAGGGGCAGAATTTGTATTCTGAGGCTGAGCTGGGGTGATGGAGAGCTGCAGTGAAAGGCAGACTGCGAGTGCCTGTTTGCACTCTTCTCCAACCCTTTAAAATAGTTTCACGTTGCAAAAAAATGAGTAACACACAGCATAATAGGTTTCCACACCTATTTTCTTTTCTCAGTTTCCTTGAGATCAAAGATGCTCAATTTACTAACAAGTAGATGTGGTTTCCCGTTCCTGCATGGTCCCTAGTCACTAGCTCTGTGCTCTCATGCTGGAATTAAGTCAAGCTGCCTTCTTTTTGGCTCATATAACAATGAAACTACTGCAGAGCAGGGCTTCACTATCCTCTTGGCATTTCTGAGCCAGCTGCTGCTGCTATTAACTGTGTTTTACGGGTTTTTTTAGGGGAAGGTGGGGATGGGTAAAAGGGTTACAAATCTTAAACTGCTCATGGGAAATATTCACTTTAGACATTTTCCTGTTGGGAAATTCCAGTTCTCCCTGAAGCTTTATTTTAATTAAGGTAGTTTGGGAAGAACTACTTTCTTCCTTCCTTTCAAAAAAAAAAAAAAAAGGGGGGGGGGGAGGAAAGCTTACTATTTATAAATGAAAAATTACAGGAGAGGGGACTCTTTTTTTTTTTTTTTGGTTTGTTTAGGGGAGGTTTTTTTTCAGGTTGTCAAAACTGACATTCTTTTATCAAAAATAATGTTTGACAATCTTCATTCTCTTTCAGATAAAGTGTTTTTGTGCAAAAAAAATCTATATTCTTGGCATCATTTGGCAATATGACACTAGTCAGAGAAGCAGAAATTATTACTTCTCACTGGGAAGTTAATCTTATTTATGTATTTGCTTGTTTATTTAATTTATAAGCCATCCTTCCCAACAAAGGCTCAGTCCAGCTTACAACAAGAGTAAAATCAGCTATAACATGAGAGTATGAACAAGGTTTTTCCATGTTGGTTGATATGAACATATACTCTTCTCCTCCAGCACTTGTATTTGTGTACCCTCTTCCCCCAGGTGCAAATCTACATGTAATACTACATTCCTGCTGACGATTTAACATTATGAGGAAAAGATTATGTCTGTCCATCTCTGATAGATAATAAAAGTTCCTCAGCACTTTTATTTGCAGTTTCTCAGCCATTCCAGTAGTAATTTCACGACAGTCCCCAGGATTGTGTCTGGAGGTTTAAACTGTTATGGTGAGGTCACTCTCATTGGCTAACTAGTAATAATAGCATGAACACATCCAATGCATATTTTGCAGGAAATTTCCCAGGAATCTTTTCAAGACCCTCTAACGTGGCACTGAGAACACAGTAAGGATTATAGTGGATGACTGAACAACTTACTATTTCCATTTGTCTGTACTGTCTAACTAAGGCTAGTAAACAGCATCCCCTATTATGCTGCTTCCTTAACCTGCTATTCCCTTCTCAAATGGCATTCAAAAAGAAGTATACAGACACAGACCATACCATTGCCTAGCAGAACCCAATCCCTGAACAGTAATCTGGTAGCCTTTCAAGTCTTCTGAAAGATTTGGGTGGTGACTTGAGCACTTGCAATTATTTTTAACATTTGAGATTCTGGTAAAAGCTGTCTGTTCACAGACTCCTTCCTCTGGAAAGAAGACAAACCAAAGTAAAAAGAGGTTGCGTTAATCCTGAAGAGCTGGACACAGGACCACAAAACACAAAGGTGCAGTGTGCCACCAACACATGCAGACTGCTTCTGAAGCCCTTTCAAGTACTCCACATAGATATAAGCACAGCTTCAAGAACGCAGTCCTCATTGTGCCTCTGCGCGATTGGATTTGTCATGCGCAAAAGTGTGCGCGACTGTTTTGGTTAGGAAGATCCTGTCTATTGTTTCAAATGCAGAACACTTGGCAAAATGTTGAAAAAGGTCTTGTCCTACATACAACTGGACATAAGCTAATCATAGAGTGTCTTACAAAGGCAGCTGCGGTTTCTCCATTTTATAGATGGGGAATCCTAAATTCATAGAAATGGAATTACTTACCCAGGACTAACAGAGCAAGGAACAGAAACCAGGTCAGCAGACTCTTAGTCGGGTGCACCAAACAGTAGGACACACCACTTGTCCAAAGCTTAAGTTCTTCGACAACCAAATCAGGGACATTTATAAAACAAACGTGTTTTTTTCCCATTACTAGTGGTTTGCCTGATAAAAAACACACACTGCTGCTTTATTACACTAGCAGAAAGAGAACTGGAATATTTAACACACTTTCTTAGTCCTATTACAACTTTTGGTAAGATAAAAGGCAAAAAGAATAGAAGCAAAAAAGTGAAATGGGAAGAAAAAAAAAAAGTATAGATAAACTGGAAGGAGGGAAGGAATGAAGAGAGCTGCTGTCTTAAAGTTGACAGGCTTGTCCCGTACGTGAGGTAATAGAGCTAATCAACATGCTTCCACCTGAAAAAATTTCACCAGAAAGTGCTGGTTCTGCAAACCTGACATTTCATCTTTGTCACAGTTTGATAGCAATTTATCAAAAGGTAACATTTCAATAATATGAAACATGAAATTATTTTCTGAAAATATTAAAAAATATGCAGAAAATATTCAGAAGTGATATGGTTTTCTGAAAAATAATCAGAGTTTTCAATTTTTCATTCCAATTTGGGAATCTAGTAATTCCCTCTGGGAAGGAAATTCCATGTTTGTCCAGTCCTTGGATCCATGCATTTATTCTTGGACCTGATCTATGGAAAGTGTGACCAGATACCATAGCAAGGGTCAGTCCATCAGTGCCTTCAAATAGTATCCCTTTACACAAAAGCTGAAGAACTCATAAGAGAGATCTATCTCTTAGAAAAGTCTGTTTTCCTTTGATGAATGAGTGATCCACTTCCCCTAGCTCTCCACATTGCCAGCAAACGATCAGGACCACATGAAGTGGAGAGACTTTGAACTTAAAATCTAGTCGGTCTCTACCAGGAGCAACTACCTGAAGTCTCACCCAGGCAAAGCCATGCCTGTTCAACTTTTCATCTTCTCATACAGCAGAGAGAAACCATGAAAAGAGAAAGACACACTTCTTTGCATGAAATTCCTCACATAAACCTCACCTTCCAGAGGACTTTCAAGATCAGATGGGTCAACTTCCAAGAAAGCACTCAGCTTGGACAACAGAGAATCTCAGTTTGCAAAGTTGAATTTCTTATTATCATTAGCTGGAAATGACAAACCATATTTCACACACTATTTTAGAAGAGCATTGGGGAGCCTGAAAACTGTGGAATGAATAAATTCTAGTACAGCCAGCAACTATATAAAACTTCCCCCACAGATAAACTGCCATTTAAAAATTATCCTGACAATATCAAAGTAATGGAGAGGGGACCACACCAATACCTGAACTCTCATCAGCCACGTGGGAAGAGGGTAGAACTGGGAGTTGCAGAAGTAGGGGTCAGAAGCCACAAATCAGGAGTGAAATGCCAAGGTAGGGCCAGGAGCCAGAAATCAGAAACCTAATTACCAAATCTGAAGAATGAGCCACAGTGCAAAGTCCAAGAGCAAGCCAAAGCAGGGTCAGGAACCACAAAAGCTAGAGATGTTGCTAGGACCAGAGCTCCTCAGAGACCGAAGACAAGCATATTGTGCAACAAGGCTCAAAGGCTGGAGGAGTTCTTGAAAAGCGGCTCCAGGATCAATCACAGCGAAGGGACTGGGGGTCACCTGGCCTTGATTACTGTAACTGGGTCAGCTGCACTTAACAAGGGCTGCAGGGCAGGAGCCTACTTGAGCTTTACAGAACTGACCCAGACTGCAGTAAAGGAAAGGAGTCTTACAGATCTGGTCAGTCAACAGTCCTTCCAACAAGGAATATACTGTATTAATGGTCTTCAATTTTTGTCAAGTGTGCCATGTGTTTATCTTCAAATACATAATAATAAAGATGAGCTACATATTCAAACTCAAACTGAAATACATCTTTATCAAGGTTACCTGACCTGATGATATTACCAAAACTGAATAGGAAAATATCTACAAAACATCCTTGGTGTTTTAGTGCTTCCAGGCCAGTCTGAATTAAAAAAACATGGAGATGAAAGAATTATTAAAGATGAAAAAGGAAGGAGGGAGTCTTAGAATAACAGACTTATAAAAAATTAGGGTTGGAAAGGACCTCAGGTCATGTAGTCCAACCCCCTGCTCAAAGGAGGACCATCCCCAACTAGATCATGCCAGCCAAGGTTTGTCAAGCTGGGTCTTAAAAAATTCCAAGGGTGGGGATTCGACCACCTCTCTGGGTAACCTGCTCCAATGCTTTACTGCATTCCTCATGACAGCATTTTTCCTAATATTTAATCGAAACCGCCCTTGCTGCAACTTGGGACCGTTGCTCCTTGTTCTGTCATCTGCCACCACTGAGAACAGTCCAGCTCCATCCTCTTTGCAACCACCCTTCAGGGAGTTGAAGGCTGCTATTAAATCCCGCCTCAGTCACCTCTTTTCCTGACTACATAAGCCCAGTTCCCTCAGCCTCTCCTCACAAGTCATGTGCCCTAGCTCCTAATCAATTTTGTTGCCCGCCACTGGACTCTCCAATTTGTCCACATCCTTTGTATAGATGGGGGTCCAACACTGGACACAGTGTTTCAGATGTGGCCTCACCAGTGCTGAACAGAGGTGAAGAATCATTTCCCTCAATCTTTGGCAACGTGCCTATTAATGCAGCCCGGTTAGCCTTCTCTGCAACAAGTACGTTGTTGGTTCATATTCAGCTTCATACCCACTGTAACCCCCCAGGTCCTTTTCTGCAGAGCTGCTGCTTAACCAGTCCACTCCCGGTCTGTACCAACGCATGGGATTGTTCTGTCCTAAGTGCAGGACTTGGCGCTTGGTCTTATTGAACCTCATGAGATTTCTTTTGGTCCAATCCTCCAATTTGTCTAGGTCACTGTGAATCCTAGCCCTATCCTCCAGCATATCCACTAGTCCCCCCCAGCTTGGTATCATTTGCAAACTTCCTCAGAGTGCACTCCATCTCATCTTACAGGTCGTTGATAAGATATTGAACAAAACTGACCCCGGGACTGAATGCTGGAGCACTCCATTTGATATTGGCTGCCAACTAGACATCAAGCCATTGATAACTACCCTTTGAACCCAACCATCCAGCCATTTTTATATCCACCTTACCATCCATTCATCCAACCTGTACTTCCTTAACTTGCCTGTAAGAATGCTATGGCAGACTGTATCAAAAGCTTTGCTAAAATCAAGGTACACCACATCCACCTGTCTCCCCACATCCACAGAGCCAGTCATCTTATCATAGAAGGCAAACAGGTTGGTCAGGCATGACTTGCCCCTTGGTGAATCCATGCTGACTGTTCCTAATTACCTTCTTCTCCTCTAAGTACTTAGAAATGGATTCCTTGAGGATCTGTTCCCTGATTTTTCCAGGGACTGAGGTGAGGCTGACTGGACTGTAGTTCCCTGGATCCTCCTTTTTCCCTTTCTTAAAGATGGGCCCTGTATTTACCCTTTTACAGTCATCTGGGACCTCTCCCGACTTCCACCAGTTTTCAAAGAAAATGACCAGTGGGTCTGCCATCACATCAGCCAACTCCATCAGTACCCTCAGGTGCATCGCATCTGGCCCCATGGACTTGTACACATCTGGCTTTTCTAAATAGTCCCTAACCTGTTCTTTTGCCACTGCTGGCTGCTCACCTCCTCCCCAAACTGGGCTGATAGGTACAGTAGTCTGGGAACTGACCTTGCCTGTGAAATCTGAGATAAATAAGGGATTGAGTACTTCAGCCTTTTACACATCATTTGTCACTAGGTTGCCTTCCCCATTCAGTAAGGAATCCACACTCTCCCTGACCTTCCTCTTGTTTCTGACATGCTTGTAGAAATCCTTCTTGTTGCCCTTCACATCCCTTGCTAGCTGCAACTCCAATTGCACTTTAGCTTTTCTGCTTACCCAAGCAATACTCTTATACTCCTCTCTAGTCGTTTGTCCAAATTGCCACTTCTTCTAAGCTTCCTTTTTGTTTTAGCTCACTGAAGAGTTCCCTGCTAAGCTAAGCTGGTCTTCTGCCATACTTGCTAGTCTTCCTGTGCATCAGGATGATTCATTCCTATTCCCTCAATAAGGTTTCTTCAAAGTACAACCAACTCTCCTCAACTCCTTTCCCCTTCCAACCGGCCTCCTTGGGGATCTTGTCAAAGTCTGCTTTTCTGACGTCCAAGGTCCTTATACTGCTGCTCTTCCTTCCTTTCCTTTCCAAGTCAAGAAGACCATGTTCCCTAGTTGGCCTCTCCAAAACTTACACCAGGAAGTTGTCCTTGACACTCTCCAAAAACGTCCTGGATTTCCTGTTCACTGCTTTATTGCCCTCCCAGCAGATGTCAGAGCAATGGAAGTCCTGCATGACAACCAGAGCATGTGATTGGGAAACTTCTTTTAGCTGTCTGAAAAAAGCTTCATCCACCTCATCGTCCTGGTCTGGTGGTCTATAGCAGACCCCCACCACAACATCACCCTTGATGCTCTCCCCTCTAACCTTAATCCAGAGACTTTCAATAGGCCTGTCTCCAGCTTCGTACTGAAGCTCTGAGCAATCATTAAGCTCTTTTATATAAAGAGCAACTCCGCCTCCTCTTATTCCCTGCCTGTTGTTCCTGAACAATTTAGATCCATCTATGACAGTGCCGCAGTCATGTAAACTATCCCACCAAGTCTCTGTTATTCCAATTACATCATAATTTTGTGACTGTGCAAGTACTTCCAATTGTTTCTGCTCATTTCCCAGGCTCCATGCATTCATGTATTGGCTAGTTACCTGAGGTAACTAGCCAACTGTCCTACTTTCTCAGGAAGAATAAGACCTCCCTGTTGCCCCCTCTTGCTTATGCTTCCTCCAGGTCACCCACTTCCCCATTTACCCCATCTCCATCTCCTGGTAAACCTAGTTTAAAGATCTCCTCAGGTGAGTGAGTCTGTCTATGATGATGCTTTTCCCTCTCTTCATCAGGTAAATCCTGTCTCTTCCTAGCAACCGTTCTTCCTAGAACAACATCCCATGGTTGAAGAAGCCAAAGCCCTGCTGGTGACACCATCTGTATGGCCAAGCACTGATCTGCAAGATACATCCACTCCTGCCCAGGCCCAACCCCTTTGCCAGAAGAATAGAGGAGCCCCTGTCCCACTCACCCTTGCACTCAGACAGACCCCTGTAGTCACTTTTCATCTGCTCAGGGTCACCCCTGGCAGTATCATTGGTGCCCACATGGATGAGCATCATGGGGTAGTAGTCAGAGGGCCAGATGAGTCTTGGCAATCCTTCTGTGACATCTCAGATCCAGGGTCCAGTCAAGTAGCAGTTCTCCTGAGACATTGGTGACACGTAGGGGGTGCACACAGGTGCACGTGCACCCCCTAAAATTGGCTGTGCCCCCCTGAGATTGGCCATCACCAGCTGGGGAGTGGTGGGGGCCGAAAGAAGCCCTGATCAGTGCTCCCCCCCCCCCCCAAGATTGGCGCTGGCTGGGGAGCGGGGACATGGAGAGAAGCATCGGCAGCACTTCCAGTTTTCCCAGAAGCGTTGCCAGCCAAAACTGGAATTGCCAGAGATCACAAGCTTCCAGTTTCCACCTTCCTGGGAGTCCTCTTTCTTCTCTAGCATTGCCTCTGGCAGTCCTTCCTCCACAGTCATAGAGGTCTCTTCCTGCATCGAAATCAATGAAGTCCTCATGGTGGAGGATGTTTTGGAGCCTCGCCACCTCCTCCTGTAGCCCTCTTGCCTGCTCCTTGAGGGTACACCTCCAGGAGGCACCGCTCACATCACAGGCACTCCCTGACCTCACTGTCACGGGAAGGGACCTGCAAGCTGTAGTCTCCACAGCGCCAAACCAGGACCTGGGTGGAAATCTTGAGAGTAAGCGGTCCTGCCTGGATGCAAATAGAGGGAGGGCTATCAGTGGCAGTGTCTCTGGCATTGAGATGTTCTCCAGCAATTTCTCTGCACCTCAATCTCATGCCTCTCTCTTCCTGCTCCTCTTTCCAAGCAGATCTTCCCTAGCAAGCACCCCTTTAAGCTGGCCTGTTGGCTGCTCCTTAGTCCCAAAAGGTTCCCTTTTCCCTGCTAACCTGCTTCCTCTCACCAAGCTTAAAGTGAAGGAAGGTGAGAGGGTTTCTAGGCAAACTCCCTAGCAAACTGCCCCTCACTCTGGACTCTAGTTAAACAAGGGGCTTAAGTACTGCTCTAATGACGTGAGCTACTTATGCTAAATATACATAGGTTAGTTACTCTTAATTGAAGAAAGAACTTACCTGAAAGGCTCCCCTTCAAAGAGTGGGGTGGAAAATTGACCTGCATATCGACTTGCAAACTGCCCTGTTTGCTGCCCCTGTTTGCACATTCCCTAGTCATTCGGGGAGTCTCCTTTATACCCTCCTGGGCCTGGACTGGCTCTGCCCCCTTGTTAGGGCTTTTGTCAGACTCAGGCAGCAATAACCCAGCATCACCAGCTCCTCAGAGTGCACACACGAACACACAGTCCATCAAACAAATACTCAGCAAGCCAAACACACAGGCAGCCCTGGCTCATTCACCTTCCTGGAGCAGGATCTGGTGCCTGGATAGTGAGGTCAGAAAGTGATAGAATATGATAGAACACTAGATCCTGGCTCCTCTTGCTCCCAGATAGCTGCTTGCAAACTGCCCTGTTTACTCACTCCCTAGTTACTTGGGGAGCCTTCTTTAATACCTTCCTGAATCACAAAAACTAGCTTTGGCCTGAATAGAACAGAAACTATTCAGTAGTAGTAGTAGACTTTATAAACAGAACTGATTTGCCTTTTTATATGATACAGACTAAACCTGGCACTGCTTTTTTTTTTCTAAGGACAGACAAATTTTAATGATGGCCTCTTCACATTCATATTGCTTCCCTTTGGTATTATTTTTTAAAAGAAAAATGAATGCAGCCAGTTAATTCTTTCCTTCCCATGTCTCAAGCTGATTAGCATAAATTAAATATCAGGCTAATTGACCTGAGCACTTGCTATGAAGCATGGAAGTCAGGGAGGTTTGCCATTTGGGTTATAAATGCATGCTATTGGTGTAATGGCTTGATGGTTTATTACTAACAGAGTTTCTGCACTATCAGTCCTTCTCTCTGATCCCTGAAGTCTCACTCCCATCTTCACTACAAGTGTCACTTATAGATATCCTGGGAGAGCATATATGCCCCCAATCATGGATAGGGTGACTACAGAGCCAGAAAAAAATAGTCACTGACATAAAAGATCTGTAATTACTGGACACCCCTTAAGTCAAGCCAATACAGAGTACCCAGGTCCTTGCTGTTCAGTATTCTATCATATTTGAGAAAGACTATTAAATACAATGGATATGTATTAATGGGAATTTTGCTACCGACTTTTGTAGGGCTAGAATTTATCCAAAATAACTTTCTAGATTGGAGGGATTTTTGCCAGTGATATTTTTATCGGGCCAGCTGCACGGTTAGGACAGACTGAGACAAGTTTTTGAATGCTTGCTGGCATTCAGTCCTTTGTTGTTAGTGATTAAGGACAAGGATGCACAAACATGTATGTGCCCAGCTACTCACTTTCTGACCTCACTATCCATGTGCTCCAGGGCAATTTACAAAATACCGCCAAAAGGTGAGCTTAGGAACAAAACACACATTGACTGAACACTGTTACTGTCTTAACGGCATGCTATAGTCTACCTGACTCCTGATCACCTTTCTTTACACTACAGAACATAATGACCCTCTTCCTTTTTAAAAGGTCTTTGACCTTTCACTAGTCAAGTTATCCTTTTTTCTGTGATTTGTTTGTTTGCTGATCCTGGACATTTTCTCTCCTCTCCAGTTTCACATTGCATTGCATTTGAAAGCCTGTCTCAGTCTGCCCCAACCATGCAGCTGCTCCAATAAAGATGTCACTCACAAAAATCATTGCCTTGTGCATATTTCCTGGACCATCACAGCAACAGCATCACTCCAATGCTACCTTTCTAGCTTGGAAATAGTTTTAGGTCTTCAGCTTTCAGCTGGGGGTTTGAGAGAAGAAAAATCGTAAACTTGGTACTGCATGGATGGCACTGAAGTAGAACACACATGTTGCAACATTAGAAGAAACAAGGAAGAGAGGGTAGAAAAACAGCATGTTTTACATTAAAATGTACATGCATATAAGGCTTTAGTTACTGGTGTTTATTTTTGCCCAAACTGACCATATTGCAACTTTACTCTTGTCTACCATTGTTGGCACGTGGAACTGCAGTTTTGTTTTGTTTCTTTTTTTTTCTTTTCCAACCTTCATGTGATGTAACACAGACTTCATGGCTGACTGTTTTGCAGTTTCCTTTTATTTTTATTTTTCTGCTCATCTAAATCCCTTGTGAAAAGGCACCAAGGTAAACCCAGAATCAGAGGAAAAGTTTTGAAAAACACTATGATTTCCTGTGGATCTGGTTTGTTTCTTATGTTTGTATTATGGTAGAACTGGACCCAGCAGTTGGTGACAGGCGCAATACAGATGGATATTTGGAAATTCAGATATCTGCCATACAGCGCAGCCTAATTTTTAGTTATCTTAACTTTGGATAACAACAATATCTAAATGCCAAACTGACTTCACTTCTGAAGATGCAGGTCCGCTATCACTTACTCCAATTTCAATACAGCAAGAGCCTAAGAGCCTGAAGAGAAAAATGAAAGAATCCCACCCTCCTGCCCCACACTACTCATCCAACCAACCCATTACTTGAAATTAGGAAGCTGTTACTCAAAAACATGGCTGCAATGACTTCAGTCCTGTGCTTCAGGAATTACAAGGTGCCAATCTGAAGTGCTATGATTGCTAATGGAGGAAAGCCTATGTTTGTACAGACTAAGTAGAATTTTCCCTATCCAGTTCAATATGCAGGTATCCTGTCTCCATGTGCATGAAAAGCAACTATACAAAAAATGAAGAATGCAATAGTAGGCCCTTTTGAAACTTCAGCCCTAGACAAATGGAGCATCAATATTTTCTGGGCTTTCAGTAAATAACAATCTATTACAGATACTTTGAAATAATGCAAAATTATACAATGAATGGGGTATTTTTTTAATTTTCTTTGAACAAACAAAACATCTCACCGATAGTTTTGCATTGACCAAACTTATTTTAAATGTTGAGTATGACTTATTTTAAGGATGGTACAGGGAAGTACATGCTGAGGTGGGTTCAAAGATGGTTTGTAAGAAGGAACAGTTCTCAGCAGACTAGGAGACAGAGCTAGATATCCTGTAGATTAACACAACAGTTTTTGTTATCAGAAGGCCTCATCAATACTTGGGTTTTTAAAATCATATGGGTCAAGATGTATTAGTCACTCAAGTAGCATGGTGAATAATGACTTTTTTTATTCGATGATTTATTAAATAAAGATCCCCAAATTAATCAAATAAATTATGCAGTGAGTATTATTTGACCAGGTTTAACTACTAACATTGCTAAAAAGAACTGGAGTTCCTAAGAAATTAGACAGTGACACACAAAAAAAGGTTGATGCCCACAAAACAGCTTTGCCAAAATATTTTCAGTAGATTATTTCTTAGCAACGCTCAGCCCTCAAAATAACCCCCACTGCCCAGTAACAGGCCAGTACAAGACACACATAATGGGGGTTGACTTTCTAGCATCAAAAAAAAGGAAAAATATATATTTATCTTAAAGGTTGGTTCAGTCATTGAACAGTTGCCTAGCAACATTTCCTAGCAACACCACTGCAGAAAACCACACAGAGAGAGCATTTCGCTACAAGTCAATTAGATATGGTAATTTGTATGGGAAGATACCAATGTCCGTTCCAATCAGAAATAACAAGTCGCCTCTCATCTCTATTCTTCTTATTAGAGGCTTTCTAAATTTATCCCTCACCCAATTTTTTGGTCTGCCTTTGTTCATCTCCTACTCCTAGAGTTATACAACTTTACGTCAGCAGCAAGTCAAGGTTGACAGCATTAAAAGCAACACCTAAAAATACAATACGGCCCATTCATCTTAGCTTCCAACTCAGAGACTGATTTCTTCTCTCGTACAAAAGAAACTCATAGACACACAGCTGGCTCTTCAGCACTCTTGTGATCTGAGGGTATTTTCAAAGGAAAATCCTTAGTACAACTTCTAATTCTAGTATGAATAGTTGTATTCTGCCTACTTAAGTTCACCGCCTGTGATTGCAGCTAGAAAACTGTTATCTTCCCTTCATGTCCTAAACTAAAATATAGCTGGGGAATGTGGCTCTGCACTGTTAAGCCTTTGCAATACTCCACTCCACACAGGCTGCATACAATAATAATGGGCAAAAAGGAATTGGTGGTAAAAGTCGTTAAAGTGCCAGGTAATTGCAGGTTATCTGACACCTCTTATTCAGACGTGGGACATCAAAACTAAGAAGCCAGTCAAATGCACAAGATTAAGAATACCACACAAATACTTTTTTTCCAGACTAAAAAAAAAAAAAATCAATCATACTTAAAATAAATGTAAATGAAGAAAAAAGGGATCAAGGAAGAAATTGTGACTACCTTTATACTGAGTCAATCAGCTGCTCACACAATACCACTTGCCAGTCTTTTCAATAGAGGGCTAAAACACAAGGGGATTTTTCCTACTAAATCACCACAATTTTCAAAGTGTTTACCGTTTCCAGTGCCAATATCATCTCTTTCTTAATGGTACATAATGTCATTAGTAGATTCTCTCTACTCACCCGCTCCTATATATACCGCTATTGGCACTTTAAAGAGAGCCATCATGGCAAATTTGAGTCAGGTAGCAGTTAAGACGCATTTATTTGCCAAGCTGACCTTATAACCCTCCCATATGCAGAACATCTAGGCATTCAAAACAAAAGTCTGTTCCACCTTTTATTCATGGATTAGCTAGAGAAAAACCTTCAGAACTTTAAATTTTAAGGCATTTTTCCAGCATCACTTTTCAGAATAAATTACCCTCACCACATACCTGGCCTGTCTAAGATTCCTCAGAGGAAAAAGGCATGTTTCAATAACATGCATCATGCTGCCATCACTCTGAATAGCCTGGGGATATAGGGAAGTAGGAAAATATAGTGAAGGTAAGTTTAAAATCAGAATGCGTCTTCATATGAAAACATACAAAAAACTAGAACTCTTGGTTCCAGAATTATACCTTTTATTATAATAATACATGAAATGCATTCATATATATGAATATATCTTATAATATATGAAATACTCTTAATATGAAATGCATTCAACACATCACCCAATGACAGCGATTCTCAGCGGGCGTACTATGACACCCTGGGGTACCAGGAGAACCTTTAAAGGGTGCTGTGGGGTGCCATGCAATACTAGCACTGTTAAATGTGCAAACATCTACACATGGTTCACAAGCTAAACCCCGAGATTTCAAACAGGAATCCACAAGGTCAAAAAACATCCTGACCTGTTGTAGTCTTTCTGAGTTCTTTGCAACAGAAGAATTGCTCTAGTATCTTTCCATGGCCAAAAAAACAAGCAAAATTAATTTTTAAAACAGGGTGCCACTAGAATCAGAAAAATGATGGTGGGGGTCTAAAAGGCTTGAAAACCACCACCTCATTATGAGATTTTCAGTTGCAAATTATCTCAGCTAGGAAGTCTTGAAGCTGACTAATGAACAACTTGCATAAATAAGAAAAGCAGAATTTGATCCTTGTTTCTAACTATCCTACTTGAAAGAGTCCTCTCGAGAGTAGTGGCCAAAGAGTCTAAGTTGGAAAAGTTTTTATGCTTACTGAATTAAACCTCCAAGTCTTTAGAAATAATAGCATGTGCACCTTATGGTAAAAGTATGATCCCATGGTAACTCATGCACACTACCCGCAAATTAAAAGTCACCTTTCTCATTTGTATCACAGCATTTTTGTTCTTAGCACGTTGAGAGCATGTTTATTCATATTTAAAAGGAAGGTTATGCTTTATACATTATTTAAATGCTCTTTGACATATTTTACTATTTAATTATGTGGTTGGTCTTCTGTCAAAAGTCTGCTCAAAGTCCACACAAAAAAGGAGGTGAGGCAAGCTGGTAGGGGCAAATGAACTTTTGTATTCCCTGACTTTTGAGGGCTCAACAAGCTGAATCTTATGTCATGTCCTGCAACAATCCGTTGCCAAAGGCACAGACATAAAAAAGGCTTAGTTCGAAAGCCTCCAGATGGGTATGACTGGCACACGTTGGTTATTTTACCCGTGTAAGAGACGTACTTGGTTAAAAACAACCTCGTAGTGGCCTGGGTTTAATAAGTGGTTTTAGACACAGAAGCTTCCACTCCTGTAATGAAGGGAGCCCTGGTGACCATGTTAACAGATGATTTTTACTATTCTTTAGAACATAATGTAGCATAATCACAAAGAAGAGATTTTTCCCTAGTGCTCATACTTTTTATATGCCACAGTTTCCAAAGTTCACCAGACATGGATACAACTTTTAAGAGACTTTTAGTTTCTCAAAGATTAGCAATTACTTTTATGTCATTACTTGACATAATATAAGTTTTGTATTAAGAACATAGGAACCTTTTTCTAGCAAGTGGCTTTTAGATAAACTGGGATGCTGAAAATGAATATTTTCATTCCTCAAAAGGACAGAGATGACTTTTTCAAAATAAATAAAAAGGTAAGACTTGAAAGGTAATAATTACTTCTGAATTTACTTTTTTTTTTTTTAAATTAAGTCTTCAGCCCTCCAGGATAGACAGAGGGCTCTCATTGTTTAGTTACAACAAGCCTGAAACAGCTGTCAAGAAACTGGAACGGAGAGAAAACAATATAAACACAACTTTTCAATGCTAAAAGCATATGTGCTTCACAGAGCTCAAGATCTGAAAAACTTTCCCTCACAGCAACACTAAACAGGTGAGGGATTTCAAAGGATGAACAAAGCATCAATCACCAGAGATGGTCATTAACAGTGGATCAGACAAAGCGCTAGAAATATGCCCCTTAGGGCAGTGCATTTACAAGCTGGAATGGATTATTGTTAGTGCATCTCAGCTTTCCTTTAGAGTGCCCAGCTATAGCCTCCCTATGGCAAAGACAATTGTTCCTCTCTCTAGACTAGCTGTGCTAATTAGGTCTTGCTGACTTTGACTCAGTCACCTGGTCAACCTGCAACTGGAAAAGACCAATGTTAGGCTATGCCCAAATTCCTGTAAGGGCAGAAGCTGGCAAAGATGAATGAGAGCCAGGGAGCAGTAATACACTGGGACTTTGCACCAACACTGAACATTAAAACAAGTGTGAGAGCACGCAGCTGCCAGTTAAGTCTAAACTACAGTTGATTTGGAACAACAGGAAAAGATACAGGCCAAACAGGAGCCACCTACTAGACATGTAAGTGGACTTAGGAGCCTATGTACAAGTCTATTCCACCATGTTCAAGTCCCTGCAAAACAGTTAATGAAAAAGATGGGTGGGTCCTCTTCTTCCTCACTGCTTTTTTTAAAGTCAGTCCAAGGGTCAGATGATGGCAAGTTACAAAAGTAAATGTGCTGATGGATTTTCAGGACTTGAATCAGACAGAATATAATCATGCTTAGGCACCTATGGCCACTTGGATGTCCAATAGGTACAACAGAATCTGGCTCCACGTTGCCATACTCACCTGTAATTCAATTCTATAACAAAGGCTCCCTAAATCACCCATCTTATATAAAATAAAATACTCTGAAGTAAGAAAACAGTTCTACACTATGGAGACAAATTGATCCCAGTTGGTCTATTGGTGGCTGAAGAGTAGAAGGTTGTCCTTGAAGCTAACAATAAGAAAACACAAAATATAGTAAACAATTAGTTTAAAAATCAGCCTCTACTAGCAGGACAATAAAAATCCAACAGGAAGAAACTGGCAGCAACCATAAAACAGCACACATACTTTCAAAAAATTTAGGACTTATTCCTGAAGTATAGACAGAGGGCATCTGATTCTTCAAAACAGATTAACAATACTAGTTCAATTTTAGTTCTTATGCCATTTTCATCAGTGAAGAGCATGCATGCCTAAATTATTATTAGTTGCTATTTATATTACCGTAGTGTCCATAGTTACCAACTGAGATTGTAGCCATATTATGGTGAGAACCCTATAGTTAATTCCCTCCCTATCTATCTAAATAAAAAAGAAGGAACAGATCAGAAAAGAAACAGGAGCAGAGAGAACGGAGAAGATTTACCTAATGTCATCAATAATAGGACTCCAAACAGAACCCAGATCCAAAACCCAGAGTAGTGCCCATTGGACTGTACTGCCTCTCAAAGGGCCAGGTGTTAATGACTCTCAATAAAGACCCCATCACCAGGGCTGAAATCAGAGCCCTCAGTTTTGTAACATCTATCATTTGAGTTAACAGAGCAGGAAGCAAGAACTGGCAGCAGTCCTCTATAGACCGGATCCACACTTGACAAACGTATTGCAAAGGCAAATCAAATTTGAGACTTGATTATATATCAGCTAGAACTGTAGCTTAATGGATTAAGTCGTAATTTTCCGAAAATAGTAGGTCATAGGTGCTAACCTGAAGTTCTTAAAGATATAGAATTCAGCACAAAAGATACCATTCACCATTTCATTAAACAGACACCAACTAAGTTGACCGGGCACAATTATACATTAGAAATTCAGTAAGATGCCTGGCCGCAGTGGAAAATGAATTCAGAGAAAGGGAGATGCACACTTCCCTAACCTATAATGAGCAATGTTGCTTAAAATCAAGATTCAGGTGACAGCACATTTTTTTGTGTGAATTATACCTCCAATGGAAAAAGACAATTTGGGTTGCAAGTACAGCCTGTTAACCTGAGCACATTTATATAACCTTTTCTTAAAGAAAGATCCTAAAACACTTTGCTGAAAGTTGTTTTGCACAAATACAAACACCTTATAAAAATAAAATGGAATTGTTCTGCACTGATCCAATATTTAATCATTTCTTCTGAATACAATTTCCTCACCAGCAGCCTAAGCATTTTCAGAGGAGACTACTGCCTGGCATTGCTCAGGGGACAAGATATAGTTTAATAGGAGAAGGAGAGACCTGAACAAGGCTTCATACCTGTATTAAATTCCCAGTGGCATATACTGAATTAATGCAACTGCAGATGCAGTACATCTGAGGTAGCAAACTGTGTGAGGCAGTCAATCTTCATGCAGGTTGGCACCTTCCCTTTCTGAATTTCGCTCTTCACTCTGCTAAGCGTGGAGAATGAAAGCAGCTAGGAGAGACGTTTCCGTTAGGGCAACCGAAGCATTGCTCCACGCACAAGAGGTAGAAAATGAGTCTCGGAGCAATGTAAATTTGTCCTTATCCAAATTCTATGCACCATTCACAGCTGTTCAACCAGAAGAACTTATTTTAATAAATTAAGGATTTGTGTGGGTTCCTAGGCCTAGTGGCAGCTATAAAGAGCAAGAGAGAGACTTTGTCCCATGGAGAACATAATGTTCTGCCTACTTTTCATAGCATTTTTTCTGGAAAGGTTAAAAGAGCCAATGTGTAAAAACCGCTGTTCAGAACCAGCACGCTGTCACGTGTGTTCCTCCCGGGGGCAAAGGAGGGAAGCTGTGGGCAGAGCAGCTTCCTACCTGAGCCCCTGGATCATTTTCTCCATCACAGCCCTTCTGATTGCAGCTTTGTTAGTATGCTTAGGGTTCAGGGCAGCTGCCAGTTTCGGTAGCACACACTCTCAGTGAACAGAGATGGAGCCTGTCAGCCTGAGGCTGTCAGCAGTGTAGGTGGCTACAGGTAGGGTTATACAAAACCTTCAATCTGTGCTTCGTAAGTGCATCAGCTCAACCAGACACCTGCGTGGAAGGCAAGGGAAAGGGAAATGGTGGAGTGAACTGTGAGGAGAGGAGGCGGCTAAATGCCAAATGGATATTCATAAGAAGAAGCAACTTTGATCAGCTCTGCTTTGAATGTAGCACATGCTGTAGATAGTGAACTGCAGATCCTTAGTTAGCTAAGGCAAAACTTTGTATTTAACACCTCTAGCTTTATTGAGTTCAGATACGTTAATAGGGCCCCTTGTCTATAGTTTCTGCTATAACAGAATAGCAGCGCTCAGAGGTGGGGGAATATTTTTCATTGCCCAAAAGTATTCCCTTGAGTCATTTGAAGAGCGACTTCAAGAGAGGAGCCACAAGAGCACTCAAACCAGTTGTGGTATGGAAGGGAAGAGTCCTGCCTGGCCCAAAGGGGAGGGAACAGAAGATTACAGGAGCCTATGGAAATGTGAATGGATTAAAATGATATTGCATTAGCCATTTTAAAGGAAAGGCGCACACACTTTTTGTCAGACTGTCAGCACCAGTTTAGAGGCAAACTTCCCAATGCTCAAGTATACCATTTTCAGTTATTCTTTCTGTCAGTGAGTTCCTGTACAAGGTGACGGAAAGCACTGTATTAATACCTGCCACACCTGTCCTTATACACACACATTTAATTTGAATAAAACATGTACATCCAAAAAGAGAGAGAAACAAACAGCCTGACAGACAGAGAAAAAGAGTGAGGAGAAAAAAAGGAAAATTTATGGGCCACTGGCTCCAATTTCTGCTCCTTGCTCTGACCCAGTTTTAAGATTGTTTTGTAGTTGGGGAAAGTATCGTTGTTAGTTATCTTTGGATTGCTTTGTATGCAATGGCAAGCCTCCCAAAATTTACCCAGCACAGCAAGAAAAAGACTATTTCAGAGCAGATGTAAATATTAGGCTGTGTGACAGAGTAATTAATCATTTCTAGTAAAACGTACAGAGTGAAATCTTTGGTAGGTGGCCAAAAATGGAAGTTTTCCCAGTTTAAAGGCTAGCGGGTATCAACTTTTAGAAGCAGACTAGTAACCTGATTGAAAAAAGAAAGACGCTCATCTTTAACGGGTACATTTAAAAAACAAAACAAATAAAAAACCCTGCTACAAAAACTGAACATATCAAATACAGGTGCGTCAGACTGACTGCCAAAGCTAAACCAGAGAGTCCTGCTTCTAGTGTTACATTCCTTATGGAGACTGGATACCTAGATAGCTTTCTCATATTTTGCACATTAAACCAGTCACTATATTATCTTGGACCTATTAACTCTAGATGCCTGAAGCACGTGAGTTACACACACCCTTTTCTTTTCTATCCAAAGCAAACTTAAAGTCTGATGTATACTTTGAAGTGTGCTTGAGGTGTGTAAATTGGCTAACTTCTTTTCAGCCCGAAGGTGGTGGCAATTATCCAGAGACTCCGACTGGCTACCTAGAGGGTTTAATGCCATTTATTTATTTATAACAAAAGAAACAAACTAGGAAGAAGTGTTGCATTAGAACAGGATAGTAACATGGGTACCTAGCACAAAGGACCAAACAAAGCATTCTTTAAAGAAAGCTGTATTAGAAAAAAAATAAAACCAGGCTGAAAAAAATCTACAGGACATTTCACAAAGGAATATTAATGCAATCTCTGTAAATAAAATGTTGATTCAAATAGTAAAATACCCATTTTTAAATTTAGACATATTATGTACACAAATGCTTTGGCCTTGTACAGGAGCTACTTGATAAACTACTGTTTCAAATTCAAACTCTAGTTAAAAATATGCAAAGGAACAGGGACAAGGAATTTTATATTCAGACTCAGTTATGGAGGAAAAAGGCACAGCGGGGAAGAAAAAATTCTTTATTCCAATGAGTAGTGAAGTCTTTCAAGAGCCACAATCCTTAAGGAAATTCTACATACTAATTTTAAAGCAACCCCTTATCAGATTAGGTGAATAGGAATGGCCAGGTCAGTGTGAAGTAAAAATCTAACATGGTCAATTCAGCTGTGGTTTTCAAGCCATTATGTCAGAGGAATCACCTATGGATGCTGAGGTCTCCCAAAAAAACAGGTCTTTAGAACTTAAACACCATCAGGTCAGACATCAAATGCATTGCAATTTGGATCACTGTAGCATATTGTATTCCTAAAAGTAGTGCATTAAAAGGGAATGTACCATGCTCTGTTTGGAATGACTTCCTGGATCAAGGAACACAGGAATGAACTCTAAGGAAGGTGGCATTGAGTCATTTTAATCATTAGGTCACACAGAGCAAGCAAGGGATTTGTGTAGTTCACAAACAGCCAGACACACTGTGAGCAACAGGGAGCTAACAGCCCCATTTTAGCCCCAGCTAAAATAAATGAATTAAAACATAAAATTACACTCATGCACCCACACCTTTCACAGCGTAAAAGCTAACATTGCAAGAATAAAGCTTTGATTCAATGGAAATTTTTGTACAAATTAGAGTGCTCAAGTAACCCAGAAACAAAACAATCCCTCAGGCGGAGGGCCTAATAACAGACTGTTTGCAAAGCAGCAGGAGAGAGACACAGGAAGCAGGCCTGGCAAGCACACATGCAAGCACACATGCAAACACGCCCCAAACATACACACAGAGGTTGTGGTTCAATTGACTAAAGAGGTCTGTGGAATAAGCAGGAGCAGCTGATGAATGAACAGAATAATGCACATAGCCCATTACACTTCAAGCGGGGGAAGCGAAACAACCACAACCAGCTGTAATTTCTTGCCAAGCCTGGTAGTGGCTACATGGACCCTTGTTAAAAATACGTGCTCCATACTGTTGCAGTCCCTTCTCCTGATTCCAGCCCCACGGCCTCCTATACTATGTTCGTGCACATTAGAACGAGACCAAGTACCTATTTTATACTGCCCGTTTTGCTCTGCTGCTGCAACCCTCCGTATCCTTTACTCTGTGGCATAAGTAGAGGGAGGAGCCTTTTAAAAATCAAGAGTGTAACATGGCTTCATAGGGGGACAAAGTTTTATAACCATGCTATTAATCCCTGTAAAGTTCATAATGCAAACCCCAATACAACCTTAAATCAATGCAGCATTCCTAGATACTGTTTGTTAGTCTATGTCAGTGATTCTGGGTCAGGGTGCCTTCAGATCCTTTCAGGGTGCCACACAATGTTAGCATTGTTATGTGCAAACATGATTCACAAGATAAACCCAGAGATTTCAAATAAAAATCTGTACTGTTAAGAACAGTCTGACCTGTTGTGGTCTGCATTTTTTGCAACAGAAGAATTGCTCTATTATTTTTCTGTATTCAGAAAAACAAGTGAAAACTAAGAGCTGGCATTTTCCAAAGGGCATCTTGGGTCTCAAGGCTGAGAATGACTGGTCTACATTCTTTAATATCAATTCTGTGAAAGTCACTTCAACTTTGTGACTCAGTTTATCCATCTGCAACATGAAGATAATTTTCTGAGCCTACTCTACAAGGTTTCTACAAGGCTATGTCCAGGTTTCTAATCCTTGGATTCAAAACGGTATGTACTGTATGTGTCAGGGCCAATAGTTTAATAAAAAAAGAATCACAGGCTTCTGGGAATCCATTTTACAATATCCTTTCAAGTTGGATATTCCATTCATTTGCATTGAGACCAATTGTGTTAAATTGATTTGTAGGCATTTTCGTTTTTTAAATGCTGAATATTAAAGTTGTGCCCATCTACTTCTCATTACTGCAGTGACTGGATGCCTGCCAAAAGGAATTATGCCCACTAGACTAAACAGGGGATTTATTACTTTGAAACTGCAGGATAGGTTCAAAATCTCCCACGAACTGATTGATTTCAATTGATTAGAAGTAATCAGAAATGATTGATAGCAAGTGAAACACACTGCAACCTAATGGAGAATAAATGGAATGAACAACATCACTTTGAATCCTGTTTAAAAGCAAAATGCAGCTGATATCCTAACAGAAAAAAGTGACACTTTTAGGAAACACGAATAACCCCCCGCCCCCTCCCCCCCGCCCCCCAGTTATCTCTGTTATTATGTACTGATGGGTCATTTTTATCTATTTAAAAATAGTTAGACAGTAAAGTAATTATAGCATCACACTTTAGCAAAGATTTATATGCAAGCCTGAGGGCACGTTAAATAGAATTGGACAAGAATGGAGCTTACGCTGAGAAGGAGAACAATTTGATATGTGAGATGCAGTTCAGGAGACATCACTTTATACCTAATATAGAAGCTTCAAGGTTTGCTTACTTTCCCCACCAAAATATGGTGAAATAAATGCACCCACTTGACTAAAACATGCCTCCCTAACTTCCAAAGGAAGCATCTGAGAGGGAAAAAAATTAAATTGTGAAGCCGAAACTATCATTTCTACATTGGATTTACCTTACAAATTCAGGTTCAGGGAATTCTGCTTGTCAATCATACTTGATATTTCACATTATTGGATCCCAATTATCCTTGGCAATATTATTGAACACTATAACCTTCTTCATTTCCAAACAATTTAAATTCTTTGCTGCCTGTTTGAACTTCCAACGTATAAATAGTGCTAGGAAAAAGAATCTGGTTCAGAACTATGTCCCTTACATTCAAAGTTTTCCATTAATATTAAAGGCTGCAGAAATCCTTTTTCTTTGCTTGTTTACTAATAATAGGCATACAGAAATGTGTTAGGCAAAATAGGCAGCATCTCACCCACTCTGCTATCTAATGCAGCCCCCTCCTGGCTTCTAAGCAAGACAAAAATACTTATCTCATTTAAAAGTCGGCTAGAGATTGGCACATACCTCAAAATGGTGTGCTTGTTTGTTGGATAGTAACCTTGAAACACAAGTATATTCACCAGCAGTGAATTAGAAACAAATTTGACATCTCTATCCATACTGTCAGAAACATTTCAACAGTGCTTTCCATTGTTGGACGCATTCAGACAGTTCCTTATCAGTTGCCATTTCCAGTAATCATTTCAGATAACAGGTTAAATTAAACATAAAGGCCCAGATTAGCTGTGCAGGTTAGCTTTGACTTTGGATTGCTTGAGAAAAAGAAATAAAATAAAATAAATTGTCACTGGTATTTAACCTAATTGTCCATTCTCATTTAACGTGGGTTTCATTCATGATTTTGGCCCTGTTTCTCTGATGAGCTCCATTACAAGTAGACCCTTGTTACCTTGTTTCATTACAATTCAGGTAAATGCCACTTGCACACAGAATACTGCTGGACTTTATCCTTGGGGAATTTACTATGTTCATGGAGCTTGTCAGGTTTCTGGATATCTAGAACAAGAGAACAGCTCTGCATCCAAAATGTAATTTACTTTTATTTGCGTACTTATTATTGGACACTTGTTTGCTATTATTTATATACTAACATTTTTCCTATATTTGTTGCATTCTGACTTAATGTCTTGAATTACTTTCAATTTTAAATTATTTGGATGATATCCTTTTGTAATACCTACTCTCTCCCCAGAAGACTTGCCATCTTATTTATTGAGCAGTATTACCTCCCACTGCTAAAGTTAATCTTTAATTAAGGTTTTCCTTTCTTAAAGGAAATATATTTCTTAAAGGATATATTTCATCCCTCCTACCTTTAGGACTTGATTTGCAGGAACTCATCCCAATTGCAATGATCTCTCTATATAAATTTTAAACCATTTGAAAGACAAAACAAACCCTAACCACATTAGTGCTTGTTGTTCATTATATAACTCTTAATAGCTTGATTGACATTTTACAGGAATTCAGTGCTAACATTTTAAACCTGGGCATGCAGTTAGGCACCAAAACCATATTTAAGCACCTTCATAAACAGCTTGATTTTCAGTGGTGCTGAGCATCTGCACCTCAAACAACAACAAAAAGTCTTTCATTGATAGATACAAGTGACAGAACCATCCGGGAGCCAGAAAAATCCTCGACTAGTTTGCTCATCTGTGACAGCTACATTATGCCTTCAAGAAAGAACACAGAGGAGCTCTGAATGCAGTCTGTACTATAAGTTGTAAGCAATGAAATAAAAGCATATGACCCACTGAAGTTTTCTATAGAGCTCATAACAGATAAAGTAGCACCTATGGCCTTCCATGGCAATGGTTTTCATTCATTATGAATACTGACAATATCTAATAAACCTACGTTATGACTTAGTTATGTATAATGGAGTTATTCTTTAATGGTAAATTCATCTGAAACTGCTAAGGCTAGGAGGCCTGCTGATGTAAGTTTCTGGTTTAAGTTGGTATGCCACCACTGATTTCCTTGGAAGGATAGTTGGTTTACAATGGGTGGGCATGTCTACACAAGACATTTACTGCACAGTTGATTAATTAGCTGTGTTGTGAACATCTCAGCATCTACACATGCACCCCTATTAGGCCAGGGTAGAATTTTTACTTTGCAGCGGGATAGTACTTGTAAATACAAGTACTATCTTGCTACAGAGTAAAAAACTCCATAGCAATGCACTGGTAGATGTTGTGCTAACTGGCTGGGGCATGAGGGTGCTTCAGTGTGAGGGCTGCCTTCTGGTTAGCCCCACACTGAAACAACCTCATGCCCAAGCCAGCCCCTCCACAGCATGTTGAGCCATGGGGAGTAGCCCTAGGCTGGCAGCCTGACCCCCGCCTCCTACACTCCCTGCCAGCAAGGGCTGCTCCAACCCAGCTCAATGTGCTGTGCTCCTGGGCACATGTGCAGATATATGCCTGGCAGCAAAAAACTCTGGAACAATAAACTCTGGAGTTTATTGCTGCACATAAATAGGCACTTGTAGACGCTCCTGGTAAGGATCTGATCCACTATGTTTATCCTCGAACATTGGCAGAGCAATATTTTAGAAACATCCGAGGGAATGATAACTTAAGATTCAAAGCTGAACTGTGAATTAGGGTTTTTGACAAAGCTGTTCAGTGGCAACAATTGTCATAGATGACTAGAAAGCTGTTCTCAACAATCTAACGGAGACTAGAGTCAGCAACTTGACTGGAGATGCCCGTGACAGGTCACCCCCGCCTCATAAATTTTCTTTTAAAGTCTAGAGCTCTTCTCCCAGATGGGCACCCTATCAGAATTGAAAGCAACATCAGCTTTGATAACAACACATAATGTTGTTTGAAGAGCAGGCTTTGTATTTGGAAAGATCACACAAAAAGTAATGCCAAATTTTCTAAGGTTTACCAAACACCAGAAATAAACTCAGTTTTATAGCGGATATATCAAGTGTAGGCAAGTCGTAGGAATGATTCATCTTTTTCCCCCCGGGGGAAAAAAATAATAAAAAGGAACCGTTCATGTAAAGGTAAACTGCTAAAGGAATAAAGCTAAAGCTTTTTTTGAAAAGCTGAATTAGTCCAAGTGCACCAAACTAAAAGCTTTCAGCTCTCTCCTCTCCCCACTCCTCCCCTTTATCATTGTCGGTATTTTCAGTCTCTCAAGCATATTCCAAAGAGGCGACTCCTATTAACACAGAGAAAACCATTTAGTGTGTCCAAAGTAGAAACTTCAAAAGTCACTGGGAGAACTCCAGCAGGACCTTTGTAAAAGAACGGCACAATTGCAGATTTTGAGAGCAGGCTGATGGCCTCAACATATTTGAAGTCCAATATTGTTTCCATGCACTGAGGTTTGCAAATTACAATTCTGGTCATAAAGAAACTCCATTCACAGAAGATGCTCCTAGTGAACTCACACAACTTAAAAATTCTTCTCTTGTTTATCTCTGAGCTAACTTTGATACGAGGGTAGAGCTAGTCAGAAAGTTTTCATCGTAACGACAAACTTCTTTGACAATATAATTCAGAAAGCTTTATCAATCGTAATGAAAGTTCCCATGGGAAAAAAAAAACATATCAGACAGAGAAGTCATTTCAGAATTTAAAAAATCTGTTTCAAACTTTAATTATAATTTGTCAGGCTAACAGAATGAAAATAGAAGTCCATAATATATCACTACCAGCACACACTACTGCTAATTCTGCCTAAGAGTTTAAATAGTGCACTATTTTATAGACCCAATTTGCCATTACCCTGCAATGCATGAAATTATTCTTCAGCAAAGGGCAAGGACAAATGGGACATAAAAAAATCCCTACCAAATCAGTGGAAACAGTCTGCATCTACCTGGCAGTGGAGTAACTGATGATGCAAGGCACAAAGGTGGACCAGGCTCCTAGTGATTCACACAAAATGAATCTAAAAGTGCTTCAGAGGTAGGAAAAACATAAAATATATAGCTGTCTTTGAGACATGATTTGAAGTGAAGCGATGGGCAAGCTGTTCCAGATGGGAGGAACTAAGGAGAAATCTCTTGTACCAACAGGTGTAGACTTGTGGCAGAGAAAGAAAGAGAGTGATAAATATTTTCCAATTTATTTTTGAAATGTTTTAAACACTCCCTGCCCCCCCCAAACCAACCAAACAAAAAAACATTTGCAGAATATTTCTAAAACTTTTAACTAGCTCTAACAATCTGTGTTACTGTAGCACCTAAAAACACTAACCAAGTGTCAAGACCCTGTGATCTCTCTAGTCAAGGGGTGATCTAACACTACATATGTAAGGCAAGACAAATGGGGTAACAAAAAAAGGAACAAAATGTAGAAGATGAAGCAGAAGTCTCTAGTCTTATGGAAAGTTATTCCACCACTGTCAAATATAGACTTCCCAGCACCTGCCTCCAAAACCTGTGGCACTGGTTCCTGTTAAATAGATCTTGGATGCATCTGGCCTCTGGCTTCGTCTAGTATAGCAATTACAGAGAACGGATACTATTATGATCTAGGACTTAGTAGAATAAGCTTCCAAGGACTCCTATATACATGCAGGGAGGCTGTTCTGACACACTGTAATTATAGCGTGCCGGAGCAAACTTGATTAATTGAGTCTGCTGGAGCATGGTAATTACTGCACTCCAGCGTCACATGTATCAGCATCCCTGCACTGCAAAATAGCAGTGGGATGCTTTAAACTTAAGCTCATTTGATGAGCTTAAGTTCAAAGCACCCGGCCGCCATTTTTCAGTGCGGGGATGCTGATACATGTGACACTCAGGGCACTTTTAATTAGCGCAGCTGTCGCAGTTGCGGTAATTAAAGTGCTCCCTCCCATCTCCCAGAGCATGTGTATAAACACCCCAAGTGCCTACTCTGAAATAGACTTCCTATATGATTGAAAAATCACTTACTTGCTCAGCACCTCACTTCCCCAGTCTGTAAAAAGGAAACTAAAAGCACCGCCCCACCCAGCACACGCGCACACACAGCCAATAGCCTGATTAAGCACTTGCATGGGATGCAAGACCCATGCCCTTGCTCTTACTGATTTGGAGAAGGGATTTGAATCTGGGTTTCCTATATCTAATAATCCCCCTTTCCCAGTTCCAGACCACCAAATACCATCCTAGACCTGGAAACCCTGCCTGACAAACTAGTAATTTTCTGGGGAAAAGTTTGGTTTTTGACAAAAAGAAGAAGATGATAAAAACAACGCATCAAAAGGTAGGCAATTATTTGGGCTGGAGGGCCACTTAGGGAGTTTTGGTGAGCTGTTACAGGCAGATCAGGTCCCCTCCCCACCATGCTGGGTCAGCACCACCGCTGGCCCCTGGCCCACAACAGCTCACCAAAACTCACTAAGTGGCACTGCCTGACAGTAGGCTGGATGGATGTGATGGGGCAGGTGCAGCAACGGGGAATAGGACAGGCAGGCAGGGCCAGGATTGGGATTGCGGGGCCATGTCAGCTTGAGGCCAGAGCTTGGGGTAGAGCTACAATCTTCTGCCTTTGCACCCATGCAATATATACCGGTTCCCCAGACAGCTGCATGCAGGGAATGGATTGCATCCCCACCCTGAGGCCTGGCCTCAGGAAATGAATCCTGCTGCTGTGCCACCCCAGCCCTGCTGTGCACCCAAGGGTGGTGGGACTGGTTACACATGCCACAGCCTGGGCTGTTCCCTGTGCCTGGGCTGGGCAGAGCCAGAGGACCCGCCAGGGGTCAGATAAAATCCCTTGGTGGGCCAGATACATCCCACAGGCTGCATTTTGCCCACCTCTGCAGTAATCCTAACCTCTCTGAAGTTTTTTCAAGGAAGATTTGAAGTCCTGGTTCAACTTACATGCAAAAAAAGTGAAAAATTTAAGGGGGAGGGGAAAACATTACAGCAAAATTGCTGTCCTTGACTGAAGGTTTAACCTGAAAAAACGTTTTGTGAGTGCATGCCTGTGTGTGCGCGTTTTTCAAATTATGAACTAAAATTGAAATTGATGAATTATCAAAACACACACTCCACTTCATAATTGCATCTTCCTTTGTCTCCTTCATGTGTGACAGCTTTCCCTGTTTACAGCCTGTTCCTTTCAGGCTGTTGCCCTCTCTCCGCTCAGAGTACAGCCCTGGATTTCAAAAGAGGTGAAATGTTGATATTGAAAATGTGGAAGAAATGCATTTGTATGATGAAATAGTGTGCTGATGTAGAAACTGTCAAACTGATGAAAAGTCTTATAACTGTCACACTGTAAGAAAATATGCCTTTAAAATTCAATGACAACTGCAGAGTGAGGTAGAACGTGAAATTGCCTACACTAGTAGAATTTGTTATTATGCAGGTGAATTCTGCTTAAGAAGTCATTAAGTCTTTCACTGCTGCTGGACCATACACTTGTGTTTCTGCAGCCAGTTTGAATGAGGAGACGCAGGTCAAACCCATTTTTCCAAGATGGTCATATTTGACATAATATTGAGTTAGGGTCAATATTATGACCCTAAGCAAGGCTAAGGAAATGGGAGAACTCCCAAGGGCCACAGCCTACGCTGTACCTTCAGAAAAGTCCGTTTGTCAATTGGCATACAGGCTCCCAGACCAGAGATGGGACAAGTGGTTCCTCACAAGCGCACACACCTGGGATGTGATGCTTATTTCATGGGAAAAGTGAGGTCAGAGGGTGTTGTGTTGACAAGGAAGAAGCCTCAGTCCCTTTGAGAGAAGTAGTGTTGTGCTACCCCCCAGTTAGCAGCAGATCCACCTGGGGTCCATTTCCAACCCACCCTGTGCTACAGATACTGTTGGTGGCTATTTAAGTCAGTATAAATATAAAAGTAAGTGGTAGGCTGCAAAAACTCTACAGACGTTGCATACGTTGTGTACATTGTTTTATGCAATTGGAACATGCTACAAATGATAAGAAAGTAAAACGTATAAAACACCTGTTTTGTACAAGCAACTTTGGGATTAATGAATCCCCATGTTAATCCCCACAGCTAGAAGTCTAATCAGCTCTCTGATAGTGATTACAGGCTATTCTGGTAACAAACTCACAAGTCACACTCTGTGTGTTTAAGCTCATGGACAAAAGGTTGGATTGGCTGCAACACTTGGGATAGAAATGTCTAGCAGAGTGGTTTGGAGCCAACAAACAGTAATAAGAAAATTAGACAGCAGAGTTAGGAACAAAATTCAGGTATTACAAAATTAATTGCCATGGATAAACCTACTGGGTTTGAGAACTCTATTCAATTAGCTGAGTGGATTATGAAGAGTGTTAGGTAGGGATGTTAGTAAGGCAGGAATATTGCAAGGGGCTAAAGTTTGCTGGGGAAGAGGAATTGAGAGGCAGATGCAAAAGCAAATGAAGACATTAGCCATCTGGAGAACTGGAAAGAGAAGCAACAGCATTGATGCTCTAATTTAATGTGACTTTAAGTGAAACTTAGACCCTAGGCTAGGTAGAGAGATTCAAAAGGCTCCAGGAGGAACTGATCTAAGTTATGTAGTTTTCCATAAGCAGTACTGTTTAGACTGGTAACGAACCGAACACATATTCGCCCTTTGTTTGGGGGAGAGGGGCAAATCTTAGACTGTGTTCCACCATTTTTAAACTAGTCTATATGTGCTGAACTTCTGTTCTGTTATGAGTATAGACTGGTTTCCAATCACTTATACTGGTAAGAGTGTAATGGCCCAAAGTGCACTTTCAAAATACAACTTTGACATGCAAATCATTTGGGTACTTCTGAAAGGTTTAACCCATGTCATTAACTCAAAAAAAGAAAAATGAGACAGGAAAGGTTTCAGTGGAGTTGCACTGCGCATTGAAGACTGCACGCTTTCAGAATTTTATAGCAAAATCTCGGAAACAATTTTCTTTTTTGTCAATAGAGAGGAGCAATTCTAAGGAGATCATTTCTACTGTACTTGTAAACCTCCTGCTTTAAGGCCTGCACACTGAGGCAGTTAATCTGTTTGTTAATTATATTTGTATTGTAATCCAGTGAAAAGAAAGAGAAAACTGCCACTGCTGTAAGGGAAAGGAACTGGCTGCCTGTAGCAAGTTGTATTAATTTGCACCACAGCCCATGAGTCCCCAACAATTACTCAGATTTACACATTCAGATCTAGCAAGCAGCTATAAAAACAATGAGGACAATGAGGCTGAGCTCAAAAAAAAGTATTAGCAGCTGGATTGGAACAGACATTTTTATTGCAACTACACAAAGGATGCCAACATTTAAGGCAGAAGGCTAAACTAATACTCTCTCTCTCTCTCTATCCTAAAATGTCTATTTACATTGGACTATGAATCAACAGATGCTACACATACAGTCATTAGCCCAGCAACCTGTAAAGCTTTTATGGTCAACTAGGTTCTTCGGTAGGAGGCAAACCTCATCTCCCTGGGTGTTTATGTAGAAGCAAATGAATACTAACTTAAATATACATACATTATAATTTTCCCAGCATTGAGCGTTTCTGCTTTTATGTTTCTCCTGTGCCACTTGAAAGCAAGACAGAAGCCGAAGGACATTGTTAAGAAGAGCAACATCTCTTTAAAGGATTAGGAATTAAAGTTAACTGCACATTAGAGATAAAACAGCAGAACATTTGCCGTATGGTTTATTATTAAAAATAAGGCCATTGGGCTACACAAGCAGATTTAATGTCTTTCAAATCCTGATAATTACTGCTGAAACAGCAAGATGTTGGTCTTACAGAAACACCAAGAATATAGAGCAATTCAGTTAAAATTAAGTAAATGTAGAGGTAGTGAGAGAGGACATCTTGCTAGCCTTGGATACCAAAGTCCTTTGCATATCAAAAGAGCAGGCTGAGCAAGAAGATTAGCAGGTTAAATTCCCCCCACCATGTACATCATCCAAAATTTGAAGTCACCAATCCTGGTGGTGAAAGTATCTGCATGACAGCAGGGGATATCTTCTTTGCATTTGGCTGGAGAGCACCACTCTCCCTTGTTCTCCTGCATTATGATTATTTGCTTGTATTTCATAGGTGAATTTACACAACACTACAGCCTTACCTGCAGTCCCAATCCAGGATCATGGCTTCCTCTGTCTTAGGTAAAGTACATGCACATGGTGAAAAGCAGTTTTTGTCCTGTTGAGCTTTTCATCTAAATATAAAGGATAAAATTGAAGCTGGTTAGCTATTTTGAAATTTCATGAAAACCCCCCATAATTTTTGGCTTTCAGCTAGCTCTAAGTAGAACACACAAGCAGAAGTTTGAAAACTAAGCTCACGGAGATTAAATAACGTGTCCAAGGTCACATAAAATCTTCCCCTGCTTCGCAGTCTAGTTCCATTGCCACACGATCATCCCATCTCCCTCTTGTTCCATGTTTGGAATATATAATACAACAGCTCTGCAGCATAGATTGAAGAGGGCAATTCTGCTGTCATTTTTCTAGCAACTTTTTAATAAATCTTTTATAACTCTGGCAGCTTCAGAAACTCCAGGGATTTCTCTGATATTCAATAACCGAAGATTTTTTTTTTTTTTTTTTTTTTTGACAGGTCACCAGCTGCCTACAGGACAGGAAAGTTTCTCAGTGACAGCACTTTTCTACTCATGAGCCTTTTTTAAAATCTATAAAAAATACATCATTTGCAGACTTTCCTGCAGGGTTACCCATTCAGAAATTCACAGTGCAAAGGAGTCCAGTATTGAATCCAGCAGTTCTGTCATAACTGGACTGGTTCATATATGACATTCTCTGACCACCACTTACCTTAGATTCTCCAAAGCAGGCACTGGAGCAGACTGGGCATGAAATGAGGCTGAATTGTTCCTCCTAGCCCTTCCATTTAATAACACTATAAAATCTGCAGCTGCTCAGGGACTCTTTTGTGCATACTGGACACATTTGGCTCTAGAAGGCTTTTTTGCTGCCTTTACAAACCAGCAAATACCCACCACCGCCAACAAGTAAGTCACTCACAAAAAGGGCTATTGCATTGCCCTAAGGCCACCAGCCTCGGCTGCATTGTGGAGCTGGCCTTTGTGCTGACAAGTTAAATGCCTAAGCAGCATGGCTAACACCTCCTGCACTTCCCCAAACAAACACTAGTAGCACAGACATCTCAGAACCTCCTCTTCCCATACCAAGTAGGGAAATGATAAAAAATACAATGGCAAACATCCTCGCAGGTACACAGACCTGTGTTCTTTGAATAAATCAATGTACCTGCATGCTAAAGACTCTCTGCAGACACAACTGCCCCCAAAGAAAGAAAGCAATATCTAAATACATGTTGCTCTAAAGAAACTACCCACACACAGATCAAGAGCATACAGAAACCATTTCCCCACTGGCTACCACTTGACTCCCTCACCTTCTCCATGGGTTTAAAGTTATTACAAAAATGTTCCTTCTAAGGGGTTTTTGCCTTATATTAGGAATAGAAATTGTATAGGGATTTCAGTAAATGAGTCCAGAAGAACAAACAGTAGTTCTAGGACATATGAAAGAAAACAGTGGTGATACAATTATTTGCCTTCGCCTTCGCTCCAGATAAAATGGGGGCTATTAGCTTTGATTATCCAAATCACTACTGGAAAGCAAGACAATGCAAATAATGAAACGGATCTTTGCTTTAATTTATGGATCAACTTCTCAGTCCAACACAAATGTTTTGCTTTAGTTGTTCCCCCAAATATAACACATACATATACCCAGTTAGCTATATATTTCAGTGTAATTGCTACCATGGTGGATGTACCCTTAGGGCACTCGTGATCTAGCTACATACAGACAGACAAATCCTGCCTTCACATCTCCAGACGCACTGAAGTTAATTAAGTGACACTCACTATACCAAGCTTTACTCTGATGCAGAGTGTGTAGCGTCTGGGTGGTCTAAGGGCAGGAATGGCATGGCAGTTCACTGGGTTGTTCAGATAGAAAGGGGTCGAAGCTATGCAATATTTGGTTTGGGCTAATTAGGCTGGGGAGTTTTTTATGCAGAGATCAGCTGTGGGACTAGGTGGGAGACCAGTTAGAGTAAGGTTGACTGCTGGTTAGGATGCAGGCTTATCAACCGCCTTCAAATATGAATTCTGTGATACTCTTCCAGCGTGGAATTGTGGATCGTAAGCACTCTGTAACCACTATTATAAATTATTTTGCACTATTGAACAAGCAATTCTTAAAAATCTGACATGCAACACAGAATACAATCCTACAAGCAAAGCAAGGAAGAAAACCCCCAAACAAGCAAACAAACAACCCCCCCCAGAAAATCCCCAACCCTGGTTCACTGCATCTCTAATCAGACTTGTTTTGCTCACAAATTGAGGCATATATATGTATGAACACAAAATAACTACCATAAAAATAGTAACATGACGTAGCACTTTATATGGCAGCTTCTACTGGTAGGCTTCAAAGTGCTTTACAAAGTAGTAAAATATCATTAGACCCATTCTAGACATGGAAAGCTGAGGCAGAAGAAGGACCTGGCCCAAGTTAACCCAGCAGGCTAGTGACAGGGTCCAGAAGGGAGCACTAAACCAATCTAGTACTTATTAGTACTACTGAGTTGTTTTATAATGTTTCATCAGATGATCTGAAAGTGCTTTAAAAACATTATTTTAGCCTCCCCACCTCTGCAAAAAGGTAGAGAATTATCAGCTCAATGTTAGCAGATACAAAAAAAAATTCAGTTATTAACCCAAGTTAGAGAAGTATTTAATCACTGCCATCACACTGAATAAATAAGTAGATCCAGAAGCTGTGAAGGAAATGGAGCTAATCAGAGTTCTGCAATCAAAACTGCAATAAAAAGGGTTTATTTTCTCAAACAAACATCCTCATGGAAATCTTTCTACTCTTGAAATTATCTCACAACACCACAAAAACATGAGAAAAAAATATTAGTCTGTTCCACCATAACCTCAGCCACTCTCCCCCTTTTTCATGGAAAAAGATAAAGAAAGAAATGGGGAAGACAAATAGGACAAAATAAAAGATCCCCCCCCCCCTTTTTTAATTACAATTGATTGAAAACATAGATTCTACTTTTCAGCTCTTTGCAGCTAAAGGTGCCCAGACTAGGGCAGAGATCCACGTGTTAGTCTGCTTCAAGCGCTAGACCATGTCTTCTCAGAGGCATGCTCCTGGTACTTCTTTCTCCACTGACATGGGCAACAGGAGACTTTTCTAGCAGCTTTTTCTCTCTGCTTCACCCTATTTATTTCCAAAACTGCTCAAAACTATTAATACATGCATGTGCTTCCTGTCTTAAAACACATTAACCCTTCGGTAGGATCTTTCCTACTCCAGTCATATGATGCCTGAACTCAGAAGCCTGGGGCAGCTCAGCTCTGCCTAAATAGGGCAAAGAGAAGCCTCTGTATTTCTTTCGGGATCAGATCAGTGGTGTTTCACATCCATGCTGCTCCTGTGCAGGTGTTTGCAACAGATACTAGGCAGCAGATAAGCAACCGCACAGAATCTGCCCGAGGCTTTGAGGCAGGGGCAATTCTGCAAAAGGCTGAATGAAACACCTTTCCAGACAGACACCCTGGTTACCACAAGAACAGCAAATGAGCCTTTAAGATTCAGATCCTCCATTTCCAACCAGTTGCACAGAAATGAGAAAGAACGATTAAAGAACCAACTCTTGAGCGTGCCGTGTAACAAGCTGTTTTGTATTTGGCTATTTTCCTGAAAAAAATTTAGGGAGCAGACTCCCTCTACTGTCCAAACCAGTGAGAGCCCAGCTACCTCTGCATACTGTATATTGTTGGCCTGAAAGTGTAGAAATCCCCAGCAATAAAAAATTACCTCACCTATATTGCCCTCTACAGCATATCTTCCTGTACTGCATAGTTTTAAAAGCAGACTTCTGACTGCCTGGCCTCCAAGAAAGAAGTTTCCCTTTTGAACCAGAAGATGCTTGTACTTCAAGCCCAGCCAGTCTGGACAAATGAAGCGTTCTTAATCAATTCTTTCACTGAGGATACACGAATGCGTTCTTCATGTAGTTTTAGTCTGGAAAAGTTCACTGCCTTTTAGCAGCAGTTTCCTGCAACTCAGAAATCCTGCACAAGTCCAGGACGGCGCAGCCAGTAGACATGGAAAGGATTTCTTCCCCATCCAGCACGTCTTTCGGAAACCAGCACAACTATATCCTCTTGCTCATGACTTCGAGTCCAAGTCCTTTAAGACTAAAATGCCAAGTTCAAGCGCACCAGCTACTGAGTTTGAAAGTCAACAGCTAATTGCAACTGAGTTTCTGAAGGAAACCCTATGCTGCATCAGTATTTTAAGTTACTGCTGTGCTTTAGACCTCAAGAGGCTCCCTCCATAGCTTTCCAGTCAGAAAAGCCCCAATTCATTCGTGATAGAGCTAACCAAGGGCTGCATTTAACCCAACTATTCTTTGGAGTCGAAAAAGTGCCTGCTGCTTCCTCTTCTATTCGCCCCTATGGAAAAAAAAGTCAGTACGAATCAGCTAGCCACCAGCCAAAGAGGACACAGCTTGGACGGACTGTGGGTCCAGAGGAACAGCACTTGAATTCATAGCAAAATCCTGACAGAGGGAGTCTCTCTTTTCCTCTCATTTTTATAGTCATGTCAACCAGCGCAGTGCGATCCTGCCTCCGGTCAGCGTAACGGCAAGACCAGCTAAGTAAAGACCGTCCGAAAGCAGAAAGCCGCCTCAGGGTGTGCAGGGAAGGACGCAAACCTGCTCCCCTCTGCGCTGAGGACCATCTTCTGGTCAGTCGAAGCCGATCCGTTCGTCGCCACAGCGTTCAGCGCGCGAACAGGGAGAGGGGCCGGTGAAAGGCAGTTCTGTCGGTGGAGCGGGGCGTACGAAACACCCTGGGAGGGGGCAGCTCCAGAGAGCGGCTTCCAGGGATGCCACAGGGGCTGCAAACCCACCTCCAAACGCACAGCACAGGGGGCAAGGGGCCTTGTGCACCCCCCCCCCAGGGGCTTTGCAGCAGGGGGGTAGCCGAGGTGGGAAGAGGGGGATGCCCACATGGGTGTGGAGGACGACAAGGAGCGGGCTGTGGCTAGAGGCTCCGCGGGAGCAGCGCAGCCCCGTGCGCCCCGTCGGGTCCCGCCGCGCGCGGTCTTTTGGCGCCACCCAGCGGCCGCGCGGCTGCACAGCACTCGCAGGCGGGAGAACCACACGCTGAGGCAGGGGGGAGCAGCGGGCAGACGCCTCTGCCTCCTCCCTGAGCCAGCCCCAGCCTGGAGGGCACCCACTCCTGGCTGCCCAGGGCCAGGGGCATCAGGAGCAGAGAGATAGGGCAGGCTGTGCCAAGGACAAGCACTGGTCTCCTGGGGTTTCCAAGATGCCAACCCTCTTTGGTATGCCCAGGTCAGCCCAGTCAGGAGACATAGAAAGGTCTTCTCCCCGCCGTCAAAACCATAGGGGAGCCAGGATGCACGCGCTCCCTTCACCCTGCTGCTGGCCTGGGGACAGCCTTCATTTGCCAAGCTTGAATGACCGGGGTGTGCGGCCGTGCAGGGCAACGTGGGGCAGCCGGCCAGCAAACGCAGCCTGTGGGGGACGAGAGCTCTCTGCCCAGCGGTGCCAGCTCTGGTCCTCACTGGAGCAGAGGGGATGTGGATGGGTCTAGTCACTGCCGCCACCCTCCAGAGTGGGGTGTGTGTGTGTGTGCGCGTGTGGGGCACAGGAGCACAAAGGGTCCTTTGGGATCAGGGATTTTAGCAGCTTTCATCTTTCCCCCTGCTTTACCCACTTCTGCACCCAACAGCTGGCCTAAGCACATTTAAACTTCTTCCCAGCCACCCTCTTGTGGTCTTCCTGGTGAACAGCAGCCGACACAGAGTCCTGCGTGCCTTCAGCTAGCCTGGGATGCTCGGCTACAACTCGCTCGGCCACAACATTTCTTTCAGAGAAATAGCAGCAAAAGCTAAAAGGTGCTATGATCTGCAACTGAAGTACATCTGCTGAAGCAGGCTGAGGTCCTTTAGCAAACCCCCTACAGTTAGAGGGGGCTGTTTCTATTGCATATCTGTTTTCCACTTCTTTTGTACCCCCAACCTGGGGATCACACTGCGCTTGCCCTCTCTTCTCTGCTTCCCTGTCCCTCTGCATCCCTGTTTTCCTATCCCCAGGGAAAATTAACAAAGGGCTCTTGTTTTTGACGCTTAAAGCCCTGAATGACTTGGAGCTTACAAACCAAAAGAGTCAGCTCTCTCCCTATATCCCATATTAACAGCAGCAGCTCACAATAAAGCTCACTGCAGAGGAGCTGCTGACACCGCCTGTGGAACAGATTATTCACCCCTAGCCCTGTTGACAAAGCAAAAATATGAAGTGGTGACTTAGCCTGAGTGATGTATCCTTAAAATGAGACCTTGTTGAAGGGCCTGATACTCACTCTCTGCAAATCAGATCTCGTCTCAGGGCAGACCAGCCAAGGCACCAAGACCACCTTTCTCAGCTACCCTAACTGCCCAGCCCATATTTGTACCCAAATTTTAAAGGTATCGAGTGCATAAAGGTGTAAATAGGCACAAACGACATTTTTTCAAAAATAAGTAGGCGCCTACCTGGGTGTTGTCTATTAGTAGCTGCTCAGTTGTTTTCAAGCCCCGGCAGGAAGGTTGGCCAGGCTCAGCGTTTCCATCCTGTCTTCGGTACAGGTGTCCAAGACCTAGTGGTGGCTCTTACATAATATAAACGTGTTATCGATCTCAAACTAGGATGTTCTATTACGACTTGGCTTGAGGTCTCGACACACCGGTGGCTTACCAGACTATTTTTGGCACTGACCTCTACTCTATCTGCCCTAAAGAAATTACTGACAGAATGATCACAATCCTTCAGAAACTCAAATAAACCACTTCTATGTCAAGTTAGTCCTATAAAGTACTGTGGTAGATTGGCATCCATGCTTACAATCTGCGCCAAATTAAAAAAAAGAAAAGAAAAGAAAAAGGCCGGGCTGTATTAAACAGCACCTTATTATTTGCACAAGCAAATCAAGGGCCTGTTTAATTGCCATCAGGTTTTCTGGTATTTTTCCATAATTTCAATTTATTAAGGGTTTAAAAAAAAAAGTTTTCTTTTATTCATTTAACAAATACTTTTAGTGTAAAATGACTGCGGGTCAGGGATGTTTTGTGGCACAGGAAAATATTCCAAGAAAGCTCTAATTTGTGTATGGGCCCGGATCCCGATTCCTGACTCTAGTCTTGAGTAAGGGACCCTCCTTGCCAGCATTTTTGCATTTACAAAACTGGGAGAATTACATAGCAGAATACGCATTATAAAGAAGTGTTTGGACCACACAAAGCAGGAAGACCAGGTACTCAGGAACTGACAGAAGGTGGAGGGGTGCTAGCAGTTAATTAGAATGGCTGTATAATCCTGTCAGTTTATTGAATGCTATGCTCCGCTGTTTGCTTATGAATAGCTTTCATTATTGCACCCAGGCTTTAGTATGCATGCCAAATCTACTGCACTGTCCAGGAACCTTAATTCTCCCTGGCAAGCAACTATCTTCCATTGTGCGGTAATCATTTTAATGTGCCATATATAGAAAGGAATAGGGCTGGGTTCAAAAGGACGACTAAAGAAAACTGACAGCACTATAATCATACTGGAAATACATTGGCTAGAAATTTAGATGGTCAGCACTTAGGCTTTTAAGTGTGTGTGTACACGTGCAATAACTAGTACAATGAGGCCTCCCAACTTCCACTGGAGCCTGATGCTACTTTACTAGTATTTGCGTTTCATATTTACAGCTCAACATCCATTCAACATTAGGATCCCCAACCTTTAAATGCAGTACACATGGTAGGAGGTAAAAACTCTGTACCAAAGCACTCCAGTGAAAATCAAGCACTTAAAAAAAAGACCTTGTGGATCTGGGTTTGGCTTTCCAAAGGGTGAGAAAAAGGAGCACTGTTTGCATTTTATAGATGGGACAACGTGATTCAAGTGACCCCCTAACCCATGCTCTTCCCATGAAATTGGTATCCAATTAATGAGCCTACATCTTCTTAGTCTCAGCCATTGGACTCTCTTTCCTCCCTTACAATAAACAGCAAGCAATAATAAACCAAACTCATTTTTCAGTGGAATAGAACTGAGAACGTATTACCTGGTTCCAGTGCCTGAAGCAGCCTTCAGTAGAGGTAACCTGCATGTGTGCAAGAGTAGTTACAGTAAAAAATGTCTTGCATGCAACATAGCATCATGTGTGCACACACACATGCACGTATACTCGTGTAATGTGCCACGTTCAGAGAGAATGAAAGCATTTTCCAAAAACGTTCGTCTGTCTATCCTGAGTCCGGTTACTGGCTGCAGTCCTACTTTCAGAATCCCATCTACCTGGAAGCAGTAAGGAGTAACAATCTGCCATAAATGTTTAAAACATTCATCTAGAATTGTAATTAACTACGTATTAGGTGGTTTTACTGGGGTGAGCTGTGAAAGGAACCGTGATCAGTAAGTATTAAAAAAAGGCCTAGAGAAAATTACAATATCAATAAGGTTTGAACAGCACAAAGCAGACTGGAACTAGGTATCTATCAATCAAAGAAAACATAGACATTAGAAAAAGAAAGAACCTGAGAATAAGGAAAACACTGCATCAGGGAACAAATGCTATGACCACTCTTAAAAGAATTACTTCTTGCACACACCGCATTAATTGGCATCCCAGATGGTAGAGAGAAAATGCAAAACAGCAAATTGCTAGTGGGGGAGTGGGGTGGAGGGGATATGAAAGATGAGCTCAAGACACTGTGCTGTGCGAGCAGGCTTTTCCACATGCAAGGTGTTGTGTGCTCTATGGTACATGATACTCTTTGGGTTCATGTAATTTTCACAGCCAATATTTTTATTCCCTTTATATTAGAAATTCAGAAAACAGCAGGATGAGAGAGATGCGTCTTGAATGGAGAAACTCTGCTAAAAAAGATTAATTAATTTGTAGCTGGAGGATAAAATCTCCATTTCAGGCTTTATTTTTAAAACATATTTCATCACTTATCTGTATCAGCACATTCTTGCATGTGGCAACTCTCCTATTGGGATTAAAACCCAGATCCTCAGAGGAATTGATATGTCTAAACCTTGTTGGTAGTCAGAGTCCTAAATGTTTTTTGAGGATCTGAGCCAGAATATCTATTGACGTCAGTGGTAATTGGGGTCACCAGCGGGGACTATAATCTCTGATCATTTAGGGGTTGACTCAGCTCCAACTGAAGCAAATGATAAAGCTCCCAGGATGTTTAGTAAAATGAAAGACTATAGGGGTGGAAGATCACTGGCCATTCCCTTGGGTTTCTTTCCCCACATCAGTGCATGAAGAGACTTCCTTCAGTAATTTCCATTCTTCCACATCCATCTAAGCCTCTGGCTTCTCTCAGAGTTGGAAGTATTTTTAATCACGTGCATCCAAAAAACTAAGACTTAGTTTCCTTAGAAAAAGAAAAGAAAGCTGTTTCATTATGCAATTACTATACAATGCTGCTGGGAATATGCACAGTTCACACAAAGTAGAATTTTAAAGAAATGACCATTCTTTGTCTTAATTACACAGGTGAAAATCCAGAGTAACTGCATCAACAAAATCAGATTTGCATGGATGTAACAATAGAATTTGGACAATGGTCCATGGGTGGAGAAATGCAGAAGAGCAGCATTTGACCAGAAAAACAACTTGCACACATGATCAAACACCTTTAACTGCTTTCAAAAAGAAACATGCTGTGTGCATTAGTGAGGGAGAAAGGAAAGATTTCTTAGGTCTTGCTGAAGATGTCACAAGTTACTCCTGGTCAAAGGTAACCTCAAAGTTTCCATAGTGCTTACAGCAGGTTTCTAACCAATACAAATTAAAAGACTTACAAGTCACACACACAGAGTAGATGAAGTTCCTAAAATTGACATGAAAGAAACACCAAGAAGGGCTGAATAATGTTTAAGAAAGAAACAAACTCGTGTACAAATTAAAGAGATTCCCTATAAATTAATGCTTTTGTGCATATATGTACAGAACAGTGATTCTGATGGAAGGACAACATTTAGAGCCATATCCTCAGCTGGTATCAACCCGCACAAATCAGAGGTGTGAATGGAACTGCAGCAAACTTAATGCTAGACTCTGAGGCAGCAAGGCACTTAAATACATGCTTAATTTTAAGCACCCAATTAGTCCCATTGGCCCCAGTTAATGTCAAAGCAGGTGAAGGCAGATGTTTAAATATGATGAAGAATCAGGACCTACCTGAGGATCTGACCTATTCTTTTTAGATATAGATATATATTAGTTACTTTTATAGGTCAGGCTTGTGGAGGTCAATCTTTTCCCCCACCCCTAGTTGTTTTATTGTATTTTATTTTATTTTTTTTGAACAAAAGCCCGGTCTTGGGAAGAAATAGGATTTCTTCCCCATAGCAATGATGGGGTACTCTACACAAAGAAGCACCTGGCAGTTTAGTTCACATTTTTTAATAACATGGCACAATTTACATTACACAAGTCTTCGCTGATGAGGAAACATGCTGAAGATTGAGAGCCGCTTTACTTTTCTTTTCACATAGGATCTAGAAAGGACTTTATTACATACAGGATAAACAGCAAAAAGGTTTGTATATAACAATCTCTTTACAATACTGAAAGCTACCACTACGGTTCCAGTGTACATATTCTTCAGGGTTGTTTTTTTTTTTCCTTTTGTTCTTTAAAAAAAACCACTGCACAACATCTGGAGTTCACAAAATCTGAAGCTCACAACTAAACCTTCAGTTGACTACTAAAATAGATCTCTGATCATTAGAAACAACTGTCTGTAGTTAGACTTTTTTTCTTTCTTTTTTTTTTTTTTTTTTTTTGCCAAAACAGGATAACAACTTCAGATAGCACTTTAATACACTAGAAGACCAATGGAACTAATTTTATTTCATACATATATTTTACAGTCCAGTAGACAAGATATTGAATTCTCTCTGATAAAGTCATATTCTCTCCAAATATTTAGACAAAAACTTAACACATTATAAAAACAAGTGTTATGAAAAGACAGATTTCAGAAGATTGAGGCTTTTTTTTTAAACAAAAAGAAAAAAAAAGGAAAAAAAAAAAAGAAAAGGACCATAATTTCATAGCATTTCATTCCTTCTATGATTAGGGAACAACAAGGCTGACTTCTTAGCTATTCACAGACTTTATTGCCAACTGAAATACAATAAGTTGCAATATGAAATCTGCATGGGAGTTCATTAATTTAACTATTGATCCACAGTGAAAACATATCCAACGTCTTAAGAAAAGTATTAGCTTTCTTGGAGGATTCAAGATTTCAGGGTAGCTAAATTGACTTAACCAAAAAAAAAAAAAAAGTGTGTGTACAGATAAGAATGACACACCATAGAAACAGACACGAATGGCTATGATCAGATTATTTTCTAAAAATAAATTTGACATGTTAAGAGACAAAACTTCCAGGAAGTATCCGACATTTGACTGTTACTCTGTATAACCCAGATTAAGCGTGGCAGAAAAACCACGTTGTCGTGTTAGACACTAGAGTACTAGTGGTTACAGTTTGCTATTCTGCACGAGAACTGAGAGAGACGTGCTACAGTTACATTAGCATCCTGATGCTGGGGTTCGTACGGAAAACTACATTTCTAACGGGCTGTTTCTTAATCAGAACAAGCGAGGAGAACTGATTCATTTTGTAGGTGAGCTTGTTCAGGGAAAATATGACTTTAAATATGTTGTGTGTTGAAAAGGCTCCTTTGATTTTTAAAGGCTTTTGTGAAAAGCCTTAATATTCATTGCATAGTTGAAGGGGTTTAGCTGTCTATAACAATATATGTAACACAGCATAAGCAGACTGTGTTGATCAATATTAAGTTTGCAAATAGCACAGTTTAAGAAGGATTAATGTATCATGTTACTTAATTTTATCTATTTACATTTGTACAAAGTAAAGCTTTCATCTTACCCTTTTGCATATATGAACCATTAACCCATGACACAATCTTTATACATATATATCTACAAATGTCTTCACTTCTGGTCAGAAAGAGCTTTGTATGGTTGGTTGTGGTAGTGGTGGTTTGCTTTTAACCAAATTATTCTGAGTAGCGTCTTATTCTTCAGTTCAAATTTTTAAAAATTTTTAAACTAGAAATAAAATAAGAGGAGGAGACACAAAGAACATATGGACTTGGCTAAAAGATCTGGAAAATTTCAACATATAATATACAAAAAACCATTTCAAAATCTTTGCACTTGGGTCTATACATTTTGTACAGTGGGTCACATCCACAGTCTGAGTCAATGACTAGTAAGAAGGTCTTTATATTATGTTCATTTACAAGGGTCTGTCTCTCTTTCAGCTTTATTTTTTTTTTGCTTTTTTTGTTTTGTTTATCGAGCTTCGATGTCCTTTAGGGTATGAGAAGGAGGCCTCTCTCTCATCTCTGTTGACAGAGGAGTAGTCCTTCTGGGGGACCCAGGGCGAGGACCCAAAGTAGAAATAAGAGGTGGAGGGGCGCTGAGAGCTGCTGTGGGAGGAGTTTTATTGAGAATGCCATTCTGGTGTCCCGTCGGGGGACTGACTCTGGGGTAGTGCATGCTGGGAAGTCCTGGGGTGATTAAGCTCGGGTGAGGCAGGTGACCATCCAAGGCGGCAGGGTGAACTGAGTGCAGGCGTGCATGTTCGTAGTCCTCTCTGAGCATGTGCAACCGTTCCCTGTCATCCAAGTGGTTGCCCCTCTCATGCTCACGCCGTGGGTCGACAGAGAGAGGGTGGTGGTGGTGGTGGTGATTGTAGTCATGAGGCTCCCTGTCCCTGAACGACCTGTCAGCTTCGTATAATCTTGGCGTAGAAAGACGATGAAGGGGGTCATTTCTTAGCAAAAAGTCTCTCCCCAGAGGGTCTCTCCGATGAATATCTAGCTCTCTGTAGGGATCTCTCAAGGGATCCCTCATTGGATCCCAGTGAAAGGAAGGGTAGGGGAAACGTTCTCCACCTGGAATTGGACTTATTCCCATAAAAGGTGTCATCATGCGAGTCCTATCCAGGCCACTGATGCTGTTCATGGGGTGTATGCCAGTCACACCGACAGTCATGGGCATAGACACTAAAGGACTTGGATGGACACTGGATGTAGATATTGGTGGGGGCTGGTCAGTTGACCTATGAGTTTGAGGTCCCTCAGGTGGAACATCATGGTCTTCCTTTCGTTCCTCCTTCACTTTGACTTCACTATTTTTCTTCGGATTATCGTACACAGGTTCATTCTTCCTCTCAGCCTCGCGGTTGGAGGTGCTATTAGGCCTTGTGCTCTCTACTATGGAGGGTCTAGCATAGGGTGAAGGAACCCTGGACATTTGTTTTGTCTCTTCCACCACTCTGCTTTCGTGACTCAGGCCTTCTTTCTCTGAAATGTAGTTGTCTTTCACTTTGTGCTCTTCAACATTGATGTCCTTCCGAGATTCAGAGTGATCCCTCTCTCGTTCTTTAGGCTTCTCTTTTTCTCGAATCTCGGGATTGAGATGGCTCCTGATCTGCTCAGCTGAGCTGCGGCTATGTCCAAGGGAGCTGACTGGATGGATAGGTGCTGGCGAAGGATGGCTGGAGTGTCTTTTCTCAATACTCTCCCTGTAAGAGAACAAAGCATAGATGTTAACGCCTGAGCATCTCTGCAAATAAAGCAAAGCCTCAGGGTCCTGACTCCCTCTTGATAAGTTTTGCAGGAAGTTAGAGATGTGCCCACTTTAATCTATCATCTGTTTTGGCATCACAATACTACTAAAACACCCCTTTTCTAAACTGTTCTTATTCTATTACCTAGACCCAAAATAAGCAAGGTCTCTGCATTTGTCTTGCAAACCACCTACCAAGTTTTCATCAGTGAAGACAATAGTCATACCAAGAGAGACTGGCACTTGTATATGATTTTAAGCAACAGCCTCAAGAGTTTTTAAAGAGGTAAGAGAAGAAAAAAACCCATCCTAACTTCACCCTCAAGAGTAAGTGAAACATTACATTTAAATTGAATGGTTAAAATAATTTTACCTGACAACTTTTGCTATTATAGACTTGGAAAGAGAAGCTTTCATGTTCAATCTCTATACCCTTATGTACATAACTCATTTCTCTTGGCGTAATTTCTGCCTTTTTTCCTGTTCAATTTACTTTGTGAGGGATAATTTTTTTTTTCTAAAAGTGAAGAGAACTTGGAAATACAAATGATACCTCCCCTGGTACTGCTGATTGAGATAACCAACAAACTCAACCTGGGGCAGGGGCCAGTGCAAGACTGAACATTTAAACTCTCAACTAGGCTTTACGTGAAACATCTGTGTTGCACAGATCCTCAGCTAACTTCTGCATGAGGGTGATTTCCACCCTGTATGCATTTTGTTTCTCAATTCCCTTCTTGAGGAGGAGCAGACAGAGGGGTGCAGCAATACGTCTCTGGTACTGCTGAGAAGTCTCCAAGTTCCTGAATCGTTTCCATTCCTATTTTAGACCTAATTTATGGCACAGAAAATGCATTAGACCAGGGGACAGCAAACCTATGGCCCACCTGCAGGCCTGATCTGGCCCATAGATGAGAGGCTTTGGTGGCATCCAGTGGTGGGAGATCTCCCTGTGCTACCACCGGGGTGAGTGGGAGCTGCAGCAGGGTACGAGTGCCTGCCTTTGACCCAGGGTGCGTCAGTCCAGCCCACAGCTGGAAAAAGTTGATTACCTCTGCATTAGAAAATGATCTCCTCTCATGTTTGAAGAACTGTTGACCCTGCTGCAATTGCTGCCAGCAATAAATGGAACAACCTCACTACTTACTGTGGGCCAGACCCACAAAAGTATTTAGATGCCTAGATCCTATTGATGGTAAGCACTTCAGTGATGTCAATGGGAATTAGTGCCTAAATCCCTTTGTGGATCTCTGTAACAAGACCCACGAGAAGAGTCAGTGCTGGGCAAGTGCTCATTGGTGGTAACAGCTCTCTCCCATGAACACTGCAGAGTTCTTTGCTGTTAAACCCGTGAATGACACGGGCAACGAGGCAGTCTGTGGTGCAGCCCCATTACGCATCTGCATCTCTCGATTATCAGGTTTCAGTGATGCAGTCTCTCTGCTTTCTCAGTGCCTACCCATGACTGGGGCCTGGATGAGGATAGCACATGCCAGGCAAGATACATAATGCTGGCTGGCTGGAGGACACAACCAGAGCAGATGCTGGAGTGGCCATCTACCCCAGCAATTAAGTTTTGCTTGCCTCTCTTTTTAAGGTATACTGTCTAGGGTGCCTGCTTATGGACAAAGGCTGGTTTTTGAAGGCCAAATAGCAGCAGCTTTGCCATCGCTGCCAAAAGGCCATCTTTTCACCTGCATGCAACTTCCTGAACACAAATCAGACCGCAAGCATCCCTGCCTCTGTTTCTAGATAGGCTCACAGCTCTGTGAAACTCCAGTTGCTACACTGAAACTTCGAATAGCGCAGAACGCAGCTGCTCCGCAACGTTTCTTTGAGAGCCTACCGTCTGCTCTAGTTACAGATTTATTGCCTGATGCCAATTTCCGATATTACTTTGATCTACTTTGTCCTATATTGTTTGGCTCCTGGCTCCCATCTCCTTCATGCTCTGTACCAACAGCTAAGACCAGCTCCTTGAATCCTGATTTGTATATCAGGATTTGGTTCCTTTATTTCCCCAGCTTGGCTCTATAGCTGCCTGCAGATATTAAAAAAAAAACCCAACAAAACAAAAACTCGTGATTTACCAGAAGCATCAGCATGTTACTTTGACCCGGCTCTGCAGCATTTATAGCTCAGGCACTTCAGCAGGGCTTTTTGGCACTTTTAGCTAAAGTTGATTCAATCACCTATTAGATAAAAGCACCAAAAAGCCCCAGTAAACTCCCAGTCTCTACAGATGTCAGGCAAGCCAGGTCCAACTAATGCACTGCCTCTTCTGGGTATGTGCTGGGCTTGGTATGGGGACGTGCCAAGTTTAAAATAAAGCACTGCTTTTTTTTTTTTTTTTTTTTAAAAACATCAGCAAGCAGGCTAGATTACAGGACTGCTGCCCCTGTAACTCTGCGGCCAGATCTATGGCATCAGACCCCTCTAGTGGAGACATGGTGCATAATGAACAGATTTTTCTGCTGGCTTTGCTGTATTCTCCCCCCAGACAACAGAAGCCAAGTCAGCAGAAGTCCTCCATACAGGAGGGTTGCAAGCAGAGCTGCATCAGCTGTATCAGTTTCTGACAGAATACTGTCACATACACCAGTCCTCCTTTTTCCAGCTTTCATGTCCCTCAGAGATGCCTACCTCCCATTATACAGACTTTTGTTTTGGGGAGTGATTTGAGGGGGCTATTTGTTTCAGTTATTTATGAGAGGAACTTTTATCCAATTCTTTAATTGACATGAAGTCAATTTGCTGCATCATTTATATATTTTAAATAGGGTACAAATAATTAGAAAGTACAGCAAGCATCTTGCATGATTAAATAACCCCAAATATTTCATTAGCATTCTTTCAGACAACCAAATTAAACATTTTTTTTTTTCTGGCAATTCTGTCCTACCCAATTAAGCAACCCAAAGATATTGATGAAGTCATCTCACAATGCTATTAATTATTATGTAAGTCATCTAAGTAAAGTGTAGCTTAGTGGCTAGAACTGGAAGTCAATTAACCTTTGTTCTACTCCCAGGTTGTCACAGGCTTACTAAACTACCTTGGGCATTTGTCCAGTTTCGCGCCTCCCACTACAGAAAGGATGTAGACAACTTGGAGACAGTCCAGCAGAGGGCAATGAAAATGGTTCGGGGGCTGGAAGACATGACTTCTGAGGAGAGGCTGAGGGAACTGGACTTATTTAGTCTGGAGAAGAGAAGACTGAGAGGGGATTTAATAGCAGCCTTTAACTACCGGAAGGGGGTTACAAGAAGATGGAGCTGGACTGCTGTCAGTGGTGGCAGATGACAGAACAAGGAGCAACAGTCTCAAGTTGCAGCAAGGGAAGGTTAGGTCAGATATCAGGAAAAACTCTCTCATGAGGAGGGAAGTAAAGCGTTGGAACAGGCTACCTAGAGAGGTGGTGGCATCTCCATCCTTGGAGGTTTTTAAGACCTGGCTAGATAAGGCCAGGTCTGGGATGTAGTTGGGGATGGTCCTGCTTTGCGCAGAGGGTTGGACTAGATAGATATGACCTCTTGAGGTCCCTTCTCACCCTCATTTTCTATGGCTCTAGGTCTCTGTACCTCAATTTTCCTGTATGTGTAATGACACAATAATACTTGAGTGAATGTGAAAAGTATTTTGATTACTACTAAACATGATGCATCTTGAAGACACATACTATATCTTGCCAGATAACTCTCATAATAATATCTGTGTATTTTATGTAACTAAGGGAGTCGGTAAATCTCTTATATTTTTATTTTCCAGGATCATATCCCCATCCATGCTGTCTTCAAGAACACAGACTCCTGTGTGGTGCATTTGAAATCAACTATTGTTAACGATCATCTTGTCCGTGAGCTGCTTTTTTCTCTTTTTTGAGTGCCATTTGGGAGTGGTGAATTTCTCAACAAAAATGTGGCAAAAATACTACAGGACAAAAAGTAGACTACATTACAACATAACTGTATACCAAATATTGGGTAAGGCAGCGATTTACTTATGCAGGTTTCATACGAATGCAACTCAGCTGACTCCAGTGGAATTAATCCTAATTTACACTGATATAACTAAGATCAGTATCAAGAGTTATGTACCTAATCAAGCTAACATGATGTCTCTGTGCTATTTGATACTTTCTTCCGATCAGATTTAAACTCTGTACAACACCAAAAACAGTTTCAATATTAAGCTGCTTCACAGCAACTCAGGTGACAGCCACACAATCCCAGCAAAGCCACAGACTAACTGTAGGAGTTGGGCAAATAAACCCAAATTGGGTTTTGAATTCAGATTTCCAACAGTAAAATGGGGTTAATACTTCTTTTGCCCTCAAGGGGGTATTATTAGGCTAAGTTTGAGTATGCAAGGTGCTCAGATACCACGGTGGGCAGCGGCAATAGAAGTATCTATCTGACAGGGTTGCAGAGTGGGATCTGTGGCATCTTCAAGTACAGGTATTTATGTTACTATATTGAAAAATAAGTCTTGAAAAAAATCACCATCTCTCTGTATGATACATCATTGGACTAGATAAGCGAAAGCCGTATTTTACTTGGATAGATGTGGTAACTGTTATTGTGCAAAAGTATGATGTATGAATGAAGCTTAACTTTTTTCAAGCTCTCAAATCAGGCTGATTAATAAAAAAGAAAGGTGTTTTGAACTATGATATGGAGTTCAGAGCAATGCAAAAGCAACCTGTAAGGAGCACATTTTTAAGTGAGTTTCTTTAGCAAGATACATTGTAACAAAACAACAAAATAGCAATGAAATAACCATGCCATCCTACAATCTACCCATATGGTCAATAACGATTTTTGCCAGCCACAGCCCATAGTTACACACAAGCCTGAGGGTTTGCAGGACTAAGTCCTTAATTTGCAATAGTAATTACTTCCGCAGAATTAAAATTAGAGTTGAAAAAAAATGAGCGTATACTACCAAATGGAAAATATTTCAAATGGAAAATGTAGGTGAAAAGATCTGTAGCTTGACTTATTCAAAAAGCTCTTAAAGTTTTCTTTTAGAATATTAAATATGTTAGTATAACTTCTGCAAAGCACATCCCCTAAATACTCCTTTTTAAAAAAATTAGAAATAAATAGCCATTATGCAGTAAAATAAGAAGCCAATTTGACAGGAAAGCTAGTCAACTACAGCTTAAAATCTGAATTGGGCCTCTATATGTTTGTCAAGCAAGATATAACACTTGCCAGCTGACAAACTTGTAATTTGAAGTTTAAATATTAATAGGATTTATTATTGATGTCACTGTATAATGGGAACAGTTCTTAAAAAATTGACCAGGTTTTACTGTTTGTTAACCCTTTCCAGCTTGGACAGGTTTACACGAGCGTGAAAATCCATGTAAGGCAGTAAATTACACGTGAGCTCTGAAATGCATAAAAGCAATGCAAATGTGTGGATTTCATTTTTAAGGACTCGAGGAAGGTTTAATGGACTGAATGAAAACTGAAATTTGCTGTATTATTGAAGCATGGCACACCTGAGCTTTTTCCAGCGCTGCATTTTTTTTATTTTAAATGCTGCAAATGGAAGAATGGTCCCTTTAGTCAGGGCTTTTTTCCCTTTCCTGTCCTTTTTTTTTTTTTTTGTAGTACCTAATGCATTTAGGATCAGATTTACAAAGGTATTTAGGTTCTCCAGGGTGTAATTAGGTGCCTGATGGGATTTCAAAAGTGCCTAACTCCATTGTCAGATATCTATCTACTACTTCAGCACCCGAAAAGAAATCTTTTGTAAGCATGCCCTCTAAGGCCCAGGTCACTTGTGACACTGGCAGAATCCTACCTCAGCAAAGCTGCTTCCAATTAACACAGGAGGAAATGAGAGGTGAATCAGACTGAGCATTTTCTAGGAAGCATCTGTACAGGAAGCATCTCTTCTGCATTATCAGCCTAACACTATTTGCAAGGACTGTGTTAGTTCTGCTACTGAAGCTAAGCTTTAACAACGTGCCAGGCTGGGAAGGGTTAAACACTGAACAGAGCCCCACGCTTCGAACTAGACAATTCTTGGAAGTGTTCTTTCGTACCTTTCTTTGTCATCTTTACTAACAGATGAGTCTCGTTTATCTACATCTCTATCTCTGTCATGAGCTGCAGCAGATGAACTGCGCTCCAGCTCTCCTGGCTTCAGCCAGGGCGGAGGGGTCGGGAACGAAGGAGGAGTTCGGTGCAGTCGGTTCCAGGGCTCGTGAGGGTTGCTAAAGCTCTGCATACTGGGGCCATCCTTGTGGCCGAACATTGAGTTGGGTGCTGAAATGGTGAAGTGGAAAACAAAAAGGTTTAAGAAAAAGGTGTGCTCTAGTGAAGGTACTTACCAAAACAACTTTTACAGCACTCAGAGTTAAAATGAATACATATTATTGGGAGCTGGAAAAGGAAAGGAGATTAACAGAAATTCATTAGAGGGTGTCATTCCTAACAATGGACAGGCATCTGACAGCTGTTTTAACCGTAAGGGAAAATTCTGCGTACAAAAGGGGAAAGAATCAGGATAAAACTGACATTTTCCACATTCCAAATGTTTTGGTTACAGCAGGAAATGAAAGTTATACCTGTTCAAGGCACAGGACTTGATATACGCAGTCCTGAACTCATGTAAAATGTGAGTGTGTGTGCATGTGTGTGTATATGTAATATTATATATAATACACACAAACGCACACATCATATATATAATTCTACAGACTAAAATCATAACATACAAAGGGTGAGGAGCAAGACAGTACGAAGAATGATGGGATTTTTAAGGACTGATTTTTTTTTTTTAAATAGCCAGACCAGGGAACATCAACAACTATTTTCACTACCAATAGACATGGGGCTAGTAAACTTTTCCAGCGTATGTTCTGGATCAGTAATCAGAGAGAGAAAAAAATCCTATCCTTGGATACAGATTACAGCTAAGCAGTATGCATTAACCACCTTGACCATTAAAACTAAGCTGTTAAGACCTTCACAGGCTTATTCAATAGATGGCTTCCAACTTGCTCTGTCTTTTAAAGTAAAGTTGTAAGGTCACCATTGGGTGATAAATTTAATCCAAACTAGCATAAAATTGTACCTTCACAAATAAAGGCTGCTTTTCAAAAAAACAATGCCTTTATGACTGCATGATCTAAGTAGTAACTGCTGAAGATACAGCAAACAACCATCTTCACTCAACACTCTGCATCACACAATGAACAGGAAATCATACAGAAAGACGTTACTCACTAACTGTTGGATTCCCAAGTCCTCCAAAGGCATTACTACCCACGGCAGCAAGACCACTGAATGAAGTTGGTCGATTAAAAGGCTCTGGAATCAAACAGAAGCAGTTGAAACACACAAACACAATAATAACTATGATAAGATATTAGTGCATTACCCAACTGCATTGTGTTTGCATGAAAACCAAGTCCACATCTATCACTAGTTGAACACCATTCAAAAGACAAGAGTGTTTAGAAAAATACTTCAAAGAATACATAATCTTGGACCTTCTGCACTACAGGGAGTAGGAGCTAATTAACTAAAGGCTATATAAGAGTCTTTATTTTGCTCCATTCCCATCTCTATTTCACATGCCCTCAGAAAATGTTCCTGGCTGGCTAGCATGGTACTGACCATCCTAAATAACATTGTCAAGCCACACTCCAGCTGTGTCTTCTACACCATGCTCAGGATACAAGCAAAGTGTCAAAAATGACAGGGTGTCCCTATATACTATTGTACTAATCCATGGCATGGACATAAGTGGAGACTGCTGAAATAATTTGTTAATGTTGTCTATGAAAACCTATGGATACTTTGAAAAAGGATTAAAATCAGTTTTCCAGCAGCTAAAGCACACAAGACACTGGTAAGCTTTATACATCCAATTTTCTCTTCACTTTAATGCTGGCAGAAGTCTAGTGACTTCTATGAAATTAACTCTGATTAATACTTGTCTGCACAAACAGAGAATCAAACCCAGTGTCTTTTGTGAAGCAAGCAAACAGCTGCTAGTGCAGAAGGACAGGCACAGGAACAAAGGACTGGAAGGGATCTAGGCTATCTAGTCCAGTCCCCAAAGTTTGATGGCAACTGTTTCGTCAAAGGCTCCAAAAGAACGTCCACATTAGATGCACATACAACATAGCAGCAAACACCCAGCACAAAATCTTCAAAGGGCTACAGGAAGAGAGAAGGGGAGACAAGTGTGTTAACACTGCCTAGGCAGGAATTTAACAGGTAAGCTATGCTTGATGATCCAAAGAAGTAGATCCGAAAGATCAGAGGGAAAATTCCTTCTCGACTCCAAAGCTAAGTACAGACAGTCAAAAGCCAAAGGCTGAATTGATTCAGTCTTCAGAGGTTAGTCTAAACTGCATAGACTGAACTGATAAGCAAGTGAACAGACATTCAGTTTTGATTCCAGAAATGCAGCCACGTGCCTGCAGTGGCCCAGGTCAGAAGCTGAGGGGCGCTAGAGCAGACCTCCCTGCTGGACTGGAGCAGACAGCTTGGGCCCACCCTGTGAGCTGGGGTTTGCAGAGGAGGTGCAAAGCATCCTGGGATGCTGGGGGACTGAGTTAACTTGAATCTGGAGGGGATCTGGGACAGAAGTTCAATAAACGGATTTAACCTAAATCAGTTAAGTCTGATACTACATCCACTGAGGTTTGTCTTAAACCGGTTTTGGCCATTTTGAAAGCAGTTTATGCGCACTGTCCCTAGCCCCTCCTCCAAATCAATACCAATGGTTTCTCAGTACCATTCAGAGCACCACTGCACCCTAGCCAATCTCTCACCTCTAGCTGTGGCCCATGTCCAGTGCTTCACAAGAAAGGAGGAAAAAACTCTACCCTGCTCCTCCAAATTAGAAGCCAAATAATGCATCCAAAGGGACAAAACATTAATCCCTAGCCTCTGCAAACTGCCAGTAGCAGCTCTCAAGCATGGGATTATCAGATAACTCCCAGGTATTACTTCTCCACAAATGTGGCGACTTTAATCCTCCCAAACACCCCCTTCCCCAGAAATGCAAGACCAAATTAGCTACTCAGACTGATTCTCCAAAAGGCAGCATGCCGTATTACTGTGTTGGAAAGGTTGTAGAAACTTTTAATGACTTGAAAAAAACCTTTTTGTTTCAAATCCCTGCTTGCACAAATGGAGGCCTAGCCGTTATACCTTTTATTATTTTTTTGACAAACAAAACTGAATCTCCTGTAAGCAACACTGCAGTGAAGCCTAATCACCTTTGTCTTTTTGAAAAATCATTCATTTTGCTCCAAGTTCCCAGCAGATATTTTTTTCAACTATTTGCCAGGTATGATTTCAACGCTGTAGCTATTTGCATTTAAAATGGCCTGAAATTTGTATTTTGCTTTCTAAATTTTAAGCGACTGCCAGAGCCTTTGTCCAAACAACAGTATGCCACTATTCTTGAATGGTAATGGGTGGCTGCTGTTTAACAATGCTCCACGCGCCACTAGAGAAGAACTGGGGCTACCGAGGAAAGAACAACTTGGGCAGTTGTCACTTTCAGTGGGTATTTAGGAGAACAGAATAGTTCAAACTGGAACTTGGCAAGGACACAAAGCATGCCTGTACATTATTTCCCTGTGGTATTCTCAGTTAATCCTTTAATGAAAATCCATAGCTAGTCACTCACTTACCTAAGTGAGCAGCTGGGTTGAGGAAGTTGCTGTGATGGGGAGGAGGGCCAAAAGGAGTCCCAGCCGGATGAGCACCACCTAAAAACACAAAGCCAAGAAAAAGGGCTTCCTAAATACAGAGCTCAGTTGATGAACTGCACTATCCGTGGCTTAACTCTTTGGTCTGTGAAAATGTCAAGTCACGTAAAGAGGAAAAGTTACCCTATTCCCTGCAGACTGACTAGCTAGTTCTCTCTTCTCAGGTGAGGGTCACAAACAGATATCAGGAAACCTGATCTGTAACAGATACCAGGACCTAACAGATACCAGGTTCCTGATTTTAAATGTACAAGATCGCAAATACATTATACACATACCCACCCACCCACCCATCCAAAGACTATTATTTGATGGAGAGCTTACGGCACAAAGGAGATTGGCCATTTCCTTTAGCACCGAGAAGATCAGCATTCCAGCTAGAACTCCATAAGAAGAATTTTTGATCTTGCAGTACTCACTGGCTGCAGAGAAGAGAGTTGAAGGCCGGGCCAGGTCATGGGGGTGGTGAATGGCTCCAAAGAGGCTAGGGCCTGGTGGCCTGCTTAGGAACTCAGGCTTCAGGCCAAAGTCCAGTTTATGCGGATCAGACTGCATCTGTTTCTGAAACAGAAAACGCAGCTTGAAAAAGCCCATCCTAAAATCACCCTCTGGATCATAATGCAGTAGCAGTGTGTTCACAAGAGAAGTGGGAAGAGGTCTTAATAGGAAATGGTATTAACCGGGTACTAGCTTCTGGCACCATGAACAGAGGTGCAGAGGAAGCAAAGGGCACAGAAAGAGAGAGAGAGACAGACAGACAGAAAACATCGTATCTCAGGTTCAAACTGGTGTTTTTAGGAAGTCTTGAATCAGCAAACCATTTCAGTCTGTGCTTAACTTTATATATATTCTTAAGTCCAATCCTATTCAGCAAAGCACATAAGCACACACTTAATTTAAACATGTTTCAGTCCCTGTTTACAAATGCATTTTGTTAACATATCCCTTCACAATGAATGAAGGGAATCATGAGCTGATACCATTAAGATTGTGACAAACCACCAATCAGATCTAACGAGGAAACCCCATTTTCAGTTCCTAGATTGGTCCTTAGCAGTGATCTAAGACTGCAAACACAGGTGGAGCTGGACATGTGAGGGACTGAAGAGAACAAAGTTAAGAGTGAAGTAAGTACATCTTAAAATCTAACGAATGCTAGCTGCCTCAAAATTTGCACCACAAATGCAAAGCAGGATTTAGTACCATAGGACCTCCATGTACATAGTATTAGAATAGGTCTAACTGACTTTTTTTGAGAAAAAAAATCTTATCTAGATTGCTGTCCTGGAAACAAGCAATCTCACACCCCTTCTACAAAAATATGGGATTTTTTTTTTGGGGGGGGGGGTGACATGTATTTTTAGCGATCACTACTCTGCGACACTTTTATAGGGTGAAAAAAACGATCAAATTTCCAATTATCGGTGCTGTCAGAACTCCCTAAACACAGATTGCTGATTAATTGTGCAGGTCCAATTGAATGAATTTTAAAATGCATTATATTGAACCAATAGATCTTAACAGTAATTCTGCAGCATGTTACACTTTATAAATCAATATTTAATACTGTGCCAACTCAGAGTAAGGACTATTACAATAGTATAAATATGCATATTAAAAAGTTATGACCAAGTTAATGTGCATGGCTAATAGCTGGTTTTCAAGACCTAATAAAAGTCCAGGTAGATGTAAGAACCAAAAAATGCCTTTGTCAATGTTTTGGGCTAATAGCCTGCAAAATATTAAAATGCAAATGACACCTGTTTTAAGGTCACTTCATTCTGAGAAATAATACTTTAGTGCTCAAATAATTTAAAAAATAGTTATAGAAATACACAGGCCCCACTGGAGACCCTGCATGCCAGACTTTTTGCCCATTAACATTCTCCCCCTTCTTTTAAACCAAGTTATAGATCTTTGAAGATTGTTACTCCTAATAGCAAAAGCTGTCAAGAACTTTAAATATAGCAGCATGAATACCTCCACTGTACTAATAAAGAAACAAAATACCCTCATGTTATTAAGACGGGCATGTTGCAGGCATATTAAGAATGGGACACCATTCTCTGAATGTGATGGTTTACCTTAAAATAGCCCTGAAGAGCTAAAGTGGGTTTTTTTGGGCTCAAAGTATAGACCCTAATTCAGAAAAATCATCCTTGTTTTTAACACATGCATAAGGGCTTTCAAGTTAAGCAAATGCTTGAGGACCTGACACAATGCTCATTGAAATCAACAGAAAGTGGCACTGATTTCAGTGAGGGGCAGAATAGACCATAAGTGCTTTTCTGAATAGGTTTAGGTTCATATGGGCTTAAAGGCATTTTTTAATCTGGGCTATAGGATATGCAAACTGGTTAGCCTAAGAGGTAGAGCAAAAATATACCATCCCAAGGGAACTTGGAGAAGGCTGTAAACAGCCTTTACTATACATCTGAAGTTCCCTCCCCTATACCAAGAATGCACAGGCTGCCTCATGGTTGCATCTGCTCCCCTCTCAGGGGCCAGATAGCTTCATTAACTAGTGTAGAAGATAATTAGCTCCTTCCCAGACTTTGGAGCCCAAAAAGGGAGCAATTTTTATGCTAGTCCAACTGCAGATACTACAACTATACCTGCCCCTCAAGGGGTACAAGTCTGTAAGTAGGGGCAAAGGTCCTTCCACAATCTGACAGGCACAAGTGGCCTAGGCCAGGGGTTCCCAAACTGTGGTATGCGTACCCCTATGGGTACACAAGACATCTCTGGGGAGCACGCGGGAGCAATTCTGCAAGGGCAGGTTCAATTTTCTTTATAAGAACAATTAGCATTTAAGGGGTTAAAAATATAAAACAGATGCTGGTAGGGGTCTGTGGGCAGCTGGTAAATCTGGAAAAGGGCATGCAATAAAAAAAGGTTTGGGAGCCTCTGGCCTAGAAGTAATCTATTTTAATCACAATAAGCCATAATTGAGCTCCATGTTGCGTTTGATGGCAAGGTATAAAATAGTTCCATCGACCTCTCGTGAAGCACACTGCGGTGTGGGGAACTGAAAAGAAAAAAAAAAGCCAAACCAGCAAAAGTCTGTCAGTTAGGAGAAGGTGATTGCTGCCCACACATTTCAAAAATAACTTTTTCACTGAATGGCGAGTAGAGACAAGCAATCAAATTAAAGCGAGTGAGCTGGGGCAAGGGCCTTATTGCAGAGCAGATGGTACGCGGGACCTGTCTGAGTGCCCACAAGTGCCATGTAACAAGTGAAAGTTAAAACAGGGCAGCTTACCCCTAAATGAATCAGGGCTATGATGCTATGTTTCAGCTTTCTCCTACTGCAGAGTAGTTGCAGGCATACAAACAGTCACAGTACATCAGCTCTTCCACATTAAGTTCCAGCCAAACAGTTACCTTGCTTTAATGTGATAATTTGCCCGTACTCTTAAACAGTGAATTTCTCATTATGCTTGAAAAGTTAATATAATCAACCTTGCAGACACAGACAACATCCTGCACGGCTCCTGCTTGCATTAGACAGTACTTTAGACATGGAACCAAATCATTCGATAAAATATACAACAACGGGAAAACAACATCTTGTATGATTTATAAATTCACCAATATGACCTCTCTCTAAACATCAAATCAAAGAAGATTCAAAGGGCACTGATAACATGGGAATAATAATTTCATTTCTAGAAAATACCTTTTCAATAAAATAAAGAAAGGACATAACTCTCAAGGTCTATAATCTTGTCTTTTTTGATAATGGGAAGATGAATGAAGATCACTAACAGGGGAAACATAAGGAAGCAAAGAGGAGAGATCTGTCTGCTGTGGCAAATTAACCTGTCAACCTTGTTTAAAAGGGTTGTTTTTAAACTCTATTAGCTGCAGGGTTTAGCAACTGTTCATCATCTCTATATTCTGTATAGATCTGACTTCTTATAGTCAGCTTGCATACTCGTACTCGCACCGCTCTTTTTGTAACATGCAAAGTAGCTTTCTGACACACAACACAAGCTATTGTACTAAGAGCAAAGAACCTCAGTTAGTTCAAAAGTTTAGGAACAACATGGCCTTTTCACCAAAAAGCATGGTGGGAATCTCTTAAAGATAAAAATAACACCTTTCAGAAAGCCATCAGAAAATCAAAATAGGATTGTAATATGAAAGGAAAATACATATATTTACGTTTGTACAGCCCCTAGCATAATGGGGCCCATCTTGCCTGTGGACCTGGAGATGCCACTGCAATACAAATGTTACATATTAATCACCACCTACTGGTATGTAGGAGGATATCAAGAACCCTTCATTGTGGTAACAGTTTAACTTAGTTTTGACACCTTCTATACAACTATCCAGAGTATGTTACTGCATAAGCCACCAGCATGAAATGGAAGGATACAACAAAAGCAGGCCAAAATACATCTGTGCTCCATAAGATAGTTTCAATGAGTTATTAACCATGGCACAAACACATGAACAATGAGGGGGACAGACTGGATTTGCACTGTGAAGATTGCTCCAGATGCATGCATTACAAAAAGGACTGACCTTGACTTTTTGTTGATGATGATATATCTGCCAGGCGATGTGAACATGCATAGCACACCACTTCCCAGGTTTCTGTATAAACAAAGATGTATGGAATTAATCAAGAACCTTTGAGAACTATTATTGGGCTTTTCGACTATTATTGGGCTGCAGCCGTCACTGATTCCATGTTCTCATTAAACTAACACTGGGGACTTGTATCTATATTTTCTAAAAAGCCGCCTGCAGTTCAGAAGAAAGGACTCGGGGCCAGTTCTCTGCTGTGTCCTGACAGGAGGGGCCATTAGAAAGTTGTTTCCGCTGTCTTTGCATCACTTGGAAAGTAAAGTAAGGCAGAGAATCTGGCCCTTGAATTTATTTGGACTTTCAGGAACGTTGTGGGTTATATCACTTTCTCCAAAATAAATCCACCTATAGTTTTAGCGTGTCTCAAAGTCTTCTTATGCTAGCTAGCTCCACTCAGGTGGTTGAGAAAGAGGCTTAATCATACCACTTCAATGATACTAATTAACACCTCTTATTTTGCATAAATAGAATGCTTTAAAACTGTACAATCAAATTATTTTTTTTAACAGTGCAATGATTTTTAAAAAATGGTTCCCATCAAAGAGATTACAAGAATTAAAAAAAACCCCAAAAAACAATTAGCCTAACATACCAAGTGAGTCTGGTCCCCCTCTCTAAATTTGTCAACTTTTGCTTTCCCATTTACCTTTTGTTGGGTGATATGCTAGTCAAGTAAGCCTACACTGTTAACTATAGTGTGTATAGTTAACACCATATTTAATGATTTTTGCTCAGATACAAAAATGGATGGTGCTTTTCAAACCATTTGTAGTTTAAAGGCAGCCTAACCTGGTGGTATTCCCATAAGCATGCAGCATGGCATCTGGCCAGCAGCTAAAGAACATAAAAAGCATCTGCACTGCTTTAAAGACTGGACCTTTTAATTCCTAGGCATCTAGTATACTCTGTGTCTGAAATGGACTGTCCATCTAAATTTGATAGTAAGCTTCCTGGGGTAGGAATTTTAGGTTTGGTATAGTACTGAACAATATCAATAATACACTGTAAATAATCAAAAGCTCGATCCCACAGTCTTTTCTTAGGCAAAACAACAAGGGAGTTCTGCTACTGTAGGACTAGTACAGGATTTGGCTCAGTAAACCATGTGAGCCAGCATGATAGAAGGATTATCATATTTAACCTCCAGAATTCATTGTGTGAATGGGCTGTGTCAGAAGCACAAATAATAACTTCAGACTTCAAAAGTGCACATTTTACTTGTGTAACCACAAGATACATGCATAGAGGGAATAACCAGACTACTTAATAAACATGCTACCAAATACCCCATTTACAACATGCCATTTCTTCATAATTAGTCTGCATCTTTAACCCCACTGGGAACTAAGAGAAGCTTGACAAACTAACACAAGAAGGCTCCTTACCCTCAACATGGGCCTGAACGGATCTGTCAACTGTGAAGAAAAAATGACAGCTTGGTTACATGCCTGTCACTCAAACAATTGCTCTAATTAACAAATTTGTATTGCTTCATTAGGAGGCAAAATTAAAATGTTAAAATTTTACTTTCAAATGAAGCCCTTTTGGATAATAATTAGTCCTTATCCTCGGTGTTAGAGCCAATCTCCCTCCCCCCTGTGACTGTTGTACCTAAGTGTTGACAAGCAACTAAACAAGTCTCATAAAGAGCGTTCTGCCCTCCGGCATTATTATTAATTTGTTGATTTAACACTATAAAAACGGACAGTTTGCTAATCTGGAGAAAAACATGAATGTGCCCTTTGGGCAAATTTCCTTTCTAGTCTTTCAAAGGTGGATAACTTGGGAGGAGACAGAGAAGTAGATTTGGCGACCTTCCTGAAAATCTGCTGGAAAAGAGTGGTGCTAGAAAAGTGCTAACTAGCAACTATGTCTATGTAGTGACTACAGTTTAATTCTTGGAAAGGAAAGAAGGTGCTTTAATTGAAATGTTAAATGCAGCCTAGTACTGATTTTTGTTGATCAGGTTGGACTTAAAAGATGAATTTTCATGCTGGAACAAAATGTGGATAAAACAGTGTTTAAATAGAAATGGAGGTTTTGATATTATTATTATTATTATTATTATTATTATTAGATTTGATGTTTTGACCAGCCGTTTTCTGCTTTCCTCCTTTGCTTATACACTGACTATTGGTGTTTTGACTAGCTTAAATCATTAGAATTGGAAACATGAAGCCAGTCATGTATTCCTGAAATGTTTTGGATGTCACGTCAAAAACAGCGCAACATGAGAAGGGAGATTTACAGACATAAGAAAATGCTTTGCAGGAAGCACTGATGGCACAATATATTATACTGGAACAGTCAAAACTGCTACGAGTTGAAAGGAAGGATATAGCTAAATGACTTAATGGAATATACTCTCATTATCTTCTCAACTAGATGACAACAGATACAAAAATGCAGTTTCTTTTGGTATAAAGCCAAATAGCAGCACTGGCTCAGAGCAAAGTAAACTACTAGGACTCGGCCTAACTCATAATTCAACCACTGGAAATAGCTTTGCAATAGGCAAAAGCTGAACCCTACTGCGGCCTGAATTTTTAAATAGAACTCTCCATTGTTTTTGGTTGGGAAGTCTGCTTAGAAACAGATAGCATAAGTTCTGCTTATTGTAGATCATATATATTAACAAACAAAACTTATTAGCCAGCCTGTTGACATGTATCATTTGCAAAGCCACAAGCCGAAAAGCCAAGGGAAAAAAAAATCTGCTTGTACAGTTTGGAGTTAAAATTTAGAGGCACCAAATGATCAACCAATTACATCAATGCTTCATCAGCATTATCACTATGGGAATTACTGTCATTACCCACAATAAAACAAATCACAGACTATCAGCATAAAAGTTTGGAACATTTATAAATTTAAAAGCTCTTTTGGACTTTATCCCTTTGCACCTGAGGTTGTGGATCTCACATAACAGAGAGGAGAAAGGTTTTTCACTGTCTAATATATTATGCTAATGATAGGTGCAAGTAAAGGTCATTCTTTCAAATTGTTGTAAAGCCTGATCATGCGCTCAGACAATAAAACACACACCAACTTCAATAGTGCAGGCCCCATAAGCATTTCTGAGATGCTCATCTAGGTACCAAGAACAGAGAATCTTGTATTCCTCAGGATTGTCTGGATTAATAGCTTTAATGGCATTCTGGTCTAAAATGGCATAACATTTCCAACATACCCTTGGGTCTTTCTGTAGAAGGGTATGCGGGACAGTTCCGGGTCTGGCTGCGACATCAATAGGATTGGAAGTCTAAAAAGGTCACAAGGAAATATCATTAGCAGGGAGAAAATGTGTGGCTAAGAATCTTTTCCCCCCCCCTTACATTATCATTCCCCTCAGTAACAAAGAGGCTACAGTATTTTAAGAGGAGGAAAGAATCACAGTTTAATAAAATGCATGCAGACAGCCTCTGTCTTCAAGCTCCAATTGTCCAAGACCTTCTGGTTATTCAAAATGAGGTAAACAGTTATATAACACAACAGCAATAGTTACACTGGAAATTCCTTCCATCGTCCAAACCATGATTAACCGGGTTTATACAATGCTTGCAGCAGTATCTGGAGCATCGAGCTTGTACTGTATTACTTGTCAAGTCTACCATCTGGAAATAATCCACTAATGGGAGTCTGTCACGTCAATATACCGGAACAGGCTAAGAATTTCAACTTCATTGTCAATACATGATATTTTAAAGTTGCCGTTCGTGTGTTTCTAAACACAATTCAAAATGATTTATTAAAGCACGGCTCTCAGGAAATACTAAGTCCTATTTAAATAAACGAACAGAAGGCCTTTTCTGTGTTTTGGTTTAAACATTCAGCCAATACAAGGAACGGTGTCTCTTTTCCCAAAGATTTAGATACAGTTGCTTCCTCCATTAAAAAAAAAAAAAGGAAAGAAAGGAAGAAAGAAAAAGAAATCAGCTTCAGTACAACTAACAATTAAGCAACAGAGTTAACAGCCTGATTACCATACATATGAAGAATTCCACTAATGAACCGCAATCTACATATTCAATCAATAAGCTGGCATGAATGGTTCAATTTATAAAAAAATGAGTCTTCTCTGTAGAGATTTAGGTTCTGATCCTGCAAAGACCATAAGCCATATAAACCAGATTTGCTTCTCAGTTGTGGGTGCAAATCAAAGAAAACTTCAAAGCAGAAGAATCATTTTGTTCTATAACATGTATAAATGAGAGAACCAAGCTCATCGCGGCTGTGTGTGATGACTGAACAAACAGGAAGATGGAGTTTCCAAAAAAGAGAAAAGGAGAGAAAAAAAAAAAGAAGTTGCTTATTAGATGACCTTGCAACAAATATAAACATCGGTTCTATATGAAAACCAGTTGGCTGCGCTCTCCACTGATCCCAGTATAAACCTGAGATCAAAGAGAATTTCCTCCTCTTTTCAGTTACCCCAAAGTAAACCTGGAGTTAGCTGTCATCAGTGGAATTACTCCAAACTTACATGAGTGAAATGGATACCTGAATGTGTTCCAAGACCTGTACCACACTGCAAGCCTAAAGCTAATCTGGACTCAGCACACACTCATTTGGGTATGAGGAATACAAAAGTAATTCTTATTTTTACCTTCGGTTGAAATGCTCCTTGTAATGAGCCAAAAGGACCGGTGGGAGGAATCATTGGAGGAATACCTGATACAGCTGGGGGATAGGAGTGAAACAGCTATAACAAAGAGAGAGAAAAACAACATAAATTGGGGCATGGTTGTAAAGATGCATTTACCAACTTCAACGAGAATTCCTGTGCAATTCTAAGGAAATGAATTGTGGAGAAAATTGAAAAGCACTGAAGAAATGATCTCAATGCAACAATGTTAGTCAAAGCGGTCAATGAAATGTTCACAAATGCCATGGATGTTTACTTGAGAACTTAAAAGTAGTTTAGCTATCAAACAGCCAGCAAACTATTCCCTGGATTAGGCCATCCTAATATGAAGCACTTTTGCAATGGTTCAATTTTTAAATGGCTTAAAAGTCCTAAATGGTTATATATTGTAAATGGTATCAAAAGGAAGGAGGGATGATGCACAGTCAAGTAAGACTCACAGAAAATTACCATTTAATTGGGGGGGGAAAAAATCCTTATGAGTTCTAGGGTTTTATGCCATTAAAACCCAATTAGTACTTTAGATTTTTAATAGTATCTGTAGGAAATGAGAAAATACACAATTCTTACTTCATTAGCTTGTTTTAGAGGACATCCTGGAACATTTAATGTTAAGATAGAGATAATCTGATTTGCCAAAAAACATCATTTAAGCAAGTAGCTGTGGCAGGAAGGAAGAAAAGTCTAAATTTAGGGTATCAGTTTCTATAAAAAATGAAGTCCTAAAGCGTCAAAGCACAAACCCTGAGACAACATACACCTACACTAGACCTCGCTGGCCGCGAAGGATCTTCTTGCTGTAAAGAAGCTCGGGCACGAAAAGCTTTCCTGCACTAGTGCATACCAGCAAACTGGGGAACAAGCACGCAAACCACAGTGTGCAAATCACAACTTGTCTCTGTGGTCAGACCGTCAGCCCCCTAATCATGATAGGAAGGAGTTACTCGCTCAAGCAATTCCACAGACGTTGGCGTGACTGTTCAGGGAACTGCTTACCAACGGGACTCAGGAGTTCATAAGATGAGTCTCGGGGTGTATTATTCCAGTACAGAGCAAGACCAGGCTGTTACCCAGGAATTGCTGATAATCCCACTGAGGTCCAAAAAACTCTGACCTAGTTTGGTGCTGCTTTAAACCCAGCCTAGCTGGCACATATCCCCTGTGGCTGTTAAAAATCCACCTACTAATAGAGCTAATCTCAGATAAAACCTCTCTGTCCGCTACTTTTAAGATCCAAATAAAGGTTGTGTTTCATGAGTTAATGGCTAACTGAGCAGAAGCAGAACTGGGTAAAGCCAAAGATAGTACATGCAGAACGGTCAAGCATTGAGTAAGCCACGTTTCCGTGTAAATCAAGTCTGTCAAGCAGTTGCTGAATTTGTTTATCCCACGTATATGTTTTTCTTAGTCCCTTTCCCTTTCGTTATTCTCTCCCAAGGTCAGTTAATCATATTTTAGTGACTGTGGGCTGATAAATTATTTCAATAATTTAGCTGTTCCCAAAGGTTTATTAGCTAAATGAAATGGCATGAAGTAAGCTTCTTTCATAGCACGTTCCTGCTGTTGCTTTTAATTCTATTTTATTTAGAACTGCTCTTTTCAATGACGCAGAAAACATTTTCAGATTAGCCGATATTGAACTGAAGGCATTTGAGGAGTCATTACTAGGCAACTGTCCTCATTTACAATAACTGTTAATGTCTAAAATGTGTTTTAAATACCCTAGTGCCTACTGCATTTAATTCTCCGTGTAATATGCTAATTCCAAAAGGTGGAAAGAGACATAATACTTAATATTTTATTGGAAATGACTAATAATAAGGAATGGTTTCCTTGCAGTTTTATAACAATTGGTAAGTTAATTAAATGTGACCTTTCCTGAAGGTCAGAATTATTATAAAACACAGACGATCTCTCTCCATTATCTTTATATCAAATCAAACTCTGCCAGCTGATGTCAGACATTTTTTCATCTTCAATGTTTACTTTTGCCCTCAATGTCCTCTGCCTGAACACCTTTTCCCCTCTTTGGCTTTCCTCATTAGAAAATTCATGGGTAACAGCTCTCCTGAAGTGCAGACCAGCCATCTCATGCAAACCCTACTGAACCTTTATCTAATCCTAACTTGGTATCAACTAGGTTGTTGAGATAATTCCTTGCCTTAATGTAGCCAAATCTTAAATAGGAAGAAAGAGTATAACCAAAATAGTCAAAAAAAGGGGCGGGGGGTGGGGAGGAATGGGCAGGGAAACAATGACAATTATTTCTGTTTCTTGTGTGCGTTACTACTACTTCTATTTTCCATTCTAAAAGAGACAGGTTTTGACTCTAAAAGTAGCCTTACAGGTTTCTTCTCCTGCAGCATTTATTTGTGATTCTGCTTCTAACTTTAAGGATATTGCTGGATTTTCTCAAGGTAAGTCTAGCTCTTAGGCCAGGTCTAAATGAGAAGTGTCAGTACAGCAATGTTCATTAGGGATGCAATATTTTTATGTCATTTTCACTCACAAAGACCCTAGTGTGTATGTGGTTCTGCCAATATAAAAATGACTTTGGCAACATAGCTCAAGGAACTAGTACAGCTACAGAAATGTTCGCCAATATATTCCAACTATTGTAGCCTTAGTTCAATGCAGGATATGAATGTAGCGTCAGAATATTTTGGATATTACTATATTACTGAGTATCAAACACAAAAGGCTAGGATTATTTTTCATTTATATCACTACCCCATTCCGTTTATTGAGACATCATTGAACATGATGGGCCAAATTTTCCCTAAGCATGAGTTCACAGAGCTCCTTTGAGTTTCAAAATTCATTTATTGCACATTAATTTGTTTCTCCAATTGAATGTTTCCTGCTTGAATCAACATGCCACAGTGGCGATAGTCTATTTTAGAAACTGATGTCAAGTTCAGCTAATAAGGTTGCAATCTTGCAAATACTTAAGTAGAAGCAACTTTTCTCACATGAGTAAAACTGAACCCTAACACAACTAACAAACACCCTGACCCTGCAAATCTTTATATACGGACTTAAAATATCTCTAATAAGGCATATTCAAATCAGTGGGATGATTCTCATGCTGGAAGTGAAATACATGGATTTAGACTTAAATAGTATATAAAAATACTCAGACTATCATTTCAACATTTTTTGCCCAGTTCCACTTCTAAACAAAACCAACACATATAGCCAGTGCTTTGCAAATTTCTGAATGCTGATGCAGTACTCATTCTCTAATCAAAATATCATTATGCGAGTTAAAATTCTTGCCAGATGCAAAGTCTTTGTGTCTTTTACCAATAAGATGAAGTTTCTGGAAACGGGGAAAAACAACCATATTTTTCAGCCACATATAAATTAGTTCTGCAAATTTTAAAAGCTAAAGCTTTGCAAATAAGTTGCATCCATTGGTTTAAACTATACTCTTGATTATTAATATTCCAGTTATCAAATTACAATGCTTTATCATGTATGTCTTAGCCATATTGCTAGATTCACATTACTGTCATGAAATAGAGCTTTCAAAAACGTAACAAGCCCAAAGCATGACTTTGAAATCTGAAGTAGACAAGGTTTCGGTTTTTATATAGTGAAATATAATATATTAGTAAAACTATTAAATTACCTACCCCTGAAGGGTTTGTATGATAGTTTGTCATTTCATTTCAAGTTTCCTAGGAAAAATATCAGTCTAATAGTTTATGGCACAACTGAAAGAGTGATGAAATTACTGGTGTATCCTGCTTCGTGTAACACAGTCAACTCTTTTGTCTCATTTTTTTCACATCAAGCCTCTCTTCACATGGTTTATGAGCAAAAGGTCTTTTGATTTTAAAAGACGATACTGCATCTTTATCAGAAACAAGCACCACAACTGCAAGCTTTTAAAAGCCAAAGCAACCAAGAACGATAATAGTAAATCCTGGAGTGATGATTAAGGATAGATTCAACATTCTGCAATTTACTGAGCAGCAGTCCCAGCTCACTACAGAAAAGCAATTAAATCAGTTTGTAAACACAATAATAAAACTCACACTGTGACGGTAGAAGGGGTCAACTTTTGTAGGGTATTTGTCAAACTGCAAAGGGATCAAAGCACAAACTAGTTACTTTGTATTTTGCTGCTTATCACTTCACTTCTGTTTGTAACACTCAAGATGGCTTTTCTACTATTCGCCAACAAACCAACCTAAACAAATACACAAGACTTTTGCATTGCATAGGAGTTTTTCTTTCAAATTAAAAAAAAAAGGCCTGTCGGAAAGAGAGGAAAGGAATAAGCACCCAAAAAGCGCTATTCCAAGTTGCACAGACATCTCACACACTACAGTACATAGTCAGCAGGCTGAGTTCATCAGTTTAAACGCTGCCATTTGGTACTCATTGTTCATTACCAGCACATGTATGGCAGTCATGAGAAAGAAAGCCATTCCACCTCTGGCAAAGGGTACCTGAGCAACAGTGTTTTGCCTCCATTAAAGCTGACATTTTTTTTATTGACTTTTTTTTTTTTTTTTTAAACAAAGAATAGAGTTGTGCTCTACTTATCCTCACATTTCTGCCTGGGGTACGCACCATGGGTGGTGCTGGCGTTGGCATGATGGCTGTGGGCGGGATGGCGTGGGGGAAAGGCGTAAAGGTGTGCTGGTGTGTGTGTTGATGTGTGTGCTGGTGCTGGTGCTGGTGCTGGTGGAACTCAGTCCTCAGGTATGGTGGCGGGCCCAGGGAGGCCCCACGATCGGCACTTTGGGAAGCCAAAAATCGTGTGTTTAGTTCCTGACGAAGAAGATCTTGCTCTGAAACAAAAAATAAACCACAGGTTCAGGAGCTTTGTCTGTAATCCCAACTTGCCGTTGCTCATTTTGGCTAGCAGAAATGTATTTGGGTATCCCCCCTTTTAAGGGCAAGCTATTTTCTTCCAGCTAATGCTGAACAAGTCACAGGACTTTCCTTCGGTTGTCTCAAAAGGCATCAAAAAGAGAAGAAAACCACCCACTTTCCCTTTGCCCCACAGTTTATCTTCACTGCACAGTTACTTTGAGTTATATAACTCAAGGGCTATTCTTAAACTGAGTCTTCTCAACACAAACCTGAACTCAGTTCTTGCAGTATTTCTATAGGATATTGGCTGGCTCATCCACAGGTATAGGTTCACCTGAGTGAACACAACTCAGCAGACACTTAAGACCACCTTTCTGCAGTGTGCGTGCAAACAAGCATCATTTGAGCACTGCCAGTCCTTCAATGCCACAGTCGAGTGGGAAGAAGTCCATGCAAGAGCTTAAAACTGTGGAATTTGTCCTCATTCATCTTAGCATGACATACAAGTGCTTTCAGCAGGCACTGCAGAATGGCTTCTCACTCCAACTAGGCTAACTTCAAAGAAGCAACTCAAGTATGGATAACTAGTGCAATGAAGACATATCTCCAGATGATTCAAGTAACATGTGCCACCACATGCAAAGTATCCAACGTGGATTTACCATGGGAGAACACAGAACATGAAGCCTCCCAGAAATACTTTCCAAGAGTGGAAAGAATCTCTCTGGAAAGACCTGAACCCAGTTTCTGTTCTCCAACAAAGCCCAAACCTGTCAGCGATGACAGATCCTCTGTCAAGCAAGTATCCCTTTGTCTTCTTGGCCAAAATAAAGTAAATGTGACTTAGAACGGAGAGATGGGTTTTTAGGTCATGCATATTGTATTGATACGCATCCAAGGCTTACCTGAGTAAGTACTACCAGCTGGATGTCCTGGAACCTGCAGTGTCCCTGAAGTCAATGGAGGTGGAGGAGGCAAAGCCGTAGGAGGGGCAAACATATTGGGGTGATGCGGGTGTGCAGGAGGTTGGAGGGTGGGCGTGAAGGTGTGCAATGGGCTGTGGCTGGGTAAAGAGAGGGGGAATGGTGAAGCGGAGGGATGGTGGGATATGTGGGGAGGAGGGGCCTGAGTCTTGGCTGGAGTACTGCTCCTGCTGCTGCTGTTAATAAAAAGGAAAAATAAAAGGGGGAGAAAAGTGATATAGCAACATCTCAAAGGAAGAAAAGCTTCATTCCCTTCCCAGAATACATGTTTAGCTAATGTTAACCAAACTGTTGGTATGATTTTGTCATTCCTTCCTGAAACCTTCTCCCCTGCTGTTTCCACAAACTTTACTTCCAATCTACTCTCCACGCAGCAAAGGCAAGGTCGGTTCTTCTACAAGAGGCTGGGACTCTGAAGTTAAGTGTTATCAGCCCTCTAACAACATGTGAATGATCCACAAAGGAATAATCAACTCTGTGTGTTTATTACTTAATTAACAGGTTCTCTCCATCAGATCGCTTCCACCTGGTAGTTTCAGGTAAAGCAGGCTCAAATCAGTGATCTTTACACTAACAAAACAGTTTTCATTTTTTATCGCCACTAAATAAAAGGAGGAAGGAGACTGTAGTAGACATGAGACAGACTACAGAAAATTATTAATGGCTACATGCTTACTGTGTAATTGCCTCCTTTCCTCTTCCCACAACAACGATTGAGGCAGAAGTAAAATATTTCTTTGCAGTTTTTCAGACAGTACTCCCTATTAATTAACTTCTTTTTAAAAAGTCGTCAAATTGCTGGTGCTTAGTTTTACTTCGCATCATTTCAAGAACGGGATTTCATGGTTCTGCTGCACTGGAACCTAAAAAAACCTAGCACCGCTTTGGCTAAAAGTAAATCATGATCGCGTATAGTGGTGGCTCAGACTCTAGCCTTTACTTGAAGCACAAAGCATCCATCAAAATGGCTTAAAATGGGTTATTAGAGGGTTCCATTTCCATGAGGAAATCCCAGCTGGGTAGAGAAAGGACTGTCCTGAGTTAGGGCATCAACCTAGAAGAGGAGAATGCTGAAGTCCCTGCTCCCATATAGCCTTGCTGTGTGACCTTGGTCACAGCACTTCATTTCTCTTACTTTAAGCCACCTAAATCTAGACCGGGAGCAGCATGTGCAGCCATTCACCACTGCCAGTATACCATGGGCAGCCCTGGTAGGTGACCTGGGGTGGGGGGAGGGACTAGAGAGATGGGGGGAAGACCCTGGCAGGTCCCCCAGAGGGAAGGGTGCAGGGGTTGTCTGCAGGGGGAGAAGAGAGGAATAGCACAGTCCTGGGGTTAATGGTGAGCAGCTGGGTTTTCCCAGCCCCAGGGCTGTGCTGTGAACATGCAGAGGCATTTAACCCCCTTCCTACCCAGGGGGTTAACTCCTTCTCGATCTAAATTAACGCATCTCCTGAGGTGCACTAACTGCAATTGGGCCTGCGATTTTTAGCTGAATTAAACTCTCTGAACACTTGCACAAATGAGTATTTAAATTGATCTAACCCTGGCTAGGTTCATAGATTCATAGGCACCAGGACTGGAGGGGACCTCGCAAGATTATCGAGTCGATCTAAAAGCGACGCCTATACAGACCCTTGGTGTGATTTCCTAGACATTAGGGCCGGAAGGGACCTCGGGAGATCATCGAGTCCAATTTCCCACCTTGAGACCATTCATTTCAAGATCCTTTCGAGTTTCCAGGAAGACAAGCCCTTAAAAGCAACTCCTCCTCTGTGCATCATTCAGCTAGGGATTGGGACATCCTCACCAGGCCCTAGCATGCTCTTTCATCACGCAACCTCAGCGTGATTCATAGATTCATAGATGTCAGGGTCGGAAGGGACCTCAATAGATCATCGAGTCCGACCCCCTGCATAAGCAGGAAAGAGTGCTGGGTCTAGATGACCCCAGCTAGATGCTTATCTAACCTCCTCTTGAAGACCCCCAGGGTAGGGGAGAGCACCACCTCCCTTGGGAGCCCGTTCCAGACCCTGGCCACTCGAACTGTGAAGAAGTTCTTCCTAATGTCCAATCTAAATCTGCTCTCTGCTAGCTTGTGGCCATTGTTTCTTGTAACCCCCGGGGGCGCCTTGGTGAATAAATACTCACCAATTCCCTTCTGTGCCCCCGTGATGAACTTATAGGCAGCCACAAGGTCGCCTCTCAACCTTCTCTTGCGGAGGCTGAAAAGGTCCAGTTTCTCTAGTCTCTCCTCGTAGGGCCTGGTCTGCAGGCCCTTGACCATACGAGTGGCCCTTCTCTGGACCCTCTCCAGGTTATCCGCATCCTTCTTGAATTGCGGTGCCCAGAATTGCACGCAGTACTCCAACTGTGGTCTGACCAGCGCCCGATAGAGGGGAAGTATCACCTCCTTGGACCTATTCGTCATGCATCTGCTGATGCACGATAAAGTGCCATTGGCTTTTCTGATGGCTTCGTCACACTGCTGGCTCATGTTCATCTTGGAGTCCACTAGGACTCCAAGATCCCTTTCCAATTCCGTGCTACCCAGCAGGTCATTCCCTAGGCTGTAGGTGTGCTGGACATTTTTCCTCCCTAGGTGCAGCACTTTGCATTTCTCCTTGTTGAACTGCATCCTGTTGTTTTCTGCCCACTTGTCCAACCTATCCAGGTCTGCCTGCAGCTGTTCCCTGCCCTCCGGCGTGTCCACTTCTCCCCACAGCTTTGTGTCATCTGCAAACTTGGACAGAGTACATTTCACTCCCTCGTCCAAGTCACTGATGAAGACATTAAAGAGTATCGGTCCAAGGACCGAGCCCTGCGGGACCCCGCTGCCCACACCCTTCCAGGTCGAGACCGACCCATCCACCACGACTCTCTGGGTGCGACCCTCTAGCCAATTCGCCACCCACCGGACTGTGTAGTCATCCACGTCACAGCCTCTTAACTTGTTCACCAGTATGGGGTGGGATACCGTATCGAAGGCCTTCCTGAAGTCTAAGTATACAACATCCACCCCTCCTCCTGTGTCCAGGCGTTTCGTAACCTGGTCATAGAAAGAGACTAGATTGGTCAGGCATGATCTGCCCGCCACAAACCCGTGCTGGTTTCCCCTCAGCATAATTTGCCCTGCTGGGCTCTCACAAATGTGAGCCTTGATAATTTTTTCAAAGACTTTACCAAGGATGGAGGTGAGACTGACTGGCCCATGAAAGCACATTTGTTTCCCTACCTTAAGCTGTTGAGGCTTAAACTGCTGCTGTTGTATGCAGACAACGGCTGAGAGAGACTCTGCGAGGACGGGTGAGGCTGTACTGATGGGAGGGTCTGATGGACCGTCTGCACAGGGGACTGCGGCCTTGGGGGGCGCTGAACTTGAGGCTGAGGTGCAGGCTGACACTGGGCTTCTTCTGGAGTCTGTGGCAGCTGGGAGGCTTGCAACTGGGGGGGCTGGGGAGGAGCCTCTGTACGCTGGACCAGTACAGGGCTCGGGCAAGGTGCCTCAGGCTGTGGCTCCAACTGAGGCTGGACCAAAGGCTGCGTGACCTGAGGACAAGGGTCTTTAGGCACCACAGGCTCAAGTAATGGGTCTTTACTGCTGTCCTGGCTCTTCTCTTGACTCCTTTCTAGTCCTGATATTTTCGGGACAGCTGCCCCCCTTGCATCTGGGTCGTCATTTTCAGTTAGTGCACTGACTCCTAACTCTTTATCTGCAAAAACAAGAGAGACACAATTGCCAAGAGTGCAACCAAGTACGGAAAACAAAGAAAACCAATGTTCATCATGGATCTCTTAGCAGTTTTAGTGTTTCTTCTTTTCCTACAATAGACTTAAAAAAAAAAAAAAAGAAGTCTATATCAACTTGAAATCTGATCAGCTTCAGCAAAATAAGTTCAATTCTTTCTGGTCATCATGCTGCCCCCGACTCTGTTTCCTAACATTTGTGGTTTTTACAGTCAGATTTTACATTTATAAATGTTTCTAATTTGTCCATTATTACACAAAAAACACAGCCAAAAAAAAGGAAAACTGGACCCAATTCTGCAAAACACTTCAACACGTATTTATCTTTGCAAAGGAGAGAAGTACAGTTCAACTTAACAGATCAAACTACGTTCACTGTTGTCACCCTTGAGAGTTCAAAATAAGTTTTGCCACGCAAAGATTAAGATACACTGCTGGGCATCTAAGGAGTGGGGGGAATCACTGGTTGGCTTAAAAATAGCAATACTTTTTGAATCCTCTGAATTCAACTTCTAGTTGGTGTATTTAGGTTTTATGTCTATGTTGTTTTATGTAAGTGTTACATTAATGCTCATCCATTCTAAACAATCATCTTCCTTTTGAAAAGTAGTCTACTACCCATAACTTAAAGGCTAGGGACAGAAACTACACACAAACCATTATAAGTGATCAGAAATCAGTTCAAATCTGTAACACAACAGAAGTTCAGTGCACATAAACCACTTTCAAAACGGCCAAAACCAGTTTAAGATAAACCTGAATGGATGTAGTATCAGGCTTAACTGATTTCGGTTAAATTGGTTTATTGAATTTGTCCCAGATCCCCTCCAGATTCAAGTCAACTCTCAGTCCCCCAGCATCCCAGGATGCTTTGCACCTTCCCAGCAAACCCCTCCTTGCAGGGTGGGCAGTCTAGCCTTGGCTCAAGCTGTCCGCTCCAGTCAAGTAGGGAGCAAGCATACTCTGTCCCTTCCTCCCTCCCCACGTCCAAGCATCTGGCCCGAGCCACTGCAGGCCTGTGGCTGCACCGCTGGAATCTAAAGTGAATGTCTGTCCACCTGCTTGTCGGTTCAATCTACGCAGCTTAAGACTAACCTTCACAGATTGAATCGATTCAGCCTCAGGCTTTTTGACTATCTGTACTTACCCAGAAAGGTACATTTAATACAAGAGTTACAAAAGGTAGGAGGGTGTATCACTGGAGGGAGGTTTGAAAGGAAAATGACTACACTTGTACACCTCGGGGGCTGATCTGCTGAGGTGCTGAGAACCTGCAAATCTTCTTGCAGTCGCTGAGTACTCAGCAATTGTGAAACATTGGGCCTCTTAGGCTTAAGCCATCAGCAATGCTAGGGAAAAGATACCTAGGAAAAAATATATGAGTTCATTCAGTTTGGGGTTCTGAATAATTCTCAACAAGAAAATAAATTTTCCTCGCTTTTTGCTGATCTTTAGGGATAAAATGCTACTAAAAATGATGAAATATTGAATAGCAAAAGGCAAATTAAGCACACCTGTATATCAAATCTCAGGTAATGTATGCGAATATCAGTTGAGAGTTCCCCACCCACCCCCCGCATGCTAACTGAGGGAAAATACCTCCTTTTATAATTTCAGTAAATATGATAAATAAAAACCACTAACAACATACTACTATCCATCTATCAACAGAGCATGTGGCAACAGCATTCCTAAGTTTCAAAATTTTATGCCAAGTCTCAGCATTAGTTTTTAAAACCCTAGCAGCTGGAGGAGCCCGGCTGCAAAGGAATTTCAGCTTCCATTCAAACAGTAAAATAAGAGCTTCATATTCTTGGATGGGGGGGGGGAAAGGTTGAAAACCTAAAAGAAATGCAACCTCGAGGGCCAGAAACTAAAACAATCCTGACACTTACTAATGAAAAATTATCCCATAATGTTAAAGATCATCTCCTGATTTTTGGATCCCGTTTCAGCCCTGGGCATTCACAAATCATGATGATATTGCTCATGTGCTGACATTTTCGGGTTCAACAGCTACAGTATAACTTGTGTGGGGAGAGAGTAAGAGGAAGCACATGGAACAGCTACTAGGCCTACAGCATTCCTCGGTGCACCTCTTCAACCGGTAACAAGAGCCACTCTCTCCAACACCATATTCAACCTATAAAGCCCATTGCTCCCCAGCCCCCACACACATTTGCCTCTCCCTTTTTAATGCTCTTCAGTGCAGCCAAGTTTAAGTACAGTTGCACCTTATGCAAATCTATCTGTGAAGATACAGGCATGCTGGAGTGGTCAAAACATATCATGTTATACTTGTATCATCTGGTTTGAATTTTACAGTGGTAAAGAAGAATATGCCCTAGGGAAGCATCTTTGCCTCACTAGTCCAGAGGAATTTGCCAACTCGGCAAAAATGGCAAGCTGTCTAGTCAGGTAAATTAGGAATTGTTCACAAGGTTTTCAAAGTTGGACTAGAAATGCAGAAAGCAACTGCTGAAGAGCAGTTCTGGCCTGAACTGGTGGGTACCAACTGGTGGGTACCAATATGGCGCTATGCCCTTCCCGCAGGTGACCAATGGGGTAGTTTCTATTTTATAATAACTGCAGAGGCTGCCCAAGGAATCTAGGCCAGAAAAGTATGGGGTAATGCTGGGACAGCAGTACGTCTCCTCGGGAATAAAAGTAATTACTCTGATGCATGCCCAAGGTGTAGCACATTGCAATTAGATTGCAGGTTATAAATAACAGAAACTCACTTTGCATTAATTCTTTGGATCAGTTTTGTTTGATCAAACATTATTAAAAGTTAGATGGAATGAGATCAGTATATATGTCAAGACAGGACCCAGCTGTGGAAAGAGAACAAAATGAACAACAGATTGCTCGGGAACATGTGGATACATGTTCCCAATCCCCAAAGGGTGAAGAGTTATGATATTTTGCTTTTTAGTGAGATGGCATGATAATTATGGCTTTGAGGGCTTGGCCTTGTCATTAGACATTTCCTACAAGATGAACATAGTAGGTAGTCTGAGAACACAGCAGAGGTGATGCCTTCATTTCAGAGGGAAAGCTTTGCACTCAGAGCCCTTCATTAAGTCTTTCTTATGTCGTATTTTTAGTGTCTCTTGTGTGCATAACATTTATTCAGCAGAGCCCTCTGCTGCAAGGGTGAAGTGCAATTCCTTATACAATACCTTCTCCTCCCCTGGGGAAAAAAAAAGCTATGAATTTAAGTGTCCCCTGTGTATTTTTCTTGCTGCTGCTTATATCTTCATTATGCAGTCCCTTAAGGATGATTTCCATTAGTTAACAGCTTAGAAAATGCTATGTTTAGTGGGATAACACTGCTCCAAATTTATTTTATTTAGGGGATGTCAAATGTTGAACACTCTCTCTCATGCCACTCTAACTACACTATACCACAACACGGTATCAAAGGCCCAGGGGTCTCTCTTACACAAGTCTTCCCAATAAATGTATGTCTGCATGACCAATAATTAATGTATATAGTCCAAAGAGAATATTTCAGTTCACAATATCCTATTTAGGGACTTGTAATCCCACATCACTGATGAGTGCTATCCATTATACATTTCTTCTGGAGGATTTTAAATATTTCTCAGTAGCATTCCAAGGTCATATATTCAAGTTTATCCCTTGCCCTTCTAGCATTTTTCACACATACCATTACTTCTCAAAGCTTTATTCACTAACCACTGGAAACTAGACAGAGAGAGACCCTTACTTCATTATGATGTAGATGATCCGCTAGAAACATTTCTGTACCCCTTCAAACAATACGAGAGTATTTTTTTCATCCAAGAACAAAACATGCATCCTAACTTTGTTTTGGGGAAGTCTCAATACCTAATTTTGGATAAATAGTCGGTTTACTACCTCGGTAAGCACTGATATAGGATTTTCTTCATAGATGATGTGTAAGTGTTGACAGTGAGGGGGCACAACTGTGCACCACCACCACTGCTCCTGGGTGCTGGCTTTGGCTGGGCTGCCACCATCGACACAGAAATCTGGGGTGGGGGGCACGTGCCTGTGCCCCCCTGCACGCATCGCCTGTGCTTTTCTTTCACCAGTATGGTGAGGTTCTACCGATCAGCTATCAAATTTTACCGAGAAAGGGATAACAGCATGTAACAATGATTCCTTGAGTACTGAGGGGAAGCATTTGCTAAGCTTGCAGGCATACTAAATTATTAATATGCAACTTGCATTTTATGCTTCTTCTCCTCTCTTTGCCCTTAAATGGGTCTTAAATCTGTATTTTTTTCTACTTTTCAGTTAATGCAGAACACATTATGGGCTCTCAAGGTGCGGGACTTGGTCCTCCTATTAATCTAAAGGAAATTCTCAATGTGCTGGGTCTCCAGGATTACTGTTCAGTCAGAACAATAAGACCAGAACAATAGGCAATGCTATGATGTCAGGACGCGTAAACCCCACTCGCATATGTGCATATAAAGCACAGATATTCTATATGCATGAGTTACATATATTATATACAATATAATGACATGAGCAGGCATATATTCATGCGCTCCTGTTCGTGTATCTGTTAAGTATAACATAGAATCATAGAATAATAGAAAAAGAGGGTTGGAAGGGACCTCAGGAGGTCATAGTCCACCCCCCTGCCCAAAGCAGGACCATCCCACCTAGATCATCCCAGCCAGGGCTTTGTCAAGCTGGGTTTTAAAAACCTCCCAGGATGGAGCTTCCACCACCTCTCTGCATAACCCAGTCTAGTGTTTCACCACCCTCCTAGTGAAAAAGTTTTTTCTACTATCCAACCTAAACCTCTCTTGTTGCAGCTTGACACCATTGCTCTGTGGTCTGTCATCTGCCACCGACTGTTCAGCTCCATCCTCTTTCAAACCCCGCTTCAGGTAGTTGAAGGTTGCTATTAAATCCCCCCTCAGTCATTCTCTTCTGCACACTAAACAAACCCAGTTCCTTAAGCCTCTCCTCATAAGTAACATGCTCCAGTCCCTGAACCATTTTCATTTCTCTCTGCTGGACTCTCTCAAATTTGTCCACATCCTTTCTACAGTGGGGGGCCCAAAACTAGACAGTACTGCAGATGTGGCCTCACCGGTGCACAACAAAATGGAATAGAACTTCCCACGATCTGCTGGCAATGCTCCTACCAATGTAGCCCAGTCTGCCATTAGCCTTCTTGGCAACAAGGGCACACTGCTGACTCATATCCAGCTTATTGTCCACTATAACCCCCAGGTCCTTGTCTGCAAATTGTGTAAATACAAAAAATATGTACATATCTCACATTATTGAGATATATAACATACAGGGATATAAACAATGCACAGAAACAGATAGTGATCATTAAAACCCAAGCATTTCAACCTTAAACCCCTTTGTCTATCTGGCCAAGACTCCTTTCTGTAATTTGAATCCTTTGTCTCATTCAGCGGTGCGATAGAGTTAGAATCTGGCCAGAAATGGCCCACTAAAATAGCCACCTCACCAGTAGAAACTTTGCTGCATTGATATATAGCCTATGACAACAGATAATGAACACTGAAAACAATTACGGTATCTGTGATGAAGAAAAGATCCACCATTTCTCAGACAGCAAGTTAGAGCAGCTCCTTAACTACTCAAACTTTCTCTTGGACTAGATCGAGAGAAACTACTGTCTCCTAAACTAGGATCCATAATGTTCTGTCCTTGGGTGCATGTAGGATTTTGAAAAGCAGGGTGCAGATAGTGTGGTACCCCCTCACATACAACCTAACATATGTTTTGCAAAATGCAGGTCAGTGAAAATGCAAATGCATGGCAATAAGGTTCAAAGGGAATGGGAGACTAGACGTGTAAAAAGGTAGTTGTGAGGAGAGGGGAAGGGGGAAGAAGGTGATAAAATGTAGCTGGTAAAATGCAGACAGATCTGGGGTTATCAGATGGCAGGCAGGTTATAATGTGTCATAAAGCCAATGTCTATATTTAGTCCATTATTGTTTGTATCCAATAGATTTATGAAGGGATCTTCATAGGCTCATCTACAAAAGGTGTTTTGTAAGAGAGACAGTGCTTATCTTGTGAGAGGCATGCACCTACAGCAATGGCACACACGTGCCCAGGCCCAGCAGGTCAGTCCCTGGGGGAGGGAAGGGGCAGGAGCTAGATTGAGGCCCCCGCGGTGAGGGACAGTGCCACAGAGGCAGGAGCAGGGGTAAGTTGAGTGGGGCCCCGGCCGGGTGGGACTTACCTGCTGGGACGGTGCACCCCCAACAAACTTTTTTTTCCCTGTGCCTTGATCTGTCCTCCTCCCCTCCCTTTCCCGCCCCACAGACTTACCTGCTGGGCGCAGGGAGGGGAGGGCTGGTGGCAGCGCACAGTAGATCTTGGGTTGCTTTTAAAGGCCAAAGGTGATCTCCTACTTAAAAAAGACCTATAGGTAACTGGGTATTCTGGTCTTTGATAGATTTTCAGTGTGCATTTGTTCTGGTATGCAGTTTTTTTGTTTCTCCTACATATTTTCCATCAGGGCATTGGATGAGAGATATTTCATTTCTGGAGGTGCAGGTGCAAGACCCAGGACTGGTGATGGCAGAGGTGGATTAACTCATGGGCCAACCGAGCCCAGGCTCAGGGGCCCTGATTGTGGCTTGCTCATCAGCAGGAAAGTGAGAGCTGCAGTTTGTCTCCACGCTGGTCGGCAGCAAGCAGCAGGGCTGCTGGGGCCCCTCAGCCAATCAGCAGCATGGAGACTGGGAAATCTGCAAGATTAAAGGTGCTGCCACGCACATGGCCAGGAGCAGAGCTGGGCAGCCAGCGCCCTGCAAGCAAGTCTAATGGGGCAGGCAGGGGAAGAGACGTGGGACAGGGAAGGAGTTGGGGGGGCAGCAGATAGAGGTCCCAGCAGTGAGGGAGTGGGGCAGGGGCTAGTCAGCCAGGGCAGTGAATAAGACTCTGGGGTGGGTTGGAGCTGTGGGCGGCTCATCTGAGGAGCGTGGCTCCCCACCGCTGTGCACACCCTCAGGAGAAGCATGGGGGGGCATGTGCCCCCCCTGCATTTGTGTTCAGGGTGAGGGCAGGCTGCCCACTACAGGCTCAGGGCCAGGGGTTGCACCAGTCTCTTTTCTGGTGGGAGGGCTGGGCCAGGGCTGAGAGTGGGGTGGGCAGCAGCGGTGCTGAAAGCAGTGGCTATGGAAGGGGGGGGGGGAATTTTGAGATGGCTATAGCCCCCCAACCCCTCCAGTGTTGCCCCTGCTTGGGGCACTGCACTCTGCTGCCTTTACATTGCACAGTTGGCACAGGACTCCCAAGAGAGACGCAGCAGAGCACCTTGCCCTGAGCAGGGAGGGGCGGCACTAGGGGGAGTTGAAGGGCTATAGCAACCCCCATATTCCCCAGACTCCCCACCCCTGTACTGCTGCTGCCCACCCTGACCCCAGCCCTGATCCAGCCCCCTGCCAGAAAGAGGCTGACACAGCCTCTGGCCCCAAGCTTGCAGTGGGCAGCCTGCCCCCACCCTGCGCACAAATCTGGGGGCACATGGCCCCCATGCCTCCCCCGGAAGTGTGCACAGCAGCAGGGAGCCACCCCTCCCCTCCCTGCACCCCCTGGATGAACCAACCACAGCTCCACCCCACCATGGGGTCACATTCATGGCCCTGACTGGGCAGCATCTGCTCCTTCCCCACTCCCTCCCTCACTGTGGGGGCCTTATTTGCTCCCTCCATACCTCTTCCCTCTCTCACGCCCCTTCCCCCACCTCCCAGAGTTACCAGCAGGGTGCTGCTCTCAAAGCTGCCCGGCTGCATTCCCAGCCACGTGCATTACGGCTGTGCACATGCATGAGGCATTTATTGGTGACATTATTGGCTATATCAGCCAAAAAAGCCAATAATGTTAATTTCCCGTTTCATCCGTGCCAATCTACTGATACATTGGTACACCTCTAGAGGGGGTCTCCAATTTTATGTTTGCCCAGGGCCCCAGTAACTCTTAATCCACCTTGTATGTTTTGGGGTCCAGTTATTGTGGGAGTGGTGAAGATGTGCTGGCAGGTTTTACATTTTTGCTAGGATGGGTGGGTCTGAAAAGATCTATTTAAGAGTTGGGTCTTCTTCTAGTATGGGCTGTAATTTTTTGAGGATTTTCCATATAGATTCGGGGAAGGATGCCATGTCATAACTAAAGGTGTGCGATTCGTGGGCATTTTCTTTTTGTCCTGCAGCAATTCTTCATTTGGTGGCTCTTTCAAAAGTATGATCTCTCTCTCTGGACGAGCGTCCTTGTTGGGGTGAAAGCCCTTTTGAGATTTGTGAGATGACCATCGCGGGTATTCTCCTCGTTGCAAATTCAGTGGTATCAGTGGGCTTGGCTGTAATATTACAGCTTTCTTGCGGTGGTTAGGGTGATTGCTGGTTCTGTGTAGACAGGAGCTTTGGTCTGTGGGCTTCTTGTATATGGTGGTTTGTATTTTGTCATTCTGGATATTGATCATGGTGTCTAAAAAGGAAATATTGGTGCTGGAGTACTCAAGAGATAGTCTGACAGATGGTTACTGAATTTGTGATGGAAAAAAATCAATCAGAGATTGCAAGTTTTTGGTCCACATTCTAAAGATGTCATCTATATATTTTAGATATGGCATGGGTTTGATGGTGCAGTTCTAGAGGAATTCTTCCACATGGGCCATAAGGAGGTTGGCATATTGTGGGGACATTGTGGTGCCCATAGTTATGCCTATGATCTGATAGAAATGCTGGTTATTGAAACTGAAATCGTTGTGTGTAAGGATGAAGTATAAGTTCAGCAATATCTTTGGGTCTGTACTCTGAGTTGTAATCTTGCTCTTGTAGGTACGTAAGGCAGGCTTGGATGCCATCCTGGTGTTGGATGTTGGTATATAAGCTGGGTTTCTGTGTTTCTGCGTTTGTGGATTTTAGGGAGCATGTAAAAAGTCCCTGGATTGGGTAGATCAAGTTTTGTAGTTTTTCTTGTAGTTCAGATGGAAATGATGTGATAATGGTTTTGAGTTGTAAAGTGAAAAGGGGAGTGGGATCTTCCTCTATTTTTTATAGTAGGTGGTGTCAGAGAGTTGTCTGTTGGCTTCTTTTATGTAGTCTTCACGGTTAAGGATAACTATAGCTCCTCCTTTATCTGCTAGCTTTATTGGTATCTGGTGGTTGGATCTTAGAGATTCTGCAGCCTTTCTATCTGAGACGGAGAAGTTGTTATGGCGGTGTTTGTTGTTGATTATTTCATTGTTCACTCTTTCCCTGAAGCAGACAATATAGCAGTCGAGGTTTGAACTTTGCCCACTGTGAGGTGTCCAATTTGATGTGTTTTTGGATTTTTTGGCATTAATCCTTTCCTTTGATGTTGTCACAGGATGAAGTGTTGTTGAAAGTGGATTCATTTCGGTTATGGAAATATTCCTTGAGAATGAGGCATCGAAAAAATTCTTCTAGTTGTCCCCATTATAGTATCTTATTAGGGTATTTTTCCAGACAGAAATGTAGGCCTTTAGAGGGGACAGATTTTTCTGCTTTAGTAAGTGTGTGCGTGGAGAGACTGATAATATTTGAGGGTTGCCTGCCTGGTTCCTTAGGTTTCATCAGGCATGAGGTTAGAAAGTTGTTTGGGACTGGTGTTGTTTCTCTGATGGTTGTTTAGTGGCTGGGAAAGTTGTTCCTGTAGCAACTGGTTCCATTTCTTCTTTTTATGTTGGATGGAGGTTATAAAAAAAAAAAAAAAAATCTTTGGTAGTCTTTTTGTATACATTATATAATATTTTGGAAGATATCCAGATTTATCTCTTGTAAGTTGTTGTAGCGTGTGTTGATTTCCATCTCTTTTGGAGTAGGTTATGTGAAGGAGATGATTTCTAAGTTTTTATGAAGTTTTCCTGCATAGTTGTGAAACATATTTGGAGTTGTGTGTACTAGTCAGAGGGCTGTAGATGTTCATTCCTCTGGGAATGATGCTGTACATCTTGCATAGGCTTAAAAATATATATGTCGCTGTTGAGTTTGACTTCTTTCTTCTTCATGTTTGAAGTTGTAAGGAGTAGGAGAAACCAAATAACAACCATGTACCAGAATGAATGCACACCGAAAATCTATGAAAGACAAAAATACCCATTTACCTGTGGGTGCACACTTCTCACAAGACAATCACTTTCTCTCCAATCTCTCAGTTCGAATCCTCAAAGGGAATTTACAAAACACCTTTCACAGACGAGCCTACGAACTTCCATTCGTAAATATACTGGATACAAAAGATCACGGACTAAACATACACTGGATTTATGGCACATTATAACCTGCCTGACATCTGATAACCCCAGATAACTGGTCTGCATTTTACCAGCTACATTTTATCACCTTGCTCCCTCCACCCTTTTCACAACTATTGTCTCCCATTCCCTTTGAACCTTACTGCCACACTTTTGCATTTTCACAGATCCTGCAATTTGGCTTCTGTTCTACCCAGGAAAGCACACAAACACCAACAGACTTTCCCTATGCCTGAAGACAGGCATTTGTGCCCGAAAACTTACAAAGAACAATTTGTCCAACTCTTTAGTTGGTCTAATAAAAGAGATCACATCTACCAAAAGAAGGTTGTTTGCCTATGTCCTTAGACCCACACGGCTACAACCAACAACTCTCTATTCATTTCAATTATTTTTGATCAAGCCTCAAGTCCCACATAGTAAACTGGGTTGAAGTAAAAGAAAATCTTCAAAGTGTCTGTGTTGCTGTTATTTTGGAGACCATATGTGAAGTCTATTGAGGCAACTTTACACATATGTTCATAGCATACTTCTGTTTTAAAATACCATGTATTATCTTTTCACTTTGCTGTTAAATTACACTTTTCTCAGCAGGGTACCTGTTTTATGCACAATTAACTGGAATGTTCTGTTAAATCTTCTACTACCTAAGGAAGAGTTGTATTTCTTATGAAGCTAAAACTCATTCAACTATTTTCTATTACTCAACTTTCCTTCAGCTTTAAAGCAGCTGGGTGACCCCTCCCCTGCAATCTACTCTCAATGGGTCCTTTGAAGCCCGTAGAGCTACAACTTGCACTGAATGAAGGTCTGATTGCCCTGGGATTTATTTTTTTTTTTAACTATGGGTTAACTGTTTTACAGTGAGTAACAATTAATTAGAGTGAAGATCTGTTTATAACTGGCTAGTCAAGCATGAGGATAAATAAAGCAGATGACAGAAACTATTACTGGACAGGACAGAGGAGACTGCTAGGTATCCCAGTCAATCCATACCATAAGTTGCCTCAGAACTAATCGCCTATTGCACTGGATATAATATAATTTGCTAAAAATGAGAGATTCCTTTTAGTACGCAGCCAGCTTTTATCCTAATTTCGAAGGACAGTAATATCATTCTTGATCATGTAAATTAAAAACATGCTTTAGAAAGTGTGGTTACTTGCTGCTCTGTCATCTGCTAGCACCAATTATTCCATAGTAAGTAGGTACTTAGCACAACTGAATCACAATGCTTGTGACACAATTTGTACTTAATTATAAAACAGAGAAGAATGGCATTCAGCAGAAAAGATTTTGCTACCTCCTGTTAAACATGTTTATCTTCTGCGATGAAATGGATTTAATTGTCAACAATAACAGTGCAGATCAACGAAAAGAAGCACTTAGTGGAATTGCACAAGATGTTGACAATCCTTCAGTCATTGAGCTGCTTCTGGCCTTGATTTGAGAAGGCAGAGTCCTACAATATTTCACATGAAACAACTTATTCCATTCAGCTGTTAAAAAGAACATACATCATAAATGTGCCTCTTTTATCCTGTATGTCAAGGGTATAATATTCAAAGCCCTTGGTGTTAGATTTGTATTTTTTCCCCAAGCACCTTTATACTTGGCTGTAGTTTTTCAGAACGGAGGTGATGTATGGCATATCTAACTTGCCTTTTTCACAAAGATACTCTCCATTTACTTAAATGGGAAATAGATACATGCAATCATAAGCTCCTAATATTCCCTGAGAGAAATCCTATACCACAATAAACCAGTCCTGCTCCAACTCCTACAGAAACAAACACATGCAGCAGAAAGTTAATTTCCAACAGAGACGCATCTCTTGGCTTCTAACCTATCCAGTTAAGAAACTATAAATTAGGCCGTTAACTATGCAACTCTTAAGTATTCAATAGTCAGCTAACAGCACTGGGGTGTTTATTAAAATGGACTTTTCTCAAATGGGCTGGCAAACTTCTCACGTAGGAAGTGAAGGCAGGCAAATTAATTAAGGGCTTCTCAACGTTAATAAAGGACTTGAGCATAAAGGGCCTCCTTTTTCTGTTTCTGTCATTTAGCATCTAAATTTAAAAGGTATGGGGCCCTTGTAGGCATGCTCATTGTAAAACATATTTTGGAACACAGAAATATAGAACTGATTTACTGGGTCACAGCCAAAACCCATGCATCTTGTCTCTAATAATAGCCAACATCAAGTATTTTAAAAGAAGAAGTGAGAACTCTATAGTGGACAGATGTGGGATAATCTATCCACCATGTTGTGCATCTTCCCAATTGCTAGCAGATATATATAGACTTATGGATAGAGTTTAATATGCCTTTCACAATTATCATCAATGATTTTTTGAATCTTAAGTTCTTGTGTCAATGGCTTCTCATGCCAGTAAGGCAGGGTAGAGGTGCTCATGCACCTCTGATTCAGTTAGTCTATAAGGCTCAACTCTACTCTGCCTTCTGCCTGACTTCAGACTAACACAGCTAACTACCTCTCACTCATCACATTATGATGAGCATATGACTTGTGGCTTTTTTTTTTTTTTTTTTTTGCATACATCTAAGTAAACACGATAATACTGTGCATGGTAAAAGGTGCTGAGACATTAAAGAGATCAGTGTGATGCCGTCTGCGTACAAAAATGTTTCCTCAAAGCCATACCACATATTTGGTGGAAAATGTCTGCCTTTCATTAGTCTTCAATGACCCAACTTCTAACATCCACTCATTCTTCTATTATGAGCCAAGAATAGTCTCTCCTCCTCAACCTTCAATACATCATTCATTATTTTTTATATGGAAAATCATGCTCCCTCCTGTCTTTTTCTTAAGATAAATTACCTCAATCTTTTTTTATATAAAAGTGTCTCCCTGCCCCTGATCACTCGGCATTGCTCCCTGAACCTCTTGTAGTTTTTTTGCATCCTTTTCGAAGATGGAGTGAGCTGTCCTGCGCATACTCTTCCAACTGAGGCCGTCACTGATTTATATGAAGAGAGCTTACAATATTCTCTATATTGCCCACCATCCCTTTCCTTAAAGCAGTCTCACATTTAGCTTGCTTTTTCTAATGCAGCTACACATCAAGCAAACATCTACAAGTGAACAGTTAACAAGATACCTTTGTCCTATTTAGAACTCTGCAAAGCCTATGATTAAGTTCAAATTTCTGTTCTCCGACACATATTAGCTGGAATTTATCTACAGTGAATGTCATTGCCGTCTTGTTGCCTATTCACTTAGCCTGTTTAGGTTCCCGAATACTCCAAGGCCCTCTCTAGTCTTGACACAATAAATAACTCTTTGCAGTCCGTAAATTCTGCTACTCCACTATTTTTGTCCTGGCCTCTCATTCCCCAGATCATTAAAACTATATTAAAAAAAACACACACAGGAAGCAGTACAGATCGGCTGCCTGGTACTCCCAGTCTTGGGAATGCACCGGAGGCTGGAAGTGGCCACGCGTTCAATTTAAGGCATGATGGAAGCCAGCCACAGAGTTATTACACATATTTTGTGCAATGACTGTGGCTTGTTCTCTGTTTCATGGCACTATTCATTGCATTAACATGTGGCCCAGTTACTCCTTAAGATGTAACTGGTTGAATGCATCCTAAGAGTAACATATGCCAGATGCCACAGGTATGACATTTGCTACCTTCCAAGCATCTGAAACAATGTCTGCTTGTAATGACAAATTGAACATTTTAGTTAGCAGCTCTGCCATTGCATCCTAATCTCCTTTAGACTGGGGTGGCTGTATAACATCTGGGCCTAGGTATTTACTGCTTTTAAACTGTCAATTTGCTGCAGCACTCTTTTTTCTTTTCTTTTTTTAAAACTTTGAATACACCTCATTTTTGTCATGAAGCAGCAGTAGCGCTTGGCAGCACGGACGCTTTCTGGACATAATGCGTGCAACTTTGATAGGGCTGCTCGCTCCATTTTTGAGCCATTTACTCTTGGCTTCCATTGTTCTAATCTCTGAGTTTTCCTCCGCATGAATTAGACTAATTGAATGGCAAAAGTCTATTTTTCTTTATAAAGTCTCTGATAGGTAAAGGAATGTTATCACCCTTTTACTGAGCAGACAGGTAAAGCACAAAAAACAGCATTTGGGATTCATTTTCCAAAGCTTCAAGTGCCAACAACATATGATGAAGTCAGTGGGGAAGCTGCCCCGCATGCCTGAAAACCAGGCCCCAAGGAATCTCAAAATTAGATGCTCAAAAACATTAAGAGCCTGTGGTCAGAGGATGCTTTAGAAAACATTAACAAGTCTGTAATATAGCTAAGATGGCACACAGACCCAGGGAATCCCAAGCCTGCCCCAGAGTCACAAAGCCTTCTCCTCCTCATGTCATAGTCACTGCTCATCAGATGAAGCTATCAGTCTATAAAATCCAACACAGGTATTGCTGTGATTTGTTTGGCTTGGTGTAGGTGTCTCTCTCATTATAGATATATTATACACCATATTATTACCTATTGAAATTGCTAGTCAGAGGATATATGTGATGAGAGATTAAAAAAACCCAACTAAACTAATGCCTAAAAATAAACAGCTACAATCTCTGTATACTCAACAATAAAAAAAAAAAAAACCCAAACCCATGATAAGACTGGATTTTATCTCCAATTTTCAATAGGTTCCAGCTAACCTTAGCATGCAAGTAACTGTCATAAGGATGGAGATGAAAAATAGATTGGTTTTATTCTCCTCTTCTTTGCCCATTGATTTGCTCCAGCCACACAGCTACGACGTTCCATAAAATGCTCATGACATTGGCTCATCCAGTTTGGATGTGACAAGATTACTTGAATGAGCCTGAATAAAACGGGCTTTCAAAAGCAGCTTGAAGAGTATCACCTTATGAACACTGATCGAATTTAGCATGACAGCTCAGTTTAATATACGAAGGACAAAAAGAGCTGTGTGATATGTTTATACAGAAGAGTAACACATTTATTCCCCTGGAGAGGTGTCATACCCATAACTCACTAGCCACATAACACTGTTTCCTTTACGAATTTGTTCTATGAGCCAAGAATTTTCTACCCCAGGTCTTTTGGTGATAGGTTTTGAGCAGTTAAAGACACGGTGTTAATATAAAAACATATTTTAAAAACCACACTGTTTCTCTTGCTAATGCCACCTATTAGATTACTAAACTGCAAAAGCATTTTAATTTTCACCATTTCACCAGCTGCTTACCTTTTACAGGAAATTGCATTTAACTTGCACAGTGTCTCTCTACCGATCAGTGTCAATTTACGGTCTTATCACTCACTAGTTTAATACTATAGTTTCCGAGTTGCCAACACTGCAGAGAAGAGTCTGAAACCATGATAAAGTTTTCTCCATTCCTGTTCATGGGTAAAAAATTGTGGGATTCAGAGAAAATTAGGGAGTCCTATCACCTATTCATTTTCAACGGTGGCGTTTCACACAAAAGCACAATGCAGTCTCAAACAAATATTTCTAACAGTATTAGATTTATAAATTATGCCTTTTTTTCCAAACTTGCATCCCAACTCCCTTTTAAAAACATCTCAACCTTGGCCTCTAACCCACTTAGCAATGTCCTTTTAAAGATATGTATGCCAGTGGTAAGTGGATGCTACAGCATGAGTGAATGCCTTCTCTGTCTTGTAAGATCTGCTTGAGCTTGTGTGGCATAATACATCAACTGTCTCCCTTTCTCCGAGTGAAAACCTGGTTTTCTAACATCCAAGGGTTATGCATTCTTAAAGGTTAATGTTGCAGACAGATAAGCGCTGGCATATGCCTGCAGTTTTAACTGTATTTTAACCAACTTTCTTGGGTTGGATCTATATGATATTCCATATATTAATCCATTTTTTTTTGGTAAAAGAAGAAATAAAGGCCTAGAAATAAAGGGTGAAACATCTTAGCTCCACTGAAACTGAAAATCTGTGCCCCTTGTTTAGTTCTGTTTCCTTATTTCAAGAGCAGCGACATGATCATTTAATGCTCCTTTAAGCGTATAAAATCTGACACCACAGATGAAATCCTGTCCTTGGGGAAAAGTGTAAATTTAAAAGGGATGAAGTAAGGGTCTACAGAAATCCTCCCCCTCATCCAGTAAACTATAAATGTGACAGAAAAATGAAATAATTTCCATAGCTTTTAAAAAATCATCATCATCATTATCATACATAGAATCATAGAGTAGTAGGGCTGGAAGGGACCTCTGGAGGTCATCTAGTTCAAGCCATGCCTAGGGCTGGATCATCCTTGACTAAACCATCACAATCAAGCGCATGTCTAACTTGCTCTTAAAAATGTCCAAGGATGGAGATTCTCCCACCTCTCTGGGCAGAGCCTGTCCCAATGCCTAACCATCCTCATAGCAAGGAAGTTCCTCCTGCAGAATTAATTAAGGAACAAAATATTTGAGTAAATTCTGCAGGTTGGCTCAATCATGCAGAGGTTGTTTTTTCTATATCATTCTGCAAATTTTTTCCGGAGGGAACAAACACAAACAACGTCTCTAATATTTCAGTGCTCTGGTGTTTCCGAGGGCAACAAGAGGTCCTGTGATCTTTCGCTGCATTTCTCCATCACAACGAGCACTATGTATTCCACCAAAAACATGTGCTTTGCCTAGATGGTGTCTTTCTTTGCATATCCCTCTATTCCCACTGCTCTTTAAGTCAACTGGTTTGCTCCAATTACTTCCACTAGTGGACAACATTGGGGTTTCTGGCTCCTCTCAGTCGCTTAAACTTGATAACCTTTGGAAAAATCTTACTATTTGTTTTAGTCAAATTAATTTTCAAACACAGAGAGGGGAGATGACCGGAGGTTGACAGGTCTCAAAAAGGTTCTGTTTTGTGCCTGTCAATCTGTATAAACATTAAACCATCATCAGGAAGGCCAGCTCCCATTTTGCAGACCTCTCTGGGGTAAGAGGGCTCGTGTACATGAAACGCGGGTGCGCGAAGAGTCCATTATAGCAGAACTGTTCCATCTAAGGGAAAAAGTGTTACTGTAATCAGCTGGCTTATCCCCCGCTAAACATATTCAGGACATAAGAAATTTAAATATACATAATCCCCCCCAACCCACACACGCACAAACCCTCTTCACAGTGAGGTTTGCCAAAATATGGAATACACTTCCAAGGGAGGTAGTGCTGTCCCCTTCCCTGGAGATATTTCAAAGAAGATTGGACAGACACCTGGCTGGGGTCATCTGACCCCAGCACTCACTCCTACCCAGGGCAGGGGGCTGACTCGATGACCTGATAGGTCCCCCTAACATCTATGAAACTATGAAACAGAGAAGGATACAGCCCAGCATGCTGAATGGGAACTTTGATTCCTTTAGTCCAGTATCCTGCCTGAAGCAGTGGCTACTACCTGATGGCTCTGACAAAAGAACAGAAACTCACTGCATGGCCAACTGGACAGATCTCCATCACAGGGCATGATCCTTTTCTGACTCGTTCAGCTTACACTAGAAAGCACAGAATTTGGCAAACCACAGCCACAGGCATATCACTTCTCCACAAGTATGCCATGTTTCATATCTTTCTCTATTACTTATAGAAGATATATTAATAGTTCAATGAGTACTGGCAGCCTGCGTGTTTCTCTCACTCACACACACACACACACACACACACACACACACACTTCTGACCCTGTAGCCCCCGGCAGACGTTACATTTAAGACACGATTAACCAGTTAATCATGTCTTAAGTAGTAACCCAGCCACACATTAATGCAACTAATGGTGCAATAAAACAAGGAACAAGTCACAAGTTATATGTAATAATTTCGTGCCTGGTTCCCATTGTGCCCTAAACGCACATCTGGCCAGGTATCAGCTGACTGCCACTCCCAGCCTCATGGCTGCGTCCAAGTCAAGGGCTCCGCTGCACCCCAAAGACTAGGAAGTGCGATGAGCTGCCACTCCCAGCCGCAGGGGTGCATCAGAGCCCTTGATCCCACTGTGCCCCAGAAGCTGGCTAACTGGGGCTCCCAGCCCTGGGGGCGCATCAGAGTCAAGGGCTCTGGTGCACCCCCGAGGCAAGAAGCAGCAGCTGATTGGCACTCCATGTCCCGGAGGGGATACTGCAGTCCTTGACTCCAATATGCTCCCAAACCCAAGAGCAGAGATCAGCTGACTGGCTTCCTACATGCTGTGCAGGGGGAGCCCAAGACCACGATCCCAAGCTCCCCCTGTGCACCAACTACAGGGAGCGATGAGGATCTGATCCTCAATCCCAGAGTTGTGCCTCCTGCTATGCATGTGCAGCATGGCAGGAAGCACAATTGTTGGGATCATGCATCAGATCCCATGGCACCTTTAACTGAGCCCCGGCAGACATTCAGGAGACCTAGGGCCCTAAGCATTTTAGGGCTACTGAGAGCTGATACAGTCAGCCAGAATAGTTTTTAGTGCTTCTTCCCAAAGCCGCAGATGGACAAAGCAGAAATTAGCCAGAGCACCAGAACCATCTAAAGGGCCTTGGCACGATGGAGAAGCAGCCCTAAAATGTACAGCTCACTTATACAGAGCATTCATTCACTGACTCCCTGTTAATCAAACAGCAAAGTCATACAGTAACATTTGCTTTTCCCCCCACTGGCAGAGGAATCTTGTTACAATGGAAATATGTACACATATTCTTCATAATATACTTCAGAAGAAATGAATGAATGTTGGGCCTGCAGGAAAAGTAATCACTTTCAGATTAATGCAAGATCAGCACCCAGCTAAAAAAAAAAATCATCCTATCTACATTCCAAGAGATGTGCCATGATGAGCAATTTCAAGTCGATCAGTCACACTTGTAGTTCTGCTACAAATATTACACAGTGGATCAATTGGTCAGCTATGAGATTTATGAGGAAAGCAACTGCTTGGTCTTAAAAAGGGCTCATTTAATCATACATATGGATTGAAACTAGGACAATATTGCCTGCTGTGGGTCCCTTTTCCAACCCAAAGAATAAAATCTTTTACCGATATGCTGCAATATTGCTGTTGAAAATCTTTCATGCTTCTAATTTTAATTCAGCTGCATATCATCTTTTACTGAGGCTAGTTACTAGCCGGTAAAAGGTACACTCAGACACAACACTTATGCCTTCGATTTCCTGATGCTGCCTCCATCTTTTAGGGAACTGTAATTTTAAAAGGATTAAAAGTTTACCAGTACATCCATGTAAAGCAGAAAATGAATTGCTTGATCTTCTCATCTCTGTTTGGAAATTAGATTACAGGTTCCAAGTGAGCTGAGCTACAGAAAGAGGCAAATCTATGCGATTAGCTCACAGGTGGCCGGTGAGCCTTTTCTGTGCCTCAAAGTCTAGCCGACTCCCATTAATTGCAGTAATAAAAAGGATGTGTATTTATCCTTCGGTCCAAACCCTGCCCTGTGCCAATATGGCTACTTGCTGCGCTAATCCTCAGAACCAATATAATCATCCTCAATTGTTATTTCATAAGTTTGCTCAGCTGTCATTTGGGATATACAGGATGTGAGGTATGAATTTATGCTGCAGACTCTTACTGAGAATACATTTCTAAATGGGGTCCTAATTCCTTATGATGCTATAAATGGAAAACAAGAGTTGCAATGATGATCTAGGGCAATGCCACGCTCTAAGCAGCTGGTTTCGCAGCCATGAGCAAGTTGCCTCTTCGAAACACGCCGCATTATCAATTGTGTTTCCTTTAAATGAATGAATGAATGCATAAATTAAGAGTCTCAAGCTTATTTGCCATCTTCAAAAGACAGCAAATTCTAACAGTATCAGCTCACGTAGATAGTAGGAATGAGAACTGTTTTAAAAATCGATGCATAGGTTTCATAAAGGAACTGGCTATATTATATCACGCCAATGGTCTGTCTGCTTCTGACCCAGGCCAGTTCCCCTAACCTTGGCTGTCAGTGCTTGGCTTATATAATGAAACATGAGGGTTGATCTCTCTCATACATTTATATCCTACCTTGCGTAACTGTGGATAATATTTTTATTATTCACATAAATGTCTAATACTTTCTTGAATTCTCTCAGCTCTTTACCTTAACAATTTCCTGTAGTAGTAGGGTCTAGAGGTTAATTGCATTTGGTATAATTAAGAATTTCCTCTTGGCAGTTTTAAAATTTGTTACCTTTTAATTTCATTGGCTGTCCCCTTGTTCCCATAATACAGCTTTGTCTGACTCCCACTTACAGGCTTTCAGCATTACGAAGTGGATGAAGAATTAATGCTCTCTCCCGGCGTGTTCGAATCAAGATGCCTTGGTCATTTTAATATACATTAAAGGAGTGTTAAACCTTGAAACTTGCTAGACAAGACCCTCTTACATAAGTTCCTCTCAAATACGTTTCAATTGTCACCTAACACTAGAAGTTAAGCATGTGTTGAAGTGCTCTCCTGAACACAGACATGCATTTAAGCACTTTCCTGAACTGGGGGCAAAGCCTTGTGTTAGGCCAAGTGCTGCTGTTCTTCCCCCTGAATCTTGACAGTGACACAGCAGATCATGCCATGGACCTCAGCTCTCATCCGCTGGCAGTAGGATATTGTGCTAATATTCGAATGCCAACCTACTATTTAGGATCTCATGCTGTAAAGATCAAACCCACTGAAGAGCATATGACTAGTCATGCGCATAAAGTTCTCTGCGCAGGATCAAGGCCTTACTTGTAATGACAATAGGCAAGTTTTCACTTTCCAAAATGGATTAATGCTGTGGATGGAAGTTGCAGATATAGGAAATACATTAGCAAAGATCCCAAGCTGAACAGATATTTTCCAAAGTTCACCAGTCTTGGGTTTATAATGGAAACTCGCCTGCCAGTTTTACTATGGCGGGCTGCCGTGCTACACTTTCAGATGTTCCAAGATGCACATTTATGACTTCAGGTTTTAAAGAAATGTCTTGTTTGAGAAAATAAAGCATTTGAACGCAATGGAGTGGTTTCACAAAAGCTTTGTGTGTTTGTACTGTGTACACTATATCTTGCAAGCATACGAGTGATCTCATGCAATATATATTTACAGCTTTGGATTTACAATTGATATAAAACGTCAAGATCACCAAACGCTGTATGCATTACTTAACTGGCATTTCAAAGCTTCAAATCACCAATCCACGTACAAGATCTCCTTATCTTATCTATATACTATACTTATTTGAATACTTCCCTATGTCGAGGTCCCCTCATGCCCCTCCCTCCTTCCCCCCAACAAATCAGCATAGGGAAAAAAGCCCTTCATCTTATACTAGCATACAAGGAAGCCTCATTAAATACACAGTCTATCAATTAAACTCCTGCCAAAAGCAACGTGTGCTCAGTAATAGAAACCAACTATGAAGTTGATTAAATACAGCCAACACTGAGCATGACTGTAAAACACATGGCCCACATTAGGCAAACATACTGACGGGACCTTACAAGGATTTTTCTTTTCTTTTAAGGAAAATTTTTCATGTTCCAAGTCAAATCAGCCAAATCAATTGCAAATCAGTGAGTCAATCAAGAACCAAATGTGGCCCTAGTACCAGCAAACATCCTCTACCCCACCTGGAACTTCAGATGCTTCCAAATCGTTTGGCAGGCATCCTATGTGCAAGCCCAAGCCCGGAGGCTTGGGGTTTGAATGCCCCTAAGTTTCGCCAGGAGTAAGCTAGGGAGAAGTCTCCCATTTCCATGAAGTCGGCATATAACCAAGATCGTCCCACTGGAAGTGAAAGTGGGAGACTAACTATGCCTTATCTCAGTCAAGATACTACCCCCTGCCAAGAAAGTGGTTATCCCCTGCCAGTACGAAAACTGCCATGGAAGTGAGGGGCAAATTTGAGAACAATGACCTTGAAATAAAACTTATCTGTAGCTATTTGCCTAGATGCAAATTACAACACACATTCATAAACTGACTTCATCCAAAACTGATGCATGTTACCTTTTAGATTTTAAACCTGGAAAATTAGATTCTATACCTGGAAAATTATCATACGTTTATAATTTTTCCATATATAGAAACCAATTATGGGGGGGTGGGGATCATCTTACATTCAGGGTCAACTTATATTTGAGTAAATGTGGTATTTACACATAAAAGAAAATATAAACTTGCTCCCAAAAAGTAAGCTAAGACAGTTTTGTAAGATTGAATTTAAGAATCTCTCTGTAATACTGAATAATTCTGGGAAATTTGGAGGTTGGGGGGAAGGGTTACCTTACTTTATTTGAACTGTTGCTGTATCATGTGTGTCCGTGCGTACGTACATGAACCCCACAACTGTGAATCTTGGTACAAGATCAGGGTCTACCAAAAGGAAAATGATAACACAGCACTGTGATCCAAACTTCCCCGTGGCTGAAATTTTCATTTGATTTCATCTTCAGAATTTAGGCCTGCTAGTTAGTTTGGCTAGTCAGGAAGATCCTAAGGAACACCTGCATAATTTATTGTCTTTTAAATTAATCCTATAAGTTTTTAGATGCAGGCGCACCCCGACACACATGCTACTGGCGACAGGGTTCTCCGTAGGAGAACGGCAGGCCAAGTTGCATAGTAAGCACTAAGGGCCCATATGTAAAAAACTTACATTTCTAAATGAGGAAAATATTCCTTAAAAATAACAGTTCCTATCTTTTCAAAAAGGTTGTTTTAAAATGGAAAAGATTACTCTAAATTTTATAATAATTTTCAATCCCTTTCACAAGAAAGCCAAACTGAAAGCAAATGTTTACTCGATACTGGGAAACCAAATCAAGCATATGTGATGTTTCAACAGCAGCCCAACAAAATAATCAATACCTTCCAATTCAGATTATTGACTTTCCTCACATGCCTGCAGGCATAAAACTTCAGATGAAAGCACAAGAACTGCCAAATTGTCCAATTTGCTTGAGTTCACACATTTTACACTGTGTTTTTTTATGATGGTATGGCAGCTTGTTCAAGAAGGACTCCTGAAAAATCAAAGCCAATTTTAACTCCTTATAGTCCATGTGCCACACAAGTGGAGTACTTTTATGCTTCGTTGTAGGGCAGAGCAAGCAAGTTTATTGAAAGCTCTTTCCAATGCAAATAGCATGAATTGTCTTTACCCATAACAAAAAATGGAGCGCTTTCTTGCTTTGTGTTTCTTTCCTTAAAAGGCTTCAGTCTAACGAGACCTCAGGAGTTTGCTCATTTTTCGTTCGTATACAAAATTAACAAAATTTTCTTTGGTTTTCAGCCACGCTTGTTCAAATCTAACAGGAGCTACACAGTCATCAAGCATCCTCTCGCACTGAAAAACCACTAAATTCCCATACAGCATGACCCAGAATCACAAACTCTTCGTGCCCAGAAACAGATTCAAAATGCAACAGACTTTGACTTGTACTCTGCCTTTTCTTTTTCTCCTTACAAGACTGCTTCTATAATTCGGCATCTATATTCTGGGATGATATATAAGTGCACTCGAACCACTGCAAAATGGAAGGAGTCCATTAAGTCTCTAAGAATGGTTTGCATGCATTTTAGCAGAAGAGTGATTTGCTATGACATAAGAAAACCCTGTTATGTAGCCATACAACAGCCACAAAGATATCCGTTTTAACAGGGAAGATAAAGTCAAGAGCACACATTTCTTGTCGTTTTATTAAGCAGCTGTTAGCAATACCCCGAAGGATGTATTGGGCAAACTGACATTACAACACCGACTTCCAATAGTAAGGAAAACAACTTTGACTGCGTGAAACACAGTATGGTCCAGTCATCACATCCAGCCCACGGGTCTTCCCACAGGTTGGAAAACTTGGTGGTAGGGGAGCGGTGGCAATAAATACTACCACCCTCCCCCACTTCCGAATTCCTAAGCCCCGTGCAGTGGGCAGAGCTGTTCCATGCTGCTAGATCAGGGTGCCCACTCCCTTACCCAGTGGGATCGGGGCCGGGCTAGGTCCCCTTCCTCCTGCATGGCTGGTTTAGGGCTGAGTTGTTCCCCACCCTCCTGCAAGCAGCCAGATGGAGCCCTGCCTCACCTGCCCTGGGTGCAGGATCAGGGCTACTGGCCGGATGCAGCTTACAAGGCATTACAAGGCCTACAAGACCAGGCCCTGCCCAACTGGCCCACCGAGCAAAAAAGTTTGAGCACCACTGGTCTAGAGGACTCGAAATTATGACTCCTGGGTTCTGTTCTCAGCTCCCCCAGTGACCTGCTTTGCAATAATGGGTACATCTTAGCACTTGTTTCCCTTCCCATTTAATGAGACTGCATGCTCTTTGGAGCAGGGACTGATGTACTGGTTTTGACTGCTTACTATAACAGTATAACAGGTCCCTCTTCTTCGCTGGGTCCTCACCTTGCTACTGTGATGTACATAACAATAAAAATGATATGGGTCAAATTAAGTCCAGCTATAACTCTGGTAATATAAAGAATGAGTCTGAGCCAGTAAATGTAATGTGTTATAGCTGATAAGGTTTTTTCTCCCTTCAGTAAATATTCCATGCAAGAGTTCAGTTACACAGTAAAGAGAGACATAGCTCATTTGGTTAGTTTTTCAATATGAACTGACAATCATGAATATTTTATAATCATGTCCACAGCCTCCATAGCTCATTTGTTTGGTTTTTCTGTAGGGGCTGACAATCATGAATATTTTATAATCATGTCCATACCAGTACGTGACACTGTGCAGCAAGAAGGGCCACGTTAGTAATATATCCTTGTCTGACAATGAGACAAGGCAAAAAAAAAAAAAAAAAGCATAGACAGGGTAACTTGATTTCTTCATGGAACTGGTAGGGCATCTGAAACTTGAAGGAGGGGTAGGAAGAAATGTAACTGGGCTCTCTCTCTATTTAGTACAGTATGGAGAAGGGACAATGACTTGGTTTAACAGATCTCGTTGTTAAAACAAGTAAAATATGCATGCATGTATAGCTTCTGACGGGATCATTTTAGTTATTTTTGTCAGGTCCCTGCAGTTTTCCTCCCTTCTTCACAGGGAGAGACAGTTATCTGGGCAAACCACCCTGGCAACAATTCACACTCCTATATCTAGGAGTGTGAATTTGCCTCTAAAGGGAGCAAAAACCTTCTGCTCCCCAGAGGGGCTAATCTGAGAGTTTACATTAAAAATTTCCCTGCATCCATATATTCTGATTAATATCAGAACAGCTTAAACATTTTCAGGAGATTCCCCTAAATGCAGCTGTTGTTAAGTGTCAAAATCCTCCGAGTCAATGGAGCCAATTAGCTCCTGTGCAAGCAGATGGCTGGGGAGCTATGTACCCCCTTTTCCTATCCATAGAAAAGGCCTGCACAATCTAGCCGTGGGTCAGTAAAAAGGGGTACTGTACCTATAACTGTGTTTCAGTTTGTGGATGAGCTCAAAAACTTATCCTGACCTAAAGATACAGCATTAAAAAAGCTCCTGTTCTTTCCTTTCAGGGCCAACATGCCATCAATCTTCAGCTCACTTTCTCTGCAAAATGTTTTGCTCATCAGTGCCATCAATGGCATAAACCTACCAGGCATGTAGAACTTAATGGCCTAATCCTCCCATTTTCACAAAGACCAGATTAGCTTTAAGTTAAATACTCTTGTTCCTTAAATTTCCTCCTTGTCAGAATGCCAAGGGAAGCTCTTAATCTTACAAAAGAGCCCGAGGACATTCTGATGCCTCCACATGAACACAGAAAGCAGCCCAGACTGCCAAGATAAGGCCAAGGTATTAAACTAATCTCCCAGACCTGGAAATGTATATGCAGCAGGGATCATTGCTGTTTATCTCTGTAGCTGCTAGAGGGGGGTCATTAACCGTAAACGGGGCTCTTGTCACAAACTAATATCTCAGCAGTCACTTCCTTTCTGTCAGACGGATGCACTGGCCAGCTATCTGCCCTGTACCCTTTACTGTAAATTCTCAGCTGCAAAGTACCCAAATAAGCTTGTCAGCTGTACACGGTCCCCGATTCGTGGATTAAATTCCTGCTGCTTGTCTGCACTTGACGCATTAAACAGTCCCATGCAATTTTGCTGACAAGTGCTTCGAGATGTTGCTAACACCCTAATTTGGCTCACAATGCTGGGACCCAGTGGTGTGGCGGGGCAATTTTATAAATTCAGTGAAAGCAACAGCTAACCAAGATGCAGGCTCAAATGTCAGTCAAATAACACGTGATCTCTTTTTGTGGCCTTGAGGTTTTGCGTTTCCCTTATAAGGTAAAACGCATCAAGAAATGGGCAACCATAAATGCAGAAAGCACAAATGGAGTGATGCATGCATAGGTTAGGCTCCTGCCTTCCTTCCTACTCCCCACAACTCAACATCAGACAGGTTTCAACGATTCAACTTGGCCCACAGAAAATAAAACAGCATGAAGTAAAAACCTGCCTAACTTAAAAGGAATTACACAACGTGCAGAATTTTTTTACTATTTTTAAACATCACTATAGCAAGTTTATGAAACAAAACAGTATTTATCTCCATCTCCAAGAAAGACATGTAAACCAAAGAATCTTATTATAACTTGAAGAAAATTCACTGTTGGATAGGCAGCTTGACGAAGTTGCTTTTAATTCCTCTATAGGGCAGGGTAAAACACAGAAGTTGACTGAATTACCACAGCACCTTCTCTTATCCTCCAAATTCCTCCCTGACACCGAGGAACCAGAAAAATGCAAAGATTTACTGGGTGACACAGAGCCAAATCTACTCCTCTGCAGAGCAAAGAGACGTTTATATAAACTGAAGAAAATCCAAAGACCTGCTTGCAAAATTAAGCCAGATCTCAATGAGCCACTTCAATCAATAGCCCCTGCAATTTTTTATGAAGAACTGATGAACAGGAAAGAATGACTTGCTCCTCTCATCACTGTATAGACTTTCCTACAAATTACACACAATAGCATTTAGCTACTGGAGTTTTAACTCTAATATGACTACCAAAAGAAAAGCTATTCAAGACAGAAATGAATATATCACGTTCTACGGGTCACCTACAAAGTCCCCTTAAAAACGATCTCATAAGAAAGAACCTAGATTTATAAACAGAATAAACCCTCCAACGCGTTTTATGTTACAACAACCATCTACAGAATTAAAACAAAATCATGCAAAATATCTGTGCAAAGAGGAAGGGGTAAAACTCCTTTTCCCCAGAGAGTATTTTCCCCAGAGATTCCATTCATTCTCTGGGGAAAATACCCCAAATTAGGCTGATTATCTCTATTCATTACAGGCAGCACACACTGAAGCTAAGAATTAACCATAACATCACCACAATGACTACGAAATAAAATTCAGCCATTCACCACACCGTATAATTTGTTTTTAAGCATTCAAACTGCTATGGCCGTGTCTTCACTGGACTTAATTGAGGAACTGGCTCCAAGTTCGGGCATCCACGTTAGCCTAGGCAAGGTGTGGGTGGACACAGTAGAAAGCCCTGTTATAATGTGCCCACACCTATGCTCTACTCATCCCTGCATGTTGCTAGGACTAGTGCTCTAGTAAGCTGAGATGCTGTATGATTGTTTCCTGGTGAAATATCAACCTGCCTTTCTGGGCATACTTCTGGGGATCTGTGGGAAGGCACTGGAGGAATAAGCAGCTCTGGGACTTCATAACACACAATAGGTCGGCTGGCATGGGTGGAAAGCACCTTCACACTAAGGAGAGAGACTTTTTGTGTGGGTGGGAGCTCAGTTGAGGAAGGGGAAATAAATTTTATGTAAAGTATGTACTTGTTTGAAAATATAAAATAGAAAGAAGCCTTGAGTAAGGTGCAAGATTTTTGCTGAATACTGCAAGTAACTGAATTTATTCTTGCAAAGGTACTACTGTGGCGAATAACATGCTAGGTCTACTAAAGGGAAGAGGGATGTTGACAAAGAAAGGGAGAAAATGTACACACACATGCTGTCAATAGCTGTATTCATATCATATACAATGCACAAGGCTACTCAACTCAAAAGAAGTCATTTAAGTGATAGAAAGAGAAGAATAAGTAACATTTTGTAAGAATGCAGAGCCATACAACAGGTACTAACCAAAAAAACCCCAAATATCAGAATATAGGAAATATCACAGGGGCCCAGATACCTGAAATCCAGCTATTACATTTCCTTGTGATTAACAGTATCCAAAACAATAGTGAAATGATTTGCCCATACAGGGTGTGCCCACACGTGCAAGCGCATGCGCTTGCAGAAGCTCAAATAGAAGCGGTGCAAATTTGAGCCAGGGCTTTTTGCCTCGGTGCACGTGCCCAAATGTGCACTTTGTTGTGAAGCAAGTTGTACCACTTGGGGCCAAATAACCCTGCCTGACTCCTCCCGGATCTGCCGCCAGGGGGAGCTAGCGCCTGGGGCCAGCACCTGTGCTGTCCCCAGGAGTATAAAAAGCTGCCCTGTCCTGGCCCCATCCATACAAAAAGCTGCCCTGGTAAACAGCTCAGGGCTACTTGTTCTCTGGAGCTTCTGGGGCCCAGCCAGTTGGTACCTGGGGACACTACCTCTTGTGCCAGCTGGGCTGCTGCAGCAGCATCCCAAATCCATTTTTAAAAATACCCCAAAATCCAACGTTCTTCCACAATTAAAACAAGACCACTGTACACACACAAATCTAGAGAGAGAGACAGTGATCCGTTGGGCAATGCTTTATTGGTATATTTACAATGTTAAAGCAATGTGGAAGCCTACCAGTGTCTCTATCATCATGATAAAATAAATTCTAAATACCTATATGTGTTGATGTGAGCTTTTGGTTTTCTTTGCACATGATGGGTGTGTGATGGGGGGACATGGTGTTTGCAGGAAGGGGATGGTAAGGGCTGTGGGGGAAGGCGGGTGGGTGTGGTGGTGTGTGTGGAGGGATGTGGGTTGGTGTGTGGGTAGGTGTGGGGCAAATGCTTGGGCGAATGTGGATGTGGGGGACCTTGTAGGCTCAGGAGGGGTGGGTCCCCCGGCCCCCACAGGGTGCAGCCCCCACCCACAGGGTCCCAGCTCCCTCCTGGAGGGCCACAGCCCCTCTGCCCAGGGCCCATAACTTGCCTTTGCATCAGCAGGGGGAGTGGGGCACTCTGAGCCTGCTGCTGCCAGCTATCAGCTCTCGGGGACCGTATGCCGGGCCTGGCCAAGTCCTGCCAGCCCTGGAGCCCCTCTGCTACCCAGCTGGGCCAGTCCCGCGGCGACAGGTCCCGGCATGGTGTGCAGGGACCACGTGCTAGGTCCAGCCAGGTCCTCCCAGCCCTGGAGCCCCTCCTGCCACCTGGCCAGGCGGCAGAAGGGCCCCAGGGCCAGCAGGATCCGGCTGGACCCGGCACGCCGTCCCCGCACACCACACCAGGTCCTGCTTCTGCCCCACTGTTCCTGCAGGGAGGTGGCACGCAGCGGTACCTGGCCCAGCCGTGTGGCTCTGCACCAGAGCGGGTCGCAAAGCTCCGGGTGGCACAGCTCCTATGCGCGCCTCCTGGAGCCGTGTGACCTGCTCTGGTGCAAAGCCAGACTAGTGAGCCACACAGGTCTGAGCCAGGTCCTCACCCCCCGCAGCCCCAGGGATATCACCCCCGCCACTCCCCAAACCCCGCCAACATCTCCCTGCCACCCCTCCCACCCACCCACACCCATGAACCGCCCCCCACTCCTACTCCCCTACTTACCTTGGACAACGCCAGGGGCTGGGGCAGCAGGAGCACCAAAGAGACACTCTGGCCAAAACCAAAGTGTCTCTTCTGGAGGACTGACTCCCCGCTGGCTCTGGGCACGGCCTGGGACTGGACCTTGCTCTCTGCAGAACATTTTTTTTTTGACCCCTGGATATCCAGGGGTCTAAATTTTCTCCCTGCACTGAAAACTTGCAGTGCGGGGAACATTTTTTCATTCCCGTATGTGCCTCTTGCCCCATCTCAAAGGGGTTTGAGATGGGGCAAGAGGCACATGCGCGTTTGTCTGGATGTGCTCACAGAGTGGTTTGTTTTTAAACTCTTGTCAGATAAGGGTTACATTCTCAAGGTTATATCCAATATACTGCATCGCCCACCTAATGCAACCTGTACATTAGAACTGGCCAGGAATGGAGTTTAGTCCAAGTGTACAGGTCAGTCAAAATGAAGAGCTTTTATAGAACAGTATCAGTTTTCCCAAAGCTCATCAGGAAGGTTTCTTAGGTCCGTGAGAGAATGCTGGGTCAAAACTAGAAAGCAATTGCAGCAACTAACCTATGATGTCTACCATATTTTACACCCCCAAATCTCTTCCTATGCAGTCCCAATCCATGCATTATCTCTTCCCAGGCCTACAGCCATGTGCCTCATTCTTCTGTGAGCCCCTATTTAATTTCCTGCATCTTCTTTTTGATCCAAGGTGACCAGGAATGAAAAGAGCATTCCCATGAAAGGCATACAACTGCTTAATGAAAACAGCAGCTTTGTACCCCATTCCCTCAAATGTAACACATTAACAGACTTTTAATTTTCTTCAGTTGCTACTGCACATTATGCTGTCCACAATGACACCCAAGTTATTTTCCCCCCGAGTACTTCCAGTTAATGTGAAGTCCAGCAATGCATTTGCAGAGTTCATTTCTCTGACATGCACAACCTTGTCATAGTTACTGTTGAATCCCATTTACCATCGTACTGGTCAATGACTTGACTTTGCTAGTTCATTCTTAGGCTTGTTATAGCTTGCTTCCATCACAAATAACTTAACTGTTTCTCAGCAATTTTTGACACCATTTTTCAAATTACAAATAAGTGGACTGAAGTGTACCGACAGTATTGCAATGACAAGTTTTCCCAGCATCTGATTGACTATTATTTTCCCCGCATAAGCTATACATGTATAACTTGGAATTAGAGTGACAAACCAATGGCACTTCCTCCCATTGCAGCTGGGAAAGGACCCCTTTGCTATCTTCACTGTGGTGACTTGGGACAGAAAAAAAGGATAAGAGGGCTCTTACCCCACAGCTCTACAGGAAAGGCAACCAACCACCAGTACAATGAACAGGAATTAAGAGGTTGGCATACACTAAATAAGACCAAGAGAAAAAACAGTGTCTTTGCCAAAACTGCCATTCTCTACTCCTGCTAGTGGTGCTGCTGGCTATATACTAGCTAAATTCATACATCGTGTGACTGAATTTGATGGAAAAATGGCAATTTACATTAGCTGAACATCTAGCCTACTGTGTTCACTTGAATTTTAGATAATCATTTCCAAATTCATCAGAAGATTACGACTAAATTCACTGAACGCACACTCTCATATTGATAGCTGGATGCACAGCAGAAGTCAACTGGCATTGCTCCACTGACTGAAATGCAGTTGACAGATGTCATCAGGTAAGGATGTGGTCCCATGTTTGACTATGACAGCAAGTGGGCCACTAGGCAATAGGAAAACCATCTTGTACTTAAAATGAAATTATCAGAAACCTTTCCAAAAGAGACTAACCACCAAAAAAAATAAAATAACAGTGGGGTCTTCTACAAAGTCATCTCACTTTTGAGCCTTTAAGTTTTCATAAGATTGTCTCCTCAACCAGGAGAGCAGGAAACATTAAAAAAAAAAAAAAATGAAAGCAAGATTTTCACGTAATTTTCACATCCAGCAGCTGGGATATAAAAAAGTTAAACAAAATCTTGTAAGATTTGCAGTAAACTCGTGAGAGCTGGTAACACTACATGTTGCAGCTGTCTGAAACGAATGCCTGCCATTTCACAGCAATTCCATTTTCCTTAATATTGGCAAGGACTGATATTATAGTAGGCAACAGCATTAACCTCTGCTAACATCTTAATGATCGAGATGATGTAATAGTCAAGCAACTGAAAGGATGATTTTCTTCAGGAGCTTCCTAGAGTCTAGAGGGACCAGTTTCTTCCTCTTAGCTGTCTCTAAATATTTACACCCGCTTTCAAAATGAGCAGACTTTCAGACTCCACGATGATAATACAAAGTGCAAAATTTAAGCCAGTGGCAGAGTGGCCACTAATCCATGAAAGAGAAAACGGAAGTACCCAATAATGAAATAGGAAAGAGATGCAATCAGATCTGGGGGAGGAATGCAGCCACTTTTTAAAGAATGCTGTACCATTTACATAATTGAAACTCTGTAATTTAATTAACCAAGCTGGACTATGACTCTAACATTAAGACCCCAATATTAAAATCAACGATTAACGACAGCAAGCATCCAGGAGATCAGTTTTGTTCTTTACCCCAAAAACTGCAACCTACATTTCCCATAAAACTCTGTGAAGAAGCATGCACTTGCAAGTCACCAACTCAAATGCACATCATCAGAGTGCATGCTTTTCATAACTTGATGTCACCTACCTAAGGCACCAAAGTACTCCTTACCATAACGGAAAACACTTGATTAAATCCTGATACAAATGGAAAAGTGTTGTCTTCTGAAATATCTATATCTGCTTAGTCTTTCATTAACAATAGCTAATAGTGCCCAGAATAAGCACAGATAATGGCATATTATAGCAAACCAGAGATGGGATCGCAAAATAAATATATAACATGGCCCAGTTCTAAACATAGTCATATCCCAGTTATGAATAAAGTAATCCAGTTACTGGGTTCCTTCTCAATGTGAATCCGTCCATGGAGTGATAACAAATGGATAGAGAGTTTATTTAGCTGGGGTACCAGAGGATTTCTTTCTGAAATGATGGTATATGCAACCTTTCACTATTCCTTATCTGGTTAATGGATGGAAATCACTAACTGTACTTTCAACTTTCACCTATCTTGGTGTACTCAGTAGGAGACCGATACCTTCTCAGACTATAAACTACATTGCTATAGTATTATAGTGCTAGCATACATCTTCATTTTGGATCAGTAGAGATCTTCCCAACGCAGCAAAGAAAAAGGTAGTGTTCTTACTTATAGTGTATGCTGTTTTGGGGCAGAGGCCTTTTCTTTATTTGGTGTTTGTACAGCACCTAGCGCTATGGGATCCTAGTCAAAAGACCAGAGCTCCTAGGTGCTGCTACAATATAAATACTCATCAATGAGGCTGTTACAAACCCTGCATGCAAGTGATGTTTCTGGAAAGATATATAGACTCAATTGCGGTGGGGTCTTCACCATTTTCTTAGCAGGTTTGTATGGTCATATGTAGTGTGCAGTAATACTGTAGGTGGGAAATTTTCCGACACATTTTGGCAGCCTTTTCAAATGTATAGTCAAAGCCACTCTAGCAATGCTGATTCAACTGAAGTGGAGACATTCACTGGGTTAGAGCAAACACATCCATTGAGTTTGAATAAACAGATCTGCTAGAGAAGTGCATTCGACTTGATGTCACAGTTCCCCCATCCCAACTTCAGGGGTTTGATGCAATGCAGACGGTTTACAGTATTTCAGCATTTGCCTTTGGGTCTGGTAGCTGGGAATGGACACAAATGTAGAACTGTATGCAGAAAACCGAAGAAACGGTGCTGCCCAAACACAAATGCAATGTGGCAGCGTAGATTTTTAAAGGCACAGAAGTCAGTAAAAGAAAGCACTTACAAGTATGCCAAAGCCCATCCATAAGTGGCTTCCTTAAGTGCTATGTAAGTGCTTAAAATTTAAATAAGGTATAAAATGTAAGTTTCAAAGTGCAGTTATGATTAAGGATGTTTGGTAATTTAGGAGTAGAGACTACAACAATTACTTACCCTACTTCTTCTGCAAGTCTTGCACATTAGCAAGAAGATTTTTTTTGTAGATGCTTTCTTGTATTGATTGTTTTCCAAAAATATGGTGGGCACTTCACAATTTACCAGACAGGCAGTGTCCAACCAGAGTATTAACCATTTAGGAGAGAAGTTTTTGAGAACTACTGGGGATGATAATATTTCTTTTCAGGAGGCTAATGACCAGTTTTGCAGTCTCCTTTGGTTAACCACAGGGAAAGCAGCGCAACAGCAGCAAACAATACTGTGTAGTTAATGCCCCATTCTTTCTTTCAGACCTGGCTAACCTGTAATTAATTTAACAATCTGCAATCAGTCAAATGTTGAAGTCTAATTTGCAAAACCAAGCAATACTGGAAAAGAAGAAAGTATTTTACAACAATTAACATATTCCCCACCCCACCTCCCATCATTTGCTATTTTGCAGAATTAAATTTGCAAGGGATTAATCTTTAACTTGATGTCAGTCCTTGCAGAGATGAACTTCCTGTCACACATCATTAAGGCTGCAGAGATGTTTATCTTCTCTGTATCACGTAACTTCTTTCTGCTAAACCCACTCAATTCCGAATGAGAAATTCATTTTACTAAATGTCTTTCTTTTAAAGGATATAATTTGCCTTCTACGTTTTCAGTGGAAAACAGTCACCCAAATTAAAACAAAATGCACACTTCATAATTTTTTCATTAGCAGATTTAAACCACAGTATAAAACACTTACAATAATCTCCCTGCTGAGATTATCCTCCACATGCACAAGAAGAGAGGATCATTTTGATAATAATCTTCAGATGAAGATTGATACGAAGAAAAATAACTCAGGATTTGTAGCGTTGGCTTAATGCTCTTGTTTATCGTTAATACTGCTTGCATCATGGGATAGGTAGTTACCGATGGTATTGCTATATCAAAATAATCCCCCAGGAAGAAATAATTGAAAAAGGGAGTTGTATTCAACATAGCACTGCTTTCAGATCAAAAAAAGTACATCCAGGCACTCAATCCCTTTCTGAGAGATGCTGTAGACTCTTGTTGGGATTTAGCTACTTTTGTTTGGTTTGGTTTGGTTTGTTGCCATAACAGATGACAGTGGCTTTAAAAGCTGCCCTTTCCACTCTGATGTGACACATCACAGGTTGTTAATCCTGCCCTAGGGTCAGATGCAGTTTATCTTTCATGTTCACTTTCAGAGGAAAATGGCAGCTGTGGGAGTAGCCAGATCTCCTCTGGGAGATGTAAAATATGCTGTAATCAGAGAGGTCTGTTTAGAAAACAGTCTAGTGTGAAGAAAAAGTTGATGTTTTAGTTAAGGGTTCTGACAGCTGGTGCATTTTCATAGCCACATGGGTGAAGATTCAAATTATAATAATCTATTCTTCACTTCCTATACAGCCTGACACCTTCAGAGACTATAACCACACAGGGAAAATTCTTCAAAATCAGATTGATTCTGGCCGGAATAGAAAACTCATAGCGAATCACAAGACCAGGAGATTTGGACTCTCATCCCAGATCTGCTTAGACCTCCTGTGAATGAGAATCCTACCAGCTTTATTCATATCAAGTAATACGTCTTCCAACAACAGCAGAAACCAATGGGCCAATGAACAAGGAAGTAGAGCTCTTGCTGTCATTAAAGGTGACACAATTTGGCGCTCTGTGATCTTGCACAAGTTGCTTTGTCTGTCCATGCCTTGGTTTCCCCATTTGTAAATTGAGAGTGATACTACTTGGTAATGGTTAGGCCCCATCTGGAGTACTGCATGTGGTTTTGAGCTCCACATTTTAAAAAGGACCAGAGACAGGTAGGGCAACAAAGATGATCAAGGGCTTGGAAGGCAAGTCAGATAAGAAGAGAGAGAAGCAACCAGGCATGTTCAGTTTGTGGAAAAGGTGCTTAAGAGGGTACATGAAAGGCTGCCATAAAGAAGAGGGAAAGCACCTTTTCTCTCTTGCTGCAGAGAGGACATGGATCAATGGCTTGAAGTTGCAGCAAAGTAAGTTTAGATTTGATATCTGGAAGATCTTCTCCACTGTCAGAGCAATGATGCAGTCAAACAGACTGCCTAGGGATCCTGTGGACCAAGGGCCGGCAATTATTTCAGGCAGAGGGCCACTTACCGAGTTTTGGCAAGCTGTCAAGGGCTGCATGGGTAGCCCTGCCCCTTGACAGGTGCCCCACCCCCTGGCTGCCATCTTGAGACCAGAAGTCCCACCCCCTAACCCCTTACTTTTGCTACCAGAAGTCCCTCCCCTTGCCTCCAGAAGTACTCCTTTCAGCAAGGAGTTTTGCCATCTCAGAACCAGAAAAATACCAAAATATCTTCTAAAAAGCTGTCATCTACAACAGGCTTGTCCAACATACAGCCGCCATGCGGCCCTCCAAGCTGTTCTCTGAGGCCCGAGGTGCTGCGACGGGAAACGAAAGTAAACACTGTACTTTCGTTTGGGGTGGAGGGGTGTGATGTGATGCTGCTTCCTGTGAGCTCTTTGAATATGGCTTGCTGGCCCACTGGATGATAAAAAGTTCATGATCTGGCCCCACATTGAAAAAGGTTGGACACCCCTGATCTACAACATCCATTCATTTGATTTCAAAAAATGTTTTTGTCCTGATTTACATGTGTTTGTGTAGTGTACGCAGAGGTGACTGCATAATAGCTTAAAATGAAGTCTTACACTTGTATATTGTGGGGGGTAGGTATAGGTTTGTGGGGGCTGTGGGTGTGTGGCTGGAGTTTGTGTATGGCAGTGTGAGGGGAGACATAGATGCATATGTATGGAGGGGTGTGCATGTGCGACTCACCCTCTGAACACACACACACACACACACACACACACACACACACACACACTGCCCCTGTGCCTGCAGACACACACACCCCTACCAGCGTGGTCTCGTGCTCCCCAGTCCGAGGATGCAGCCACAGCCAGGTGGTGCTGGAGGAGGGTGGGGGCAAGAAAGCAGGGAAATGCCTGGGGGTGGGCAGGGCTGGGCTGCTGAAGCCTGCTGAGGGCTCCCTCTGGGTCCTACTGCCCCTGGCTCCAGCCAGCTTTAACAGGGAGCCGGGGCAAATAAATATTAATTTACTAAATTTTTTAGGGGCTCTGTGTGTTGGACAGAATGGCCTGGTAGGCCGGATCCAGCCCGTGGGCTGTATTTTTCCCGCCCCTGCTATGGACTCTTTTGCCAGAGGTGTTCAAGAAGAGGATGGACAGCCACTGGTCAGGGATGATCTAGGCGTAGCTATGCCTATTTTCTACCATAGGTATTTCCCATGCTTCTGGGCTCTGCTGGCTGACTCCGTCCCCCACTCCCCGCCATCTTTTTTTCTGCTATATATGTAAGGGTGTTTTTATGCCTCCCTAGAGGCATTACGTGTTGACTACAGCCAAGGCTGTGGGCTTCGATTGGGTAAAGCTGGAGGTTTTTGGCTAAAGAGTCTTATCCCTCCACCCAGGACCAGACCAACCACCATATTTAGAGTCAGGAAGGAATTTTACCCCATCGTCAGATCTGTTTGGGGTTTTTGCCTTTGTCTGCAGTGGAAGGCATGGCCTTTTATCTGGGACCGCTTGTGTGCATATTGCCAACATTTTATAGAGGCAGGACATTAGCTGCCTTGGTTCTCCTACTCTACTTGTGGCAAGTTCGGGTGCTAGGTCTATGTCGTGTCGGGGTCGAGGGTAGTCTTATGCAGAGTTTAGATTATGGTTGTATGGGATGGTTTGGACAGGGATAATCCTGCCTCAGGCAGGGGGTTGGACTAGATGACCTCTGGAGGGCCCTTCCAGCCCTATTCTTCTGTAAACCTCACAAGGGTACTAGGAGATTTAAGGAACTGGGGCATTTTCAGATACTTGGCTTGAAGGCACAGCAAGCATGAAAACCTGCACGTACAAGTTTCACACACTTCCTAGCAAGGTCCTTCCAAGCACGAAGGTCAAGGAAGTACCCAAATCCCATTAAAACCCAGTGGGAATTCAGCATCTACTGTGCATCTTGAGAAAACTTTCCATAGCTAACTAAAAAGCAGCAAAACAATGAAAGAGGTCCGAGTTAACTACAATATTTTTTAAGCTGATCTAAATGCCCAGGGCCAACTTTTCTTTTTGTCTCTTACATTGTGTTTCAGCAAACTGTCACTCTTACATGGGCAACAAGGGAAAAACATACATATTATTAGAAAACAATCACTGCCAAATCTGATAACAATCTGACATTAACCACCACAGGGATTCTGCTGCCAAGGATGTCTTGTATTATTTAGAAAACATAAAAGGAAGGGCTCCTAAGGGGGTGAAACACACAAACAAATAATTGTTTTACATACTATTAATAAATCTTTACAGTTCACATTCCCATATGCAAGCGTTCACTATGCCAACTCTATTAAACGACACGGATCTTGCCCTGGTTAAAACCAAATTGTGAAAGCCATGCTAAACATTATTACAGTTATTGACTGTTCTTCATCTCAAGCTTTACAAGGGAGGAGTGTCACTTCCACTTTTCTAACGCCTCTGCTGGCTCATATGATCTCGAAACGAGATTTGGACGCTCCACTCTCATTTCAAGCATATCCTCTGTTTCCCTATACATAGGCTTGGCAGAATTTGATTTTTTAAATAATTTTGATGCCTAAAATCAAGGTTTATTTTTAAGCATGCCTTCTGATTTTTATCAATTTTTATTGATTTAAATTTTCAGAATCGCACAAAATTAGAGGTGGGGAAGGCAGACAATTTAGTAATGATAGTATCCTGCTAAAAGCTTTACAAATTTTTTTTTTTTAAATCACGTTAAAATAGAAAAAGTAAACACCCATAAATCAATAAAGCATACCTGATTACACAGGGACTGGGCTGGTCTTAGCGGGAGTTTAGGCCCTGCTCTGATCATGCACGAGGCTGGGCTCAGCAGGAGTTTGGCACCAGATCCCTGGCTGGGATCTAGGCAGAGTGTGTGGCCGGAGACACTGGGCTCCCAGCTGTCAACAGCCCTGCACCTCCAACCCTGCTCCCAGCACAACCCTACCAGTATGGCCCCCAGCTCCTACAGTGGCTGCCAGGGCTGGATTAAAGCATGGGCACATGCGTAGGGCCCTGAGCTGCAGGGGGGCAGGGGTGGTCCTTTCCTCCGTGGCGGCTGTGTGAATAGCCTCATCTGCCTCTGTTGCCTTCCCCTCCCCTCTGCCGGCCTCACCACTGCAGTGGCTTCTTCCAAGCAGCAGCTCTGAGCCCTGTTCCCCGCGGGTGGCAGCACTAGGGTGGGGAGGGGGGGGTCTCGACCAGCCTGGGGCCCATGACTTCTTTTGCTAGGGCCCACTAAACGGTTAAATCCAGCCCCGGCAGCTGCCCAAACCACTGCCAGAGAACCAGTGTGCAGGCGGCATAGCCCACCCCACCTGCAGTGACCTACGTGTGCATGCTTGCACGTGCGCGCAGCGCCCCCTGTCCCAGATTTCCTAACCCCTATCTCAGATTTAGTTGTGTTGCGTCTCCTTTCTATATATTTCAATGATTACCAATGGACATGTTTTTTCCATCAGTCTGTGTTTATCAATAAAAATTGAATCCTGCCAAATCTACCTCTGCAGTACCCTCTCCAATGCCAGCCTCTCTCTCACAATTCAAAACTTGAATGTGGAAGTCCAGTTTTAGACCATATGTTTAGATGAGTTTTCAGGTAAGTGCTCAATGTCAGGAGGCAACATTGGCTATCCCAGCCTCAGTCAATGGCATCCCCTCTTAAGTAAAACATCTGCACTCTCAGATCCTGCTGCAATGCTAAATTCTGGGATTTTAAATACTTTGAGTACCCAAAGTTAGGCCTCCCCATCAGATGCATCTGTAAAGTACATTTTTGGCGCTATGAAAACAGAGTAATAACCAAGCCATTTCTAAAATATTAGCCATTTTCTGGTTCTGACAAAAGCTTAGAAATTACTTTAACTTTTTCAGCCTTAAACAGTCTGTACAATTATGGCGGCTTGCAGATGTTGGGCGGGGGGAATTCAGAAAAACAACAATTTACTTTCAGCTCAGAGCGTCCCGGTACCGAGTGCAGCAGCTTCCCAGAAGAGGCATTGCATCAGTTTGACCCAGCTCACCCAGCATCTGTATAGCTCACATGCTTCAGCAGGGCTTTCTGGTGCTTTTATCTAATAGCTGAATGATAAAAGCACCAAAAAGCCCTGCTGAAGTGCATGAGCTATACAGACACTGGGGAGCCAGGTCAAACCGACGTGATGCCTCTTCTGGTAAAGCACTGTTTTGGGTTTTATTTCCATGCCTATCAGCACCCTATGATGCTATTATGTGCAAGGTACATGGCCTCATCTTCAAAATCCTTACTCATTTGACACTCCTGCAACATGCCAGTAGTCTCATGAAGTCAACAGGATTATCCACATGAATAGTAAGTGGCAGTAACATGGAGATTCTGTGGTAAAGCCTTTCCAAATCAAATGACTAAAAAACAAACAAACAAAAAGTCATAACCCCCACCTACATCAAGAGACTTGGTCAAAAGCTTGCAATATGTTAGATATAAAAGATAAGATATAAAAACATGCTATACATTAGAGGCTTCTTTATTGTTTTCATATTTATGGGCTCTTTAGGTTCACCTGGTTCCTGCTGTCTAGCTTTTCATTAGCTAAGAATCGCTTACTGTTTTTCTTAAAGGAAAGTGGAGACTTTCAGGCAACCCCTAGATTATAGCAGCTGGAGCTTCAGGAACACCACCAAACATCACAAGAGCCACAGTTTTATAGAGATAACAAAATATGTGACCCAGAATCAGCAAAAAGGTTAGGCAGGCCCTGACTTTCAGCATATAGTTAAATCAAAGAGAATTAAACATGTGCTTAAGAGCTTTCCCAAATTGGGACCACAAACACAGGAGTGACAAACTCATTTGAGTTGGCAGATCAGATCCTCACAGCAGTGCTGGATCCAGCCTACAGTACGTCTGAGCAAAAAGCACACGAGTTAACGGTGCCACCACCTGCCACCAGCCAAATGGCACTCTCAATTGGCAGAGTTAGTCCCCAGAGACATAACTGACAGCTTGAATGAGTGCAGGAACAAACCATCCCAATGCACAGGAAGACTAGCAAGTATGGCAGAAGATCAGCTCGACTTAGTAGGGAACTCTTTTAGTAAACTATGTCACAAAAAAGGAAGGTTATAAGAAGTGGAAACGTGGACTAATAAATAGGGAGGAGTACAAGAGCATTGCTTGGGCACGCAGGGATAAAGTCAGAAAGGCCAAAGTACAATTGGGAGTGCAGCTAGCAAGGGCTGTGAAGGGGAACAACATCGGTTTCTACAAGTATGTTGGTAGCAAAAGGAGGATCGAGGAAAGCATGGGCCCCTTACTGAATGGGGGAGGCAACCTAGGGACACAGGATGCAAAAAAGGTTTAAGTGCTCAATGCCTTTTCTGCCTCAGTCTTCACAGGCAAGGGCAGCTCCCAGACTACTGATTGGAAATGGGCAAACATAGTGCCCATCTTCAAGAAAGGGAAAAAGGAGGATCCAGGAACTACAGCCCAGTCAGCCTCACTTCAATCCCTGTAAAAATCGTGGAGCAGATCCTCAAGGAATCCATTTCTAAGCACTTGGAGAAGAAGGTGATCAGGAACAGTCAGCATGGATTCACCAGGGGCAAATCATGCCTGACCAACCTGAGTGCCTTCTATGATAAGATAAGTGCTCTGTGGATGCGGGGAGATCAGTGGATGTGGTGCACCTTAATTTTAGAAAAACTTTTGATAAGGTCTCTCACGTTCTTACAGGCAAGCCAAGGAAGTACAGGCTGGATGAATGGACTGTGAAATGGAGAAAAAACTGGCTGGAGCTTAGATGGTAGTAATGGATGACTGGAGGTCTACTTGGCAGCCGGTATCAAGCGGAGTGCCTCAGGGGTCGGTCCTGGGGACGGTTTTGTTCAATGTCTTCATCAAAGACCTGGAAGATGGCATAGAGTGCACCTTCAGCAAGTTTGCAGATGACACCAAGATGGAGGAAGTAGTAGACATGCTGGAGGGTAGGGCTAGGATTCAGAGTCACCTAGACAAATTGGAGGATTGGGCCAAAAGAAATGTCATGAGGTTCAATATGCCAGTGCAAAGTTCTGCACTTAGGACAGAACAATCCCGTGCACCGGTGCAGGCTGGGGGCTGATCGGCTGGGCAGCAGCTCTGCAGAAAAGGACCTGGGGGTCACGATGGACAATAAGCTGAATGTAAGCCAGCAGTCTGCCCTTATTGCAAAGAAGGCTAACAGCATTACTGGGCTGCATTCACAGGTATGTTGCCAGTAGGTCAAGGGAAGTGATTCTTCCCCTCTATTCAACACTGGTGAGGCCACATCTGGAGTACTGTGTCCAGTTTTAGGCCCCTCCAATACAGAAAGGAGCTGGACAGATTGGAGAAGGTTGAGCAGAGGGCAGTGAAAATGGTGAGGGGGCTGGGGGACATGACTTATTGGGAGAGGCTGATGGAACCAGACTTAGTTGAGAGAAGAGAAGACCGAGAAGGGATGTAATAGCAGTCTTTAACTAACTGAAGGGAGGTTCGAAAGTGGAGGGAGCTGGACTGTTCTCAGTGGTGGCAGATGACATAACAAGGAGCAATGGTATCAAAATGCAGTAAGGGAAGTTTAGTTTGGATATGAGGAAGAATTTTCTCAGTAGGAGGGTAGTAAAACACTGGAACAGGTTACCCAGAGAGGTGGTAGAAGCTCCATCCTTGGAGGTTTTCAAGACCCAGCTAGACAACGCTTTGGCTGGGATAATCTAGTTGTGGATGGTCCTGCTTTGAGGAAGTGATTAGACTAGATGACCTCCAGAGGTCCTGCCTAACCCTCATTTTCTGATTCTATTTATTCCCAGAGCAATCCCCTGCTACAGACAGGAGCAGCCAGCACCCGCAGGCGTTAATGTGGCAGCCACTGCCAAATGATTAGCTAGCAGTGATTTAAAAGCCTAAATTCTGCAGCAAAATGGGTGAGGGAGGGGGTACAGGGTTAACCTGACACCTCTCCCCTGCAGCAGTGGTTGCGTAGGAGCAATCCTACCAGTTAAACTGGCACCAACACTGCTTTGCACTCCTCCCTGCCCATCTCCCTCCTAGCACTGCGCATGGTTCGAAGAGCCACTGCATGGAAGGTGCACAGTGAGGGGTGGGGGAAGGACTCTGGCACTGATCCCCCATAGTCAGCTCCTAGTGCCTGTGCCACTGTAAGAAGCCAGGTGGGTGAGATCCCACAGCAGGTCATCCAGGCCACAAGAAGCCCTGCTGGCTGGATGACTATGCTCCCCCGGACAGATGTTTGACACCTCTGACATGCAGTGAGTATTGTTTGGATTTGACTGATTTGGTTCTATGGGAGCTCTGGATGCACTTACCTGACAAACCAGGCCATAACGATCTAGATACAGATGTTTTTGGGAGGATAATTTAATTCCACTGCATAGGGAGTTATACACATCCTCCAGGCATTCAGATGAATACCGTTTACAAATAAACTCTTCCAACGAGCAACCTTGATTTCTGTGCCAGAGATTAGGAAAAGTTTGCTGAATCACACTACAAAAAGTATCAGATCTAACAACAGAAACTTAAGGGGAAGAATACATTTAAAGCGCACGGGTTTTTTTTCCATTTTTTTTTTAAAAGAAAGATAATGCCTCCTGCTATCCTTCACAGCTGTCTCAGAAGAATAAACCTCACTGTCCAAAGGAAAACAGGTCTGGCAGATGTCACTGTATTCATTAAGTCTTTCTGACTTGACACCATGATCCTTCAAACAGGAAGATTAAAGCATCTTGGGACTGCTTAAACAGCAATAAGCTGAACAGATGCTAAAAGGTATTCTGGATTTTGTAATGATATTTTTATCTGCTCTTTTTTAGAGGTTTGCAACACAAGGATTTTCAGAAGATGCTTCCGCCTACACTAGTGGGCTTACTTCACTACAGTAAGTAACTTAGACAAATTTGAGTATCAGTAGCTAAGTATCAGTATCCATATTAAACTGTTTCCCCAAGGCAGAAAAAACGAGGAATAACAACATCCGATTTTCTAGGGCTGCTCTGTACTTGCAGAACAAAATCATAAATCTTTTTTTCAAGCAAAATATGAATACTTTGGGGATGGCCATAGAGGGAACAGCCTGGAATTGCTATTCTACGCTGGTTCCCAGGGTGGGCGCACACATTCTGCATTAAGTTCTTCTGCATTTTAGTTCAATGAGCAAGCGGATTAAACTTACTACAAAAAAGTTCTCTTAGGCGATGTCTATGAGGAGGCACTTGGAAAAGGTAAGACAAATTCACTAAAAATGTAAAGACAAACTGTTTATGAACAGGCGCTTATTCCAAAAGAACATGGCCTAATGCTATGGCAATCTGACTTCAAGTTTAAAACGTCAAATCTAATTTCAAAGTTTCAAATCAAGTTTTAATACATGAATGTTACAAACAAGAAGGTAAAGAGACAGAAAATCACTAAGATTTACTTGGGCTAACAAGCTTGCCCGCAGAACTTGGAGTAGGACTGCTTAACATACTTGGAATGAAAGATTTTCCATATTTAAATAGGAGGTGTTGTCGTTTTCATAGGAATATTTTGAGGAAAAGCTTTGTGCTTTGGCTCTGATTGACAATCCTCTCTTCTACCACTTGAGCACTGTCTCGCTGGAATACAGTCCCAGCTCCCTAACCTCTCCATTCCCCCTTGTGGGCCCTGCTTTTTGGCTGGACTACTGCTCCCATGTGGCACATCAGTCCTTCCGTGCACCTGAGCAGACCCAGTGAAGAACAAAAGATGTAAAACAATCCTAAAACCCATTGCCAGACTCCCTCTGCCTCTGCCAAAACAACTGCCTGCGTAATGACTGCAATTTCTAAATGTATTCTATTGTCTGATATCTATGCAGGATGACAAAAACAGTAAAATTGCTCTAAATTTAAGCAAAGCAAAGGAAAAGCTGACAAGTAGTTGAGAGGCTGGATGTTACTGTTCAGCTACAGCAATCTCTTATCCATAATATTTAAACAAGTGGAACTGGCCCAAAATAAATTTAACAAAACACAGAACACAGAGCAGTAAAATAAAGGTTTCTCGTGCAAAGGCAGACAGCAAACAAGAGGTGCTCTCAACACTCCTGAATATAAATATTCAAAGTTAGTGCTGCAGTTACTCCCACTAGACCCATTCTTTAATAAAAGGATCCAGAAGTGCACCGTAGAAATGCGTTGGTTAGATTTTTCTGTTTTTAAATGTGGCAGGATATTGTGTGTCTGCCTCTGTGTGTAGGCCGGTAGTACTTGAGACAGACGTTTCTACTCAACTTGAGGCCAGACTCAATTGCAAGCTTTCTCCACAGTCCTAAGTCTACGCATTTCAATAAATGACCTTAAAACAATGACCTTAAGGAATGACTCTTCCTCGATGCAAGTGCAAATCACTGGCCAAGCTTCGGTTTGTTTTGGCCATGCCTGCTAGGAGACATTGAAACTGTAGTTTCCATTATCCCTTTTCTTGTTTTAAAAGATTATAATTTGTCTGTTATGATTCACATCAGGATGCTACCCGGCATGCAAGTTAGAAGTCTGGATGCAATTACCGTTCTCCCCACCTTTTTGAAAAATAGATTATATTCCTTTCAGTCATTTATTTTGGATAGTGAACAAGCAAAAAAGAATTAAGGTCATTTTAGACATTATGGTGGGATTTGACATCATTTCTCTGTTGATTTTACTGACACGTTCACCCGCAGAATCTGTTTCTATCAAAGGGTAAGTGATTGTAATGACACATTTCATCAGTTTACACCGAGGGCTTAGGATGCCAATGAAAATAACCTTTATTATACATCAAGAGAAGATGTTTAAAGGCTGAATATTCAGCTTAGGTAAATCACTGATTTACACCAGGTAAAAATCTGTCACAAATCTTACGGACTACATTCTTCTCTCTAGAAAGCAAAATGTGTCCTTTTACATTCTCTCTTTCCCTTAAAACACAAGAGCTGGGTTAAAACATAGTCAAGTTTTTACAGGAAAAAGGCTACACCGACTCTTCTGCTCAGCGGCCCCTTTTTTAGCATTCTTTCACCCTACTCTGTCATTGGTAAAGTATGGCGAGTCTTTCTTATAGGACTCTTAAAGTACAGGTTTATTTCAACATTACTTTGCCTGTAACTACACTCTCATATAGCATCAGATAATCCTGTATTAAGGTTTTAAGTTCAACTTTTACTCATTGTGTTGTGCAGAGGTTTTAGAAGACATGTAAAGTTACATTCACCTCATCCCAGGCCTTAGTAACATCTGGGGCAGATGTTACTAAGATCCTACATCTTTAGTTAAGAAAGAGCTAAAGATGGACCAGCAGTTTTAGTATTTCTCTTTTTCATCTTTTCATTGGCCCTCTAATATTACTTGAGGCAGTTCTGCAGTTAGTTTGATCCCTACAGCCCTTTGATTCCCTGCATTGACATGGTTGATAGGACTTTTAATTAGCACTTTGCTACCCTATAGAAAACACTGTTTTTACTTGTGTGCAGAATAATGTCAGGGTCTATCCTCTTTGACATTCATGATCACCAGATGTTGTCAAGAAACTGAATTCTGCCTAAGCACATATTCCTTTAAGCCACAATTCACATGCAAGCTTAGCACCGTACATCAGAGACCACGGTCAAAGTGCCAGTTTAACCAATCGATAAGCATACTGCCAACTTCACTTTCATTTTAAGGATCTGTGTGTCAGGAGGGGTCCTACAACTGATACCTACTGAACTAATTAACTGCTCATTTAAATAGTTAAAAGGCTAGTATACACAGATGCAAAATGTAGTGTGATTTATTTTACCTGAAATGTAGAATGAATTATTTTAGCTTAAAATAAACTCTTAACAGGCCCAATCCTAAAAACATGTTAAATTGCCTCGCCGAGAACCCATTCATGTGAGAACAGATCTACAGAATGAGACCCTTAATTTGTAAAATGATTAAGAAAAGCCTGCATTTTGGAAGCAAGAAGGGCTTTTTGCAAATCTTTCCAGTGACTGTGTCTTGTAAAACAGCCAGCAAGATTTTTCCTTCCATTCCAATGGAAGACTACATTTTAACAGGGACTATAAAGATTTAAAGTCACAATATAATCTCACCTCCAGGTTACCAGGCCCCACTTCCCTTATCAATTAACCTGTCAGTTGACAGTCGGGTCTAATTAGTTAAATCCTTTTTTAATTAAAAGAATCTGCCTAGAGCAGAGTCTGTCAGCTCCAGAACCATTTTACAAGTGGGAGCATGTCTCAGCAAAACCCATTAAAGACCTGTAGAGGACTGAACAGCAGCAGCAAACTAAAACCCATCCTTTCTTGTTTCAGCAGCTAAGTATAACAATTTATTTTTTGATGTTTGTGTGCCAGTGCACCACGATGGCTATTTCTACCTGACTATATGAAAACCTATAGCCGTACTTGGTTCCAATGACTCCTGGTTTTCAGTTGCTTTACAAGGGCATGTTTGCAAATCTATAGTATTGACGTGCAAGTCACTATTAGTTAGAGGTGTTCACAAACCAAAATACTGAATCCGGATACCAAAAATACACAGCAAGATGACAGTGGAAATGTTCAATATGAATCATTCATGATACTGTACTAACATTCCCTTAATAACAGCAAACTACAGTCCTCACAAAGTGTTACTTTGGGTCAACCACAGAACTGCCTACAGGAATTTATCTTCTTTTCAGACTTTAAATTCTATGGTAGCGAAAGAGGAGAATATGGGCATTAAAGGGCCAAAACCTCTGCATGGTTAAGAGGGGAAAGTACTCAAGGTGGGAAGAAAATCACTATCTAAAGCGCCAATTAAAGCTTCCTCCACAGGAATAATGCACTAATTCCTTGGGTAATGATCCCATTACTTCCTTTGACTTCAAAGGGCTTTGGATCAGGCTCTTAATCTTCTGAGTCCTGCATGCGTTAGCAAACAAAGTACAAGTTCTGCAGGTTTCAACAAATTCCCTTCCTCATTATTGTAACGATATGCTTAATGAACTACAATGAACTACTTCAGATGTTCATAAATACCGGAATTTGTTTAATTACGTCATTTTTTGGCAAGACATATCAAACTACTAAGTTTTATTAAAAACACATACATGCTCACGAAAATCCATGCATTTCAAACTCTACTCCATTACAGATTTAGAGGAAAGCTGAAGTTTTTAACGTTATTTTTCCCTTTCAGGTAAAACAACCTTGTAATAGTAGGTAATCACATAACTTGGACACTAATTGGCATTACGGAGGCATGCCTTCTTCGACCAGTTCTTTACATCCAAGAAGAAGAAATTAAAATCTGTAATGAATTAGTGGATGAAATTCTCATCTCATGTATCCCTATAGAAATCTGATGTTAAATTCATTTAACGTATTTTAGATTGCATGAATGAAAATGAAAGCAGAATTTATCCTACCATCTCGGGATTTCCATGTGTTACTAGTTCAGATTCAACTTTGAGAGAACTAATAACAGTGGCACATTATTTTCATGGTGCTGTTCCAGTATAATTTAGGGTATAATTTTACACCAATTGATTTAAACTAGTGAGAAAGGCTGCATTAACACTCATCTGCGATAAAATTAAGTATGTCCAGTTGCTTCCTAAATTGATTAGAAAACATTTAAACTAAATTCAAATAAGCCACTCAAACTGAAACAAGCTGGATCCAGGCAAAGGATGGCACCAATTTAGTTAAACTGGTTTCACTAAACTGCAGACAGGTTGTACATAGACAGTTCCTGGATGATGCAAAGTGAAGGCCTTCTGGACCTCCATGGGCAAAGCAAAAATCCTTTACTCACAAAACGTTATAAAATAAGTCCGAGGGAATTTACATTTGGCAAGAACTGAAAAATGCGGCCTCTTCCATTAATGCTGGTATTTACCTCCATTGCTTTTTTAGGTACTTCCAAACATCTGGTTTGCTACATAAGCCACCTCTTATCTTGCTAACCTCTCTCGTATCGACAACGGTTATTGCAGCGGTTACCAAACACTGACAGATTGCGCACCACCAACTTTAAAACGATACAACCTTAAGTACCACCAGCACATTTTTGTCATATAAAGTCATTATAATACATCTATTAACGGGTACCACTGACAAGTGGTCTGCGTGCCACTGGTGGTACATGTACCAGTTTGGGAACCCCTGGGTTATAGGATATTTTTCTTTTGAAATTATCTTCCTTTAGACCTTTTGCTCTAAATATCTACTTCAAATATAGGTCACGTTTCTATAAGTCAACGCATGTGTTTACTTTTAATGTTAAAGCTTTGCCTATCAGTTTAAATAGGCAGAAGTTTTTGGCTGTTTATTCCTAAAGCTCAACAAGTTTTGACATAATGATATGTCAATAATACCTCTTTACCCTGTGAAGATTATTATGAATATTTAACACGATGTTGGTTATTGAATATAATCATAGGAACCTTTCTGTTTGCAGGACAGGGAGCAGCAAGTTACACCATGAAGTAGCATTTTTTCACATTTGCTTCTAGGGCAAAGTGTTGCTACGATGAAGAGGAAAACCTAACACCGTGTCAAAAAATACACAATACAAAACACCTTATGTTTAATTCCTCAGGGGAAAAGGTAAAAGGCGTCTACGCAGGGCTTTTTTCTCATTTTCTTTTTTTGAAAGTATAAACTTCCGGATTTGGCGGATTCATGTAGCTTGGGTTTTTCGGAACAAGGTATCTGCAGTTTTTATATATTAAAAATAAAGCCTACGTTCATTTTTCATCTAAAAAAGATCTCACTTAATTTGCTGAGACAAAAAATGAATGTATAAAGACCATATATAGAGAGAAAAATGAATGTATAAAGATCATATATATGTCAGTTATATGATGATAACAAGCAGTTTATATTTTGTATGTTAAAAAGAAAAGCCTACATTGCTAAATCCTACTTGTTTTTCTGCAGCAGAGAAAGGTTCAAAGAATATGTGTTATATAAATTTTAATTAACGGTGTTAATAGAACCAATCTGGATACAAGCTAACTGCCATCGCATCCAATATTCACCTTCAGTGCTGACTGGAGCAGTTCAATGAACGTCCATCTTCAATTTGGTTTTGTGCTTCCTAGTTTTTACTAACAGCTGTAAAATACTCAAGAATCCACAAATGATGCGGGAAACATCACAGATGCTGTCATAAATATCCCTCTGCATGAGCACCTTTAGAAATATTTACAGTACTGATTATTCCTGTCGGGTTTTACCCCTAACCCCTGGAGGGGGCAAATTTTCCCTGGTTTGTGACATCAGTCTGTTATTTTTTATACCAATGTAAATGTTTCATCTCTCCAGGGCATCTCTTTGTCAAAACTCTCAGTAAATGCAGAAAAAAAACCCCTCCTCCTGAATAATGAGTGCAGCACACTCATATGCAGTAATATACCTGATTTGGTTAGGTGCAGTTAGGTGCCCAGGGTGCAGAGGATGCTGCTAGGGCCAAAGCATTGGACTTGCAGAGAAGGCAAACATTGTGCTGAGAAGCGACTAGAACAGGATCTGTGGCCATGGTATATTATCCCTTGTGGTTGCCGTACGTGTCTAGTAGTGCTAATATGCCCCCGGTGTTAGCCCTTAGGCAGTGTGAATCAAGACAGTTTCCTACACAGAACTGCAACGGTTCGGGTTTAATGAAGGAAACGGGAGTTGAAAATCCTATGCGTGTACAACACAGCATCCGAGTCACGGATCAACAAAGTCAACAGCAAAGCTTCCAGTGGGTTTGCATCAGGCATCTGACTAACAGCGCAGCAGTGCTAATACTATGGTGGAGCAGCTTTGGGGACTGATTTCTGAACCTTTAGGTTGCATTCATGCCAGTTGTGTGTTTTGATTTCCCGGTGCAATCGCACATACACAAACATTTCCTTCCTGCTCCTGGAAGAAAATGAGACGCTGCTTTCACGTAAACCACAACAGCCATAACAACCTGGATAATTCACTGGCTGGCCTGATTTTTAAATATCCACAGTAGTCAAGTTTAAATCCATTACAATAGCCAATTAACAAGAAGAAAAGGAGGGGAACAATGTCCTGCCCCAGCCACAAGCCATCCCCAATGCCAGTATGTGTGAGTGTTTCCTACTTTTTTTAAATGCTATTGTTCAACCTCTGTTCTAAGATGTCAGCCATTCACCTGTATGAAAATGACAGCAACATGTCATAGTCTACATAATAGACCAACCTCGCTTGCTGCAATAACTAGCATGCTATTTCCAAAGCTGTCATTCTTGTGTGTCAGCACAATCTACTGCTCAAAGATCAGCTCTGACATGAACCAGTCAGAGCTGTGACTGTTATTGTTGAGGACTCTCTGCACACAGTGGTCTGTGTGAGCTGCACTGTGCTTAGGCTTTTTTTTTCACCCAATTATTTGTTTGTCATTTAGAGACCTTGGTGTTGAGCAGATATTGTCGAGTTATTTTTGGCCCCCCAATGTGCTGGCAAAACATAATGAGGCCTTTAGGTGAATACCTGTCTTGTCAGCTAGGTGCTAATATGATATGCTGTTGAAAGACTGGATAGCAATTAGGTTATCTGAATAAGAGAAGATACCTGGCAAGATATGCAAGGGCAAAGAAAAGCATCTCAACTTTCAAAATGCCAAAACCTTAAAGTAGCTAGCTACACATTTAAAACAGGGTACTAATTTACTACATCTAGGATTATATATAAACTTGAGTGTATACTACCACAAAAGCGTGAGTAGCAGATGAAATGTGAAATTAAGCCCCAAAATGGATAGCGTCCAGCCTTTTGTCATGCAGCTGCAACATATGGTCAGGCAATTATTATTATATTTGTACTGCAGTATCTCCGTGGAGCCCCAGTCATGGATCAGGAGCCCAAAGTGCTAGATAGTGTACAAATGCCAGACAAAGAAACAGGCTCTGGTCCAAAAAAGCATAGACATCTAAGAGAGAATAGAGCAATACCAGTCAAACAGATGAGGAAACACAAAAAGGCAATGAAAACGTTAGTCAGAAATTCAGCAGGCTTGAAACATTGAGCTTTAGATCATGTGCAACGTATGTCAATGGGACATGGACAAAGTCTGAAATTTTCAAAGCCATCCAAGAGATTTAGAAACATATTCTTCATTAAAATGGACTGAAAATACTTCTAATGATATATAGTCATTTGAAAACTTCAACACTGGCCCATCTGCTGTTCAGATGCTATGGTTTCAAATCCCAATCTGACAACATGGTACACATGCAAAATTGAAGAAGAGGTGAGTAACAATGGTGCACTAGGGGCCCAACACATATTCCTCATTAAGAGCTCAAAGCAGAAAGCGCGAGCATCCTGCAATGCCTCACCTTCCTATGAAGTTACAAAGTTAGGAACCCACAGGGATCTACAAGAGCTGCCTAACATTTCACAAGACTGGATCCTAAACAGGGGACATGTCACACCCAATAGTGCCAGTACACTAAGCAGTTGGGAATCTCACTCACTTTTGTGCATGTGTGTTAACTATATTTATATTTGCTTCACACCCTATCCACATCACAAATATACATGTATAACGTCAAGAGGTGCTGGCCTTTTGGTTGCATTCGTGGAATTATTTTCAAAGAATGCCGTCTGAAGAGCCAACGAGACTCCTGCCAATCTGTATACGTGAAAGTACAGTGCAAGCAAATTAGTAGCAAAATCCTGAAAAGTAATGAAGACCTTGAACTGTGCTATTGCCAATGAGAAAAGAGAGCATCTGGTACCTGTCTGAACTCCGTTTCTCACAGCGAGTAGATTACAATACATCAAAGGCAGTGTTCATGGAAATTACAAGGAAAGTAGAAAATTCTAGTCGACTAATGCGACTGTTTCAGGAAGGAAAGTGGAATACATCAGGAAGCAAAGCTACAAAGGATGCATGCATGTCATCCCCTCAACAAAGAAACAAATAAGGTTTTTTAAACTCAAAAGAATACTGAATTATAACGCTTGGATTTGATTTAGATAAAATGAAGTCAATAACATCCTCCTAAACATACGAAAACTCACCTTAGGGCCCAATCAGAACCCAGTGAGGTCAATGCAAGGATTTCTATTAACTTCATTGTACTATAGCTCAGGCCTCTGGACTACTGGTGAAGCACCTGTTTTATAAATACAGGGGTTTACCATGAGCAGAAATGTAAGATCACAGATACACAACTGCTATCAGAATGAACTCATCAGCTTAGCAGTTTACGTATAATTGCTTGTGTATGCTAAGTCACAAGGTTTGCAATCAGACATGTCTGCTCAAATATAAACCAAATCCTGAATGGGTACACAAGAAATGAGGTCTTTCAAAATGAGCCTACTGAAGACCAGCACTGACCTGCATTAAACATGCCTGATGGAACAATAAAAACCCTTGTAGTTGTGCTGAGAACAATACTGCTAGATTCTCACCTTTTATCTCTGAAAATACTTTGTGCCCATATGATACACAAAGCAGATGCCGATTAGTCAACAGAGCACTATCCACCTACATTTCTCTTACCAAAATACTAAAGAGTCACCACTTCTCCATGCGCTTTTCAAGGTTTTCCCAGTTTCAAATAAAACTGCATATTTTTTTCTCATATGGTTCTGCACTCCAGAATACCACTAACTAACAAGTTAGGAGTCCAAAACTGGATCCATGGTAATGAACTAGAGCCAAACATTTTGCCTTTTATCTAACTTGGTCAAGAAGAGGACCCATCCAGCATTCTAGTTTTTCAAGCAAGACCTGCCCAAATCTTGGCCACGGGTTTGGAGTACAGTCTCCTCTATCTATATACTCCTTCGGCTGATCAGGGAAGAAATGAGAACTGAAGAGTGGGTGTAGCTCCACCCTCCATTAACCTATGGCTGTGTGGAAGGGGGAAACAATCCTTTCAGAGGCTGTAGCAATGTACTCTACCTCTTCCTCCTCCTATTTAATTATCTCGACTTTTTATACTGCCACTCAAACACTGTCGTTTCTGAGTTCCACTTCTTGGGAACAACTCCCTGGGTGACAATTATTTCCAGGGACCGCTCAGGGAGTGAACCACCCCTGCCCATGTAGGCTCTATCTAGCCCTAAATTAGAAAAATGACATTTCAGCTCATCTCCACCATGGCAGAAGGCAGAGGGTAGGGTGGCACCTTAGAGGCTGCCTTCTGCCGGACTACAACCTAACCCAGCTAACTAACTTCCTAATCTCCCATTGACAAAGCTTCTCCTCCCTCCTCTCAAAGAAAGCTTAGCACTGCACTACGCTGTCTAAACCTGAGCATATATGTGGTCTCAACAGCTATCAAATTGTACAGCACAACCAAACCAAACCAAGACAAAAAACAGCAGCTGAAGTAGAACCGTAACCAGAGGCCTGCAGTGATGTCTAATACCACCCAATTCTGAAAAGTCTTCTTTAAAAATAGTGTAAAATTCAGTCGTCTCAATACAGCCTTTCCCCCTTCTTTGCAGTAGAAAACCCAGCAAGATTTGGTGGTGGTACGAGTGTAAATGATAAAACAGCAATGATAGTAAAGTCAACTGTTCTGACCTATTTTTTTAACAGAGGAAGATGTAAATGTTTGCGTGACCAGTGTAATAAAATAAATCCATTTTAAATGATTACTAAATTAAATTGCATGTTTATTACAAGCCTGATTGTAGTTTCACATAGTTGAGTTCCTAGAATCCAACTGCATTTGCAACAGATGTTCTCCATTATAAGCCACTTGCATTAAGCTATTTAGGTTCAAATTTTCAAAGTGTCCAGCAATTTTAAGTATTCCTCTTATTTTTATCATTCCCAGCTGATCTGAGCTAGAATTGTTGAGTGTATCACTTATCCCACCCATCTTGAGAGCTTAAGCACATGTCTGTCTGATGGATTCACAGCCTCTCCTAGAGTTTGGTGGCCCTTTAGTCATTTCCAAAAACAAAAGAAAAACAAAGAGAAAGAGAGAGAGCAACGCCTTAACTTAAATAAGTAGGGGGTGAAACACCATCACCACCATTCACATTTTAAACCAATGTGCTTGCTCAGGGTTTAAAAAAATTTGCTCGGTACCTGAAAAACTTGGTTGTACACCTCTCTCAAAAAGAGCATCTTCAAAAAAAAAAAAAAAAAATTACATCCTGCACCTACTAAGAGAATGCCTTCCTTACCTCCCACTACCCTGCTGAAGACAGATTTAGAGATTCACAGGTTGGGGACAGGGACAGGGGGTTAAGGGAGGAAAAAAGTGAGAACCCTGATTCTGTAGCCAAATGATTATGGCATTCATGACAGCAGAGGGGAGGAACCTGGGTCTCCTTATGCATTTCAACATGTGAAAATCATATGAGCTAGAACACGCATCTCCTCCAGCTACAATTTGCGAGGTGCTCCTTGCTGTAGGTATACGTGAGGATTGCTAAGGGCATGTCTGTTAGATTGGGGCCCATAGTGAATTTAAGCACAGGAATGTTTCATTTATGAACCTCTAGTGGATTTAGGCAGGAGATGGGCATGGAGCTTTTCAGCCCAAGCTAAAACACTTCTGGGCATATGCAAAAGCAGAACTACAGGTGCCAGGGAAATTTATGGGCAAAAACCTAAGTGCCTACAGACTTTAGGTGCCTTTTGAAGTAAAGCAGGGATTATGAGGACTCCACTCTTGGATTTGAATGTCTAAATTCCACTTCATTCCCGCATTAGGTGTCTACTGTCTAAATCCATTTGTGAACTTAGGCCTTAATGTTTATTTAACAAATGATTCTTAAAAAAAATACAACTTGTTTTTTCAGATTATTACAGAAGGGAAAAAAAACACAATATACCTAACAGTAGACACTTCCTGCATTAGGTCACGAGAACATACAATTCAAGGTCATTTACTGTTCTAAATGGCCCTTAAATGAGTTCATTTGTTCTTCTGTTTGCTACCTTTTAAGTATAAGTTTACATTAGTCTTTATACGGTTTGTTGAGCACGGTACTACACCCCTTTCACAAACAAATCCCTCACCACTTACTGAATTGCTCCATGCACTCCTGGCACACGTACAGACTATTACCGCTCAAAACTAGTTTGGAAAATAATTTCACACATGCAATGATACAGCCATATTCTGCTCTCAAGGTGCAACCTCAAGGGAAGTCAATAGGAGCCGCACCTGTATTAGGGACAAGTAATTCATGAGCGATTGAAAGTACTCAGCATCTCTCCAGATTTGCCACTTGTGGACCTAGCCCAGCAAAGCACTTAAGTAGATGCTTAACATTAACAGGTGCTTAAAGTTAGTCAAGTGCTGAAGTACCTTACTGAATTGGTGCCAACATGAGGACAAAGAAGAGATCAGTTATTCTAGTTAAAAAGGGATCCACTCCTGAAATCTGTCTCATGTTGGGGGAAATGCTGGTGCAGCTCTGTGTGAAAAGGTTAATTCTGAGATTTAACAAGCATCCAAGTTAGCTCCCAGTAAACAAAGGGACTCTCTGAAGACTCAGACAGATATTCTTGCAGTTGGATCACATTTAAGGTTTTCCTTACAACTGTAATACCCAGAGATTTACCATATTTTTTTTTTCCTCCCCTGAAAGCAACCTTTAAGCAAGAAGTTAAGGTGCAAGAGAGCAATCAGGAACTCTGTCTCTGCTCCTCTTAACCTCTTTTCCAACACTTCAGAAAATGAAGACTAACAAATAAACCAGTTGACTTCTGTGGGACAGTCTGAATAATAAAGCAAGGATGGACTTTGTGGGATTATTATATGTGATGATACACATTCAAAAGATGCTAGCATCATGAAAAAGCTAAAATACATTTTTTGTTCAGGAAGACAGTTGATAACAAACAAAACAACTAATTCACTTTGGGTTTTCAGAACAACTCTGTGTTTCAAAAGCTTTACTTGCTGCTATGTATTTGTTACTAAATAGGGTAGCCAGACTTCAAAAAATAGCTGCATGTCTATGTGACACTGGATTTATTTTTTGCTTAACCGATGGCAACTTAGTGTAAAACACCGTAAGTAAAGATTACAAAATGAAGTCCTAAGTTAGGACAGACACAAGACCCCATAGAAAGGCAGTCCATGGAAAAGGAAAGCTAGATTTGTTTGCATGGCTGGGTTAATGGTACACTTGGTAGGCCAGACATAAGGCACCTGCCATGATCTACATTTCTCAAGAGGTGTAGGTTGTAGCCGTGTTGGTCTAAGGACACAGGCAGACTCCCCAGGTATCTCTCCACTTTCATCCCCCTTCTCTCTCCCCCCCTGCCTGTCTCTCACCCATTGACTCCTCAATCTACATCTTCATTGACTGCCTATCTTGTATGCAGATCAGCCCAGCCCCTGGCTTCTTTACTTTTCATTCCATCCAGGAAGAGCACACCCCAACTGCTGAAACTTCCTTAACGTGACGAAGGGTTTTTGAACCTGAAAGCTTGCTTCATAATTATTTTCCAGCTATTTGGGTTGGTCTAATAAAAGATATCAGATTCACCCAAGGAACCTTGTCTGCACATTTCTCAAGAGACCTTTGGAGAAAGTCCTATGCTACCTCTACCTAACAAAGCCCTAGCCATTGTATGGTTTCTAAAAAATTTAAACCATTAAGTTGTTCCATACCGAATCAGATTGGGAAATGTTTCAGGATGACCACCAGAAATAAATCTGAGGTTTCTCCCTACACGAGCTCACCCAGAAAAGTAAGGGTACTTAGGGGTCACTCCCAATCTGTCCTGTTGAGCAGACAAAAGTGTGACTCTGCCCAATTACAGGCCATTCCCGATGGAGGTGCCACTTCTGACTGCCTAAGCAGCTCTTTGTGTCTCAGTCATTGAGGAGGAGGAGGTGGTGGGGCTACCAGGAGAGTTCTTCCACAGATGTGGAGGGAGATGGCTCCCAGAGTTAAGCAAAGAAGTAAAACTGCTGGGTGGACACGAATTACTTTCCTAACTGACCTGATTTAAATTGCATATCAGGGCTTTAAAATGTACATGGATTAAAAAAGAATCTGATAGAGGAGGGAAAAAAAAAAATCAATAGAATTCAATGTTTTCATATAATATTCATTGCACAGAATCATCCCATATAAGCGTTTCCTGAGAATAAATTCACTGGGGCAACACTGAAACTGGTGTAAGAGTGAGGTGACCTTCGCCTCTATTCTTAACAGAACATCTCTCTGTTTTCCCAATTGAAATGAAAAGTATTTGTTTAGATAACAAATGCCTTGCAAAGTATATTTAACTTATGTAAGGAAAAGCAAAGGAGGAGGAGAAAAGGCTTGTGTAAACAACAAAACAATACAGCTTTATCTAATCTCAATAACTTATTGCTGCTTGTCTGTGTGTGTGTGTTTTACTGACAAAATAAAATAAATTGAATCAGCTCACACATGATAACATGCTCTTTCCTAACTCATACTAATTGCTTGGCTAATTGATGTTTGTTGAACTTTCTCCATTTCATTGAGTGATTAGGTACAAAGCTAACAGTTGACATCTGTAGGCGCTTAACTGGCGTCTGTAATTACTGTTAATGTTAAATAATTGTTAGTTAATTGGAGTGGTAACTGACTGAATGGAATCCAGATTGTGAAGCAAAAAGAAACCTAGTTAAATAAACATACATTTCCAGAGAAAACAACATTTTATTACAGTGGAGAGACTAACAATAGTTTAGATATGGGAGGTCTGCAGGACTCTTGATTTATGAAATTTCATGCCAGGCTCCAAGCTGGAATCCACTAATCAAAGCATTTCAAGTCAGGACCTTTCTCATTACAACACTCAGCCCCTCCAAAGTATTTTTCAGCCTTACTTGATTTTTGTACTGTATGGTGGTTTAGAGTCCAATGCTGATAAATCTTTGTGGGAAAAATAGTATGTAGTCTAATCTAGAAAATAAATACTGGGGCCAGAATAGATAAAGATAGGCAATCATAAATGTGGCCATTTTGCTTACTGATGCTGGATTAAGTTTGCTAAAGCTGGCAGCCTCGAATACATTCTTAAAGCAATGGGATCAGGAATGGAGAGAAAAGGATCAGCTCATATTTTTAGGAAAGTCAAGGTAAGATAGGCGGGGCAACTGAGAATTACTTTAGCAAAATGGAAGTTTTACTTACTCGGATTAAGGAAGGCCATTGATTTATTCGTACTGGGTTTCTTAATAGTGAATTTCAGAAATAATCCATGGAGCCCACAAGGACTTCTGTTTCAAGGGTTTAATAAATGGGCGTGCATACTTCTGCCATTTTAAAAGAGCCTACCATTAATTTTGGAATAGCTTGTGAACCTATAGGACATATCCTAAACGTGTTATCACATAGTCCAATAATAGCCTTTTCCATTAGCAGCTACCATCTCTTGATCTCCTCCACAGCTTGACACTCTCCCATCAGAGACCTCTTGTGTAACAACAGGGGAAGGGAACAGTGTACTCGTGCATGAGGAGAGGATAAGACGCAACTGTACAGGTTGAGGGGACTGAGATATGCAAAAAAGGGATACAGTGCGAGGGGAAGCTTTGCCCTGAAACAATCAAGGAAACAGCTGGGTATGTCAATGCATTCTGTATTTATAAAAAACCCATAATGTCCTACTGCTGATAGCTGTGAAACTTCCATATGTGACACTACACAACAAGCTCCTCTCCCCTGCCCACCCCCAGGAAAGCCTTCAGAGTACACAAACTCCATTCCTCTTTTACATACTAGAGCAAGCAGCAAGCTGGAGAAAAAAAAAAAGACACTTTTTAGCTTCAGTCTGAAGTTACGGAAAAGTGACATGGTCTTTCTAACCGGCACCACACCACTTCCTTAAAAGAAACATTGGGCAGTGAGAGCAGTTAACCCTGACAAAAGGTTAGCCCCAACGTTTAGCATCATGGTGTGGTGTGCCAGGTTTCCAAAGCAATCTGAAGTCCAGGGGTGGGCAAAATGCAGCCCACGGGCCAGATGCGGACCGTCAGGCTGTTGTATCCGGCCCACAGGGCCCATAAAAAATGTAGAAAATGAATATTTAGCTGCCCCTGGCTGCCTGTCATGTGGCCCTCGATGGCTTGTCAAAACTCAGTAAGCGGCCCTCTGCCCAAAATAATTGCCCGCCCCTGCCATACACCAAACTGGCAAACTCTCTACTAGAGTCATGCTGTCAGAGTCCAATTTAAGGGACAAGCCACAACCAAGTCAACAGTTTCTGAAGTTCTCTGGCCTACTAGCGAGCTGCCATAGAGCAGTGCATAGAAACAGGCTGGAAAGAAGTACTCTACCCTTTAAAAGATGTGAGCCAAAAAGGAAGGAGGACCTGGCAAACAAGTAGGACCGAATCATTGCCCAAGAGTCTCACAGAAAAAGAGTAAAAAACTGAGGTCGAGTTCTCTGCCTATCCTGGGGAGGGTGGCATGGGGTAGGTTTTAAACTACATGTTAAGACCATATTGCATGTTGATGCCTATAGTGGAGAAGTCCAGCTACAGTCATTATGGAACATGTGTCACTCCAAGACAAAGCACCTCTTCTCCATTACAGTGCAACCATGAACCAGATGAGAAATGACAAATATTTTTCTTTCTCACTTCCCTGCCTCTTTATACAAAGAGACATGGTCAGGGACACTAAAGAACTGAAGACCAAGGAAGAAAAGGATACCTATTTTTCTGGGGGAAGATATTCCTCTGGGGCCACCTAAAGATGGAGGGGCTTGCTGTGATCAGCGTTTGGGACACTTCTTGCTGACGGGTAATCTACATCCCTTCATCTACCTCACATGGAGAGAGTAAACATTTCCTTAACAGCGAGTTGTGCCACTAGCGTAAAAAGATTCAGAAAGTTTACATGAACATCCTGCAAACAATTTGAACACTAAAGGCTGTAGCAGCCAGTGCAGTGCTCTTGATCAAAGGGTAAGTTCAGAATGAATCTTTTGTGCTTTGAGACTCATTTTCTGATCCCTAGAAAGGCTGTTTTCTGGGGGAACAAGAGGAAGTTAACAAAAAAAATAAATATGAAACCAATAGGAACCATAGACACTCTTTGAAATCATGGTTATTTCAATTATTACAAGATAATGAGACTTAATTACTCTGCAAAGTTACACTACAAGGTTCAGTGAACAAAATCCTACACCAGGGCCAGGTGACTTGTACTAAGCCTTCAGACCCCAAGGGAAAGCAGATATATTCTTTTAAAACACTTAAGGACATATCCCAGTATTGATTTTCATGCAAAGATTGATGTCAACTAGGAAATCTACCTCGAGATCACTGGCACAGTATAACCGGGAGCACACCCCTCAGACAGCTGAAACACAAATGATGAAGCTTGTTGTCTAGTTAAAGCACTGAACTAGGATTCAGAATATACAAGCTCAGGGCCTAGGTCTACCCCAGCCTTCCTGTATGACCTTAAAGACAAAATATATTCACTCTATGCCTCAGTTTACCATTCCCAAAATGGGAATAAAACTTCTGGTCTCCCACTTTATTCGTCTTTGCTTAGTTAGACTGCAAGCACAATTTTCAAAACACTAGGCAATTTAGAAGACAAAGTCCTACTTAAAAAAGTCAGTGGAGACACAGATTCTCAAACTGAAGTGCGGTTAAAACCATTGACATCCAATGGAGAGTTAGGCGCCTAAAGGTTTTTTAAGGAGCTGGGGCTTCGGAACTGAAATCCCAGCAATTTTTCAATGGGACTTGGGGCCTAAAGCCTCAAAGTGATTTCTCAAAATGGGACTTTTGTGCTTTTGAAAACTGTACTCGATGTATTTTGCAGTAGAGATGGTTTTATACCATTTGTCCATATAGATCAGGGGTGGGCAAAATGCGGCCCGGGGGCCGGATGTGGCCCGCCAGGCCATTCTATCCAGCCTCAGGGCCCCTAAAAAATTTAGAAATCAATATTTATCTGCCCTGGGCTGCCTGTCATGCGGCCCTCAATGGCTTGCCAAAACTCAGTAAGCGGCCCTCTGCCCAAAATAATTGCCCGCCCCTGCTATAGATGCTAAGATCTCTGCTCTCATTTGGAGAACCTAGGTTCTCCTGTAATAAAATAACTAAATAATGAATGGGTATATAATATATGGCAAAGTCGCAAAACAAAGGGCACAGCATGTTACAAATAACTCTGTACAAATAATTCTGCAACAACAGTTCGACGCTCCTTCGTACTGACTTTGTCGGTAAGAGAAAGACGACACCAAATCTGTGAGGAGCGTAGCTGACTTTAAGGGACATCTCAGAGGTCCAAAGCTGAACACGGAAGGATGTATGCTTGTCACTTTGCAGCACCTTGTCAGACGGTTCAATCTGCCAGGAGCTTTGAAGATTTTCATTGTGATTTACCCAATGCAAATCTGACCTTTCTTGCGAGTGATTTTTATTGCTTCTGGCAAAAGCAACACTGGACAACACAGAGGAAGAGCTGGCTTTAAAACACATACAGCGTTTTGCAAAGAGGGAACTTGAACTTGAAATGCACCAAATTGACAGTTCCTTGACAGCCTCGTCAACCATCACACAGCAGACACTCGGAGAAGAGAGCAGACTAACAACAAACCACAGCCCTTAATGAGAATCCCTGCACCTGTCTGGAAGCAATTATTGACATTATCTCCAAACAGTGGATCTTTTTGAGGTTGTTTTCCTGATATTTAGCACTTTGAATGCTAATCCCTTTAACAAAACTGTCCCCTGTGCTTTTTCCACTCCCCCACCCCTTAATCTCTTTCTCCCAGTGGAGGGAAAAAAAAATACCAGTCAGCCTAGTTTTGCAGCACCTGGATTTGCATTGATTCTCCCCCTTGTCATTCATGTTACCAACAGGAATTAGCATATGGCATGAAGGGGAAACTCAGGAGGAGAAAAGAAAGACGCCATTTTGATGGAAATAAGGGGCAAAGGAATAATCTACCGTCAACTAAAAAGCTTATTTGTGTATGGTTTCCCAAGCAAAGCTTAGAAAAGCCTATGTTGATTTTAGGCTACACAAAGAAACCCTAATCCTTTCAAGGGAACTAAATCACCAAAGGAAAGTACCTCCAAAGAATAGGCTCCCTGTCAAGCGTGGTTATTCACAACCAAATAGATGCCACAAATCAAACTTGGTAAGTAAACACAAATAAGAATGTGGGAAATGTGTTTGATTCAAAAAAGAAAACGAAAGGAAGAGGAAAAGGGGCCTAACTCTTCATCAATCACTTTTCATTCTTCAGCTCAAGAGATCCCTTCACCCTAGTTACAGGCGATCACTGAGGAATGTTGATTCGGAGGATTGGCTTCTGTTCTAGCCTGGCTCAGCCCCAAGAAAGGACTACTCACATTCCTAAGCTTTTTACAGCAAATTAGCAAAATAAAGATGCAGTCACATGTAGTTTGGGGGCCTTGGGTCACTTCAAACACACAAGCCTTCCTTTTTTTTTTTTTTTTTTTTTCCTTTGGTGACCCAGTCTCTACCTAAGGGGGGGGGGGACCCCTGTAAACTCAGTTAAATGGAATACAAAATATCAACTTGCCAAATTGGCTAAATCTATTTAGGCCCCCCAAAATCACACACCTCGAGACTTCAAAAGGATGCCAATACATCATACAGTTAAAATGAGATACTTTTCAAGATGCATCCAAGACATTTGAGAACCAGTGGTGCATAAGCGGAGGAATCCCAAATGTAATGGGCCATGTACTGCCCCGAGTTGCACCCCGGCAGCCCTGCAGAATTAAAGGATGCAGAAAGTGGCAGAAGGTGCCTTTTTTAAAAATCCAGAGTGACCAAGAGGGACAAAAATAAAGAGCCTGTGGAAGAAAAGCATGCACACCTAGACAACAAGGAAAGGCTTAAAGTCCAATTTAATCAAGGCTGTATTTTCTACTCAAACCTTGCTGGAGTGCTCCAAAGAAATTTTAACTTAAAATGGTGTGAAATTTGAGCTGGAAGCATACCTTTTTACTAAGCAATTATCATGCACTGCCATTAAACAGATAGTACAGTGGGGCAGGTAGAGGGTGGGGAGTAAAAGACCAAATAGAGTTTATGTAATTTAAAGACTTTGAATTATACACCTTGGCACAGCCAGTGAAAGAAGACTCTTTCCCAACCCTGCCCTCAGAAACATTATTTCTATCAATGCTGCTGCAAATAAGCTCCTCACAGAAGCCTACTGGCAATGATTTAAGGCAAGTTTTCCCTTAATGTACCCTTATATCATTAGCCACTCTCTCTTTAAATTGCTGTTTGGAAGAAATTAATGGGATACTGCATATTTAAATGTGGCCCACTATATCGTTTATTAACTTTACAGAAAGCATACAGCACAGTAAGCCATGGTTTATGACTATTATCCTGTGAATACTAAACGCTGGCTGGTTATTATTACTATCAGCAGTACAAATTGGCTATTCATAATTCCATGTCTATCATGTAGCTGATGAGTAACAATCAAGTTAAAACATTTTGAAAACTGTTACAGTTATTTAAATGAGCTTAAATTAAAGCCATTTGTAAAATAAACTATTCCCTAATATTGTTATTTAAATTAATTCTGACCTGGCAGGCAATGCATTATTTAAAGCCTTTATTTTATATTGCTTAAGCAAAGCAATTACCAAGCATACAGAACATGTCTGAAACCAAGAGAAACATGAAAAGCACTAACAAGCTGATTACAACACTTCTACAAGACAAGTTACAGTTTATCTCCCATTGAAACTGCCATGAAAAGGAATGCATGGGGAAAATACGTTTGTGATGTGGATTGCAGTCTTACCTTTATTTGTAACAGCGTTGAACAGTTTTTCAGAGCTGGCATCAGATGCCTGAAAGACCAACAGAAAAGTCACGTATTATACAAGTGTTAACTTTCCAAAGTATGAGTATATGTATATCGTGTGTGCACGCTTGCACACGCATGTGCACATCCCCCCCATCTTTGTCTAGATCTTAGAGAAAAAAAATAAACAAGCAAAACAGGTGAGAAAACAAGAAAGATGATAAAAGCTGCAGCCACAAAATGAAACATCCATAAGGTGGTGCTATTTGGCTGTGCTTCATTGCCCTGCAGTGCAGATATTTATTTGGAAAGAGTCTATTTAATAAATAAATAATTTCTTACTTGAAATATTAGCTGCACATAAACTGTATTTTTGTACTAGGGTTATCAGACTCATTCTGACAGATTTTGCAATCTAGGAAAGGCGCCGTGACTTTGAAGCATTCGTTCCAGTTTCATGCACCCACAGATCTGCAGGACTCTTTTCGAAAAGTCTTCATGTGACACCCAGTATTTTGATTGCTTAATTTTTTTTTTGTATTGGAGACCATCCATGACTTACGCTGGAGCCTCTGCAAAGTTTTATACTGTGTTATTTAATAACCAAAGCCTTTGCTAAGGCCTAACAGAATATTTAAACACTGTATTTACCTTGGTAAAAACAGGTTCTCTCCTTTTCTCAATCTGCACAAGCTAATAGCCACTTTGTTTTTTGTTTTTAATCTACTCATCCCTATCTCTGTGTTTTCTTTACTAGGACTCTTAATTATTACTGGAGTGTGGATATCAGTAAGGTGCTTACTCTTTTTTATCATTAACCCTGAAACCTTATTTAAGTTTCACTTAAAACTGTTGAGTACCTCTGCGACAGACTATATGTCCAGGCTAGGGAAAAAAGCAACCCCGTAAATGTTCATTTTACCAACAACTTAAATTCCTTAAAATGTGAAAAATCAAATCTATGCCTCTATTGTACAGGCACGTAGGAACATGTGTTTGGGTACACACAATGCACATACACCCCCAAAGCTCAAATCTATACCATATCTAAATTCACAGAAGATAACTATAAGCAGTTAATTACTGAACTATATTTCAGATATCTTATTTTGGGGGGGATAATCAGTCTTTTGAAATTGTATAAAATGAAACACACGTATTAATAAAATATTGTAATGAGCACACAGGAAAGACTGAAAAACATTTAGCCTCCTGTTCTCTGCCTCTGCTACAGGTTTTTCTGCGATTCAGTAAAAAAAAAAAAAAAAAAAAAAAAAAAAAAAAAAAAAATCTTTAAAAATGTCCTTTATTTGGAAAACAAACAATTCTATATTTTCTTAAAACCAAAAAATCTCATTTGAATTGTGCCTAGGCAAAAAAATATTGTGCATTTTAATATATCATACACAAATCAGTACCTATCTATAGGTAAAACCACTTCATAAACAGTGTATTTATATACATAAAGACACATTTCTTCACCATTAAGTTAAGAATATAAACTATTTTTTCTATTAAAAACAACTCTTGTTCTTTCTGATCATTCTGAACACATTTTACCAGATTAGTGTTGTATACACTATTTAAAAGCTGAACTGGGATACTTTTCTGATTAAATACATTACAAACACTGGATTTATCATCTTATGATAGGTTTATTATTCAATGATGCCTTTCCTTGAATTATAAAATTATGGGCATAAAGTACAAATTCAAGAGATCAAGAAAACCCTGAACTTTAAAAACAGTTCAGTATTATGGCAGCAAATTAAGAGGTTTCTCGGTGCTTTCACAGCCTTGCCAATCAGCCCGCTCTCTGAATTAAAATAATAGCTTTTCAACATTGGGCATCCTCTACTGCAACCTTTTTAAATTCAGTTGTCCAAAGCATTCTCCTTAAAAAAAAAAAAAAAAAAAAGGTTAAACTACTTTTAATTGAAAAGACTGCTTGTAGTTTCAATAATTCCTTTATTCCAGTATTTCAAAATGAAGTACTCCGAGCAAAAAACAAACAACAAACCATGTGCTGACTTCTTGGGCCCCCAACCCCCGCCTCCGCCCCCTCAAAGAATGAAAAAAAAAGCATGTTTGATCTAATGGTGAAAACTAACAAAAAGATGCTTCCCCCCCCCCCCCCAACTACTTCAGGTGACAAATTTTTTTCCAGTCCATTGCAAAACACTTTAAGAAACACTGCTGTGAAGTCTGCTTGTGACATTTGCTGGCCATAATATGGCACGCTACATGTGCCTGAACAGTCTTGACACCTAAGCCCAAATTAGGGATGCGATTACTAGCTGCTCTGCAACACATTAAAGGAAATCATTTTTTTTATGAAGAAGCGGGCTGCTAGAAGCTACATGTTTCCTTTGCTTTATTAACTGTAGGGCTGGATTATAATCCTACCAAGGCAATAACCTCCTCCCCACTCACAACCCAAAAAGCCAATGCACTCCCTATCCTACAAATAACCAATAATCACCTCATTAGCTCAAACACCGAGATGTAACTTGGACTGCTGATGTGATCGCTTTTAACACTGCAGCCTTCATTCAAAGGTTAACAAAGTGCAAACTAACAGCAAATAAAATCTTTGCCATCACATCCTAATCCAATACAAGGGATACTTTAACCACGACCAGCAGCACTGGATACTGTCATCATTACTAGCAACACTGGATAGGGATATTTTCATCATGACTAGCAACACTAGATAGGGATACTTTCATCATGACTAGCCACGCTGGATAGTATCAAGGCAAGGATACTTTACCATGACTAGCAACACTGGATAGGGATACTTTCATCATTACCAGCAACATTGGATAAGGATACTTTCACCATGACTAGCAACACTGGATAGTATCAAGGCAAGGATACTTTCATCATTACTAGCAACACTGGATAAGGATACTTTCACCATGACTAGGAGCACTAGATAGTATCAAGGCAAGGATACTTTCATCAGACTAGCAACACTGGATAGGGATACTTTCACCATGGCTAGCAACACCGGATAGTATCAAGGCAAGGGCTACTTTCATCACGACCAGCAACACTGGAAGAACAACACGAAGAAATAACGAACCGAAAAGGATTAAAAAATAAAATGAAATAAATAAAGCATCCAGTCCTGCAAACAGCGCCGATTTGAAACCTCTCCGCAAATTGAGTGGGAGAAAAAAAGGGAAAAAGCTGCGCCGGGAAGACAATAAAGCGACCGGCCGATGTCAAGGCAAGGTGCTGCATGTCGAGCCGCGCCGAGCCGGGCTTGGACCCACCCGGGAGCGGTTTCCTTTCCAGGAGACAAATGCCACCATGTCTCCGCTCCTTGCCATGCACGGCTCCAGCGGGGACGAGACTTCCAGAAACAAGAAAAATACTCAAAAATAAACAAAAACAGCACCCCCTCCCTCCCCTCATGCCTTGCCCCGTCCCCTTGCAGCCGCCCCGGGGGTTACCTGCGGGCGCGGCCGGCCCCGCGCTCCTGCCGGGCGTCCCGGCTCCGCGGCGGGCGGCTAATCCGAGCCGGGAGCGCGGCGGCAGGACAAAGGAAACCATGTGCGGCGGCGGCGGCCGCGGCTGCTGCTCCCGGTGCCCCGCGGGCTCCGCCTCCCCGCGGGGCCGCTCCCGCACCAGCTCCCCGGGCTCCGCGCCCCGCGCCCGCGCCCGCCTCAAGTGAATTCCATGGGGAGGCGACGCGGCTCCGGCAGCACGACGAGCCCGGGGCTGCCGCCGCGCGGACACATAGGACCCGCCGCCGCCTCCTCCTTCTCCTTCTCCTCCTCCTCCTCCGGCCGCGTCCGCCAGGCACTTCCCACCGGCTCCGCCCCGCCAGCCCCGCGCTGGAGGCAGCGGGGGCGTCCCGCAGCCCCCCGACGGGCTCCAACCCCGCCTCGCCGGGCGACAGACTCCTTCCCCGGCAGCAGGAAGGAGTCTCTTTCTTTGCCCGACCTCTTCTCGTGTCTCTTGGCCCGCTCGGAGGAGGCACAGCCTTGTCAATCTCCTTTGCACCCTGCAGGAGGAAAGCCTTGCTCTGATCTCGCATGGAGAGAAGCGGGGGAAAAGACCCCAGAAAGCCAGACAGCTGCATCAAAGAAAGGCCTTTCTCTTCAATAGCCAACGTATTTTATCTTACAAAGGGATACGGTTCACCCTACCTACAGGGAGAGGGGTGTGTTGGAGCTATGCTTATTTTTATTTGATTTTTTTTGGAGGGGGAAGAATAAGGCCCAACTTCTTTGCAAGGGAACTGGGGAAATCTTTCAGCGGGTAGGCATTGCACTAACCGTAGAGAGCTGCTCAGTGGCCTGGCTCGAGCTGACCCTGAAGCAGGGTCTCATTGCATTAACCGTAGGCACCACGGAGCTGCTCAGAGGCCTGACACAAGCTGAAAGCCCAATGACCCTGAAGCAGCATCTCAAACTAGGCTCGCCTGCCTCTTGTCTGGCTGGAAGGGCCCGATCGTATCAGCATGCCCCAGCACACCTACGCCTGACGTGGTAGAAGGCAACGGGGAGACCAGATGCGTGTGTGCCCCTCTGTTCACACCCCTCCAGGTGGTACATGGTATCGGGGGTTGCAGTGCTTCTTTTGGGGTTTTTTTCTTGTACAGGCTTGCACTATTTTAGTTTCAATGCCACACGTGAGCATCGAAAGGCCCCCGGATTTACTCATCTAGACACTGCGTGTGCTTCTGCAAGGCACCAAATATTCTCGGCAGAACCGCTGCAAAAATGAAGAAACAGCGTTATTACGCCGGGAACGATGCACTGGTGCGACCCAGCAGCGGCCTCCCAAAACCGAAGCTGAGCTGGTGAGAAGTCCTGATGCTGGCTGGCACCTGTCTGGAGGTAGCTGCGTACCCCCAGTGCTGGGTCAATAATAAGGCGGACTTTACCGGTTACTTAGGACCACACAGAGCAATCCTGTGTGCGTTAGGGTACGTTTTGCAAGATAAAGCAGGGGCCAGGAGCTATGGATGAATTGTGATCTGCTCAGCTCTGCTGTCTGGAGTATGAAGGTGGCATCTCTCAGCTCCTTAGGGAACTACGGTAGCCATGGCTAGCGCCTGCAGAGAGACTGTCCAAGACCAGGAAGGCCCCTTGGCACGCCTTGTGCAACCACAGGCCACGTCCAGGCAAGCATGGCTATGCGGTATGTGTGTGCACAGCACCAAATACCACACATTCAGCTGTTCTTCGCACTGCAAGGGAGCAATGTGTGTGTGTGGGGGGGGGGGGGGAGGGTTGATATCCAGGGGTCAAAAAAACCCATGGAAAAAAAAACTATAGCAGTGCATGCAGGGGCAGTGTGTGCCGCTCAAAACCAGAGCCTGGCTGGCCAGCCAGACTGCATACAGCAGGATCGCTGTTGCTGCAGCCCCAGGGAGCCCCAGGTAAGGCTGCCAGAGCCAGCCCAGTGCTGGCCCCAGCCTCCCCTACCCCACCTGGGGTAACCTGCCATGCGCCAGAGACTGTTCCCCGGGGACAACTAGCAGCTGCACAAGGTGTCCTGCTGCTACTTGTCTCCAGGGGACAAAACATCCATGCTCGTGTGGATGTGGCCGCAAAGTTGTCCTCAGTAAAGCCCTAAGATTTTCTGGGCCTGATCCAATGTCTGTAGGAGTTGATGGAAAGGCTCCTGTCAACTTCAGTGGTCTTGGATAGGACCCATGGGAACATTCAGCTGTGGCCTAGATTAGTGTCATGCCGAAGTGCCCTTTTGTCCAACAGAATCCTTAGACCCATAAAATTAATGGTCAGACCTCGACATCTAAGGAAGGAGGCAAACCCAGCTGAGTAGGGAGTCGCCTAGACTAGCCAGAAATGATGCCTTGGAGTTCAGACTCCAAAGGGGCTAACCCAGGCAGGGATAGGCACTTATTTCTCTCTGCCCAAAAAGGCACTTCCCTCTGATTCTGTACCCTCCTCTGGTCTTACATGCACCGTCTCTGTCTTCCTTCCCCTCCCATAAGCAGAGACTGATCCAACCAGAGGATGCTAAATGCCTGGCAATCAGTCCACTCATGTTAAGATGCAAGAAACCCAGGATCAAATCTTGCTCAAAATCAGACAGGGCAGGTCTCTGAAATACCACCAGGAGGGGAATGAACATAAGGGCGCACACACATCTGGTCTCCCTGTTGCCTTCTACTACATCAGGCATAGGTGTGCTGGGGCATGCCGACACGATCAGGCCCTTCCAGCCAGACAAGAGGTAGGCGAGCCTAGTTTGAGATCCTGCTTCAGGGTCATTGGGCTTTCAGCTTGAGTCAGGCACTGATCAGCTCAGTGGTGTCTATGGTTAGTGCAATGCCTACCAGCCAAAATCTAGGTGCCTGCGGGGTTAGGTGGCAGAGGAAGACTTGAGAATATCGCTTGCACCTAAATAGTGGATTTAGGTGTCTCAAGTACCTTGGGTAGCTGAGCCTATATGAACAAAGCTGCCATTGGGTAGCTGAGCCTACATGATAATTAAAAGCAGAAGCAGGAAAGAAGGGCTAGGAAAAAGAAAAAGAGGACAGGTCTTACTAGTTAACAGTGCTCATAAATGCTTAGGGAGAAACCTTCCTAATAACTTCTGATATATGATTATAGAATTTTTTGCAGATATCACTCATTAGATCCTGAGGGTTCCACGGTGTGATCCATTAAAGAAGAAGATTTTTTTTTTTTTAAGCCTAATTCTCTGTCTTTTCCCAGAATTTATATTTCAGGTACAGCTGCACAGACTACCGTGGTTTCTGCAGGGACAACTAAGTGGAAATGTGTGACAGCAATAATAATAATATTACTAATAATAATGTGTCCACAGTGACAGCCTCGTATAAACACGGTGTATGTAAACATTACAGGGCACTTATTACGTGTCTGTTATGGAGGGATGTTCTTTATTAAAAATGACAAATCACCATCACAAGGAGATTGAAGTCTCATGGCCAACTTTCTGTCGGATTTATACTAGCAGGTAGTTGAAGTTACTCCCCTGATTTCAGTGGGATTATTCTAGGTTTCCACAACATAACTGAGAGCAGACTTTGGCCCTTCGCATTTTTACAGCTTTTGGAGTCTCTTGACGCACACATATTGTAAAGAACTGTCTCACGTTGGCAGTGAGATGCTTTACATGACCTTTTTACTAGCAACTGGATGCTGAAGAATTTAACTTCTTAGATAAATCCAGCTAGGGGGACAGTGAACAAAAGTCATTACTGTTTAATGACATTTCCATGATCTAGTGAAGTCAGCTGGAGGCCTGAGTCCACTTTTTAGTAGCTAGCTGTCCTCATCTGATAAAAAGCATTATAAACTGTGGTCTTTTCAGCATGATTAGGATGCAAGGGGAGAGTGGATGAAAGGTCTTGTCTAGACTCGGACTTTAAGACACAGTATCACGGTGATAGCTAACATTTTGATGAACATCTTGACAGTTGTATTGCGTTCAAGGCAGTTTATAAATTAGTACATTGCAGAGTTGATCAGGTTAAAGCCTCTCCTCCCCCTGCCCCCCATTATGGTTTAACTTGACCAATTTAGCATGTGTTAAAGCAACATGTCCACACTAAGCTTTTCAAACAGGTAGCATGTCAGACCTGTATTCACAAAACCTGAAATATAATTACTTGCTTCTCTCTCTAACACATGTGAGACATATTGGTGGGACAACAGGCATGTGTGTGCTCATTAGACATGTCCTACCAGGAACTAGTAGACTTCAGTTTTCCTTACACATGTACTAAATGTATTTTTAAACTTCAGAATGAAAAGACTGGCACTTAGCCCTATGAACTCAGCAGAAAAAAAACCTCTGTTGATTTCTGTGGACTTTAGCTCACATTTATGGTCTTATAAAAACTTGATACCAGTCCTTTTACTTTTTACTGACTGAGGATCTAGAGTAGGCAAGTTCTTAAAAGTTTCTGTTCTTTGCTCGATTTTATTGCATCCATCCATGGTCTCTATCAGTTTCTGCAGCAACACTGCTTTGATGAACTGCATGGCTATCAAGAATAACCCAAGAGTTTTTTTGATCCATTTAAAAATGCTCAGAGATTTTAAGTTTCAGTTCCAGGTTCAGGCCTTTTCATAAAAACGAGAATGGATTTTAAAACAGGCAAGGTTGATTCCCAGCAGTGCAGGAAACAAAGAACAACCCATCTTAGAGCAACAGGCACATTTTGAATTCGAAATGATGGCAAATTTAACTCTATTAAATCATTCAGGGCAAACCTTCTCTCACCTGAGAGGTTGTTTAGTGTTTTTTTTCCCTGGAAATGTGAAAAGTAGATATTCCAGTCTGTTGAAGACTGGAAACATTTATGTTTCACTAAGTTGCTAACCTTTTCAGAAAATGTGATAGCATTTGAGTTGCAAGTGTGATGGGGATACCCCATAACATCCTTCGTATTGCTTTGAAAACATATTTAATTATGTCTCTTAGTAAATAGGAAATCCAGGTTCTATTTTTCCCAAGGAGAAAATGCTTCAGGAGTGTGTGTGTTTGTGCATGTGCATATGCATGTGTGCACACATACACATGCATGTGCCTCTGTTGGCTTTCATTGGTTGGTGCGACTCCCTTAGTCCCAAACAGAAAAACCTGAACTGAAGATAACACAGAAAAAAAAAGACACACCTGCCCTCCTTGGTGACCTAGATAATATTATGATGAACAAAAGCCACAGCTTTCTTTGGCATAGAAAAACAGCCTACAGATGTCAATAAAACGAAATTGTTCGGAGGCTGGACTTTGTCAGGAAGACTGATTCAGGTTGATTGTTCATGGGTGCATTTGAGCCTACAAGGTGAGCTACTGGCTCACCCGGTGGACTCCTGGCATCAGATGGCAATATGTGCTTGCCTGCCCTGGTAGAAGAAGGCACACGCTCTTTACACTAAAGGCAGACACAGGAAGAACGTTGCACAAAAACGACATGCTTGGCAGCAGCAATCACAAAGAAATGGATCTGCTACACGGGGTTGCAGGAAAAAAAGATGTAAATATAAGACAAGTTTTAATTTGACAAAGCAGAAAACTTTTGCAGGGGAGTATTAATGACAGTGCAACTTTTTTATTTTTTTATTATTTTTCTGCAGCATTTGCAAAACTAAACCACTTTGTAATCCTTCTTTTATGCAGAACAGATTGCAGTTTTAAGCAGAGGCCCATAAACTGCAGGTTCAAAGAAACCTGAAACTGAATTAGCATAAAAGCTGGAATTCTCATTTATAGGAACAGCAAGGCAGCCACTCTGCAGGCAGTTTTATGATTTTGGTTTCAAATGGAAACAAAGATTAAAAAGTAGGGCTGAGCAGAACAATAGGGCTCTCTTTTCCTCCTCCTTGGTAAGGGTCTGATCCTGTAAAAGATGCTGAATGCTTTCCACTGTTCCCATTGATTTCAGGGGTGAAATTTAGCTTTTTTTTTGCACACCTGAGGGAGGATAGATTCTCTTCTGCAATCTTTTAAGAGTCTGGAAAAGAAAGCTTCACTGTCCTTTAATTGTGGAGACATTTTTCCTTCCAAATACAGTCATTTATTTGACACGGGAGTAGACACAAGAACTGTCCCTCTCTTTCTCCTCCAAATTTAAAAAACAAAAATCCCTGACTATCACTGTTTCCTGGCTATAACTCCTCTCCCAAGAAATATACACATGTTCCTCCTCCTTCTATATTCTGTCCTGTGATTCGCATTTATGACTTGGTAAATACATTATGAAGGACTATTTACCTGGTTCCACAGCTTTTAAGATTTTCTTGCGTCTTTTTAACCTCTAGATACATGACATCTCTCTTCTATATTTGTAACCTCTTTCAGAAGAAAATAAAAGTCTCCCCTGCTCACTATGATGCGAGTAGGCTTCTATAAATGCCCCATTCAAACAATTGAGCTATGACCATTATCTACCATCTATTATCATTTTCCACCTGTCATTTAGCTCTGAAACGAAAGGATATATTTCAAATACATTGGTCTACTAATATCGGAGGCCATCTCCTGAATTAGCTAATAAAGGAAAAATATCTATCACAATATTTTCCATAGACAGGGGAAGCAGAAATTTGCAAGGCAGAATAAAGCAGCCATCATTGTGTGCTGTAATCCTGCTCTGTGTTAATCAGACCAGTTTTAGTCAAGGAAATGCTGAATCAGCACCGGAAACCAATTGAGTCACTTCTTTCATTTTCTAACATTCAAGCAAAATAATGAAAATCACGTCTAATTTGATGAACAGAATATACGGCCCGAATCTCCCTTTCCTGGATAAAAGAGGTACGCTTCCAAAAGAAGCATTACTGCAAAAATATGCAGCTCCTGTAGCTCTCTCTTGCTGATCGGATAAATTCCATCTTTGACTGCCACCTCATCTTTAGATACTACGTTATAGACAATAAATCTGTACATTTAGCCAGCTTCTAAACAGTATGAAGACACTAACTTGGCAAAAGAATGACCGTTAAGCTGACGAATGAAACATCCATCTAAAATATTCATGTACAGTGTGATAATATTCAACAGACAACATAAAAACTGCTGCAGAATTTAAATAACTGAGAGAAGGCATCTAGCGCACATAAGAGGAGTTATTATGGCACTGTTAGGAGAACCAACAAATGAAAAAAAGGCTTGATAAATATTTTCCATAACAAAACACAATTGGTTTCAGTGGGATACAGCTCTGTTTCTCATTAGTTATCCTTCACTTGTCAGACAAGTTCCATATTTCACTGAAACCCACTGAGTATTCTTTATAGTTTGCTGGGGAAAGTGGCTATACATTTAGCACATTTCCTTTATGCTGTGTGTTTTCACAGGTCTTTCTTTAAAACATACTGTACATGCTTTTGCTTCTTTCCCTTAGGATAGCGGGTTTCAACATCCAAGAAGAGTTTAAAAGCAGGTAACAAGTCATCACTTTTGAAGCTGCAGAGCAACTGAAGAGGTGCAATAGCCCCAGCAGCCATTATCAGTGCCTGCCAGGGTGCCACAGTATCAAGTTATATGATAAAGCACTCAGCTGACACCAGAAAAATAATCATTCTCTCTCCCCTACACCACCCCCTTTTTCACAAGGAGGCTTTTTACACTCATTAAATGCAACCTTATCTCTGAAAGACTGCAATCCTCAGCAAATGACAAGTGCGCCTAATCTCATTTTCTGACAAGCGATTCTGACAGCACCTTCCTTTTGATTTCTAAGACACGTAGCTAGACATATATTAATCTGTCAGTCATCGCCCCTAGGAAGGATGAAAAAAGAGAGAGAGAGAGTGATGAACATTTGTGAATGTGAAGGGAACAAGACAAGAAAGAGACTAAGGGCCCTTTTCTGGCTATTTTAAGTGATGCATGTGCATTTCTCCACTCTCGCCCTCGTCTTCCCAGCACCCAAGCATCTCTGTGCTGCAGAACGCTGTGTTCGCTACCCAGAGATCTTCCAGAATTTGTCTCTGCAAAGGAGACGCAAGATGTGCCCAAACATGCATTTTCTGTACTGTTCTCATTATAAGTCTACCTACCATCTTTCCCTCCACAAGAATCACACTAGACTTGTATGCAGGGTTGACTTCTAACTGGGTCCCCTCTAGTCTCAACTGCTGTACTTAGTGCTTTTGCACATACAAGAAAAATACCAAATCACATTTTTTTCAGCGCTATTTTTATTTTATTATTTTTTAGTGCATTTGCACCTTTGGGGGTCCTTTTCTTGATTTATTGACTCCCCTGTGCGATGTCGTATGGACAATAGCAGTTCAAGCTCTTTATCAGTTGTTACTCACTGGTATTCCAAAAAAACCTTGTATTTCCTAAAACTAAACTTGAAAACATAAGGTAGGTTCTTATATAGGGTCAATTTATAACCAGACCCTTATGTGGTTTCTAGGAGGGCAGCATCATCCAGCAGCACTGGAGGAGTCAGAGCAGTTGGGATCTATGCTTGGCTCTGTCACTTATCTGCCAAGTGGCTTTTGGCAAGTCTGTTCCCTTCTCTGTACCCCAGTTTTCCTATTATAGTGAGATATACAGATGAATAAGCATTAGATTCAAGCTAAGTTTCACTGCAGTTGTTCCTATGCCATTTCAGTGGTAGACAAAAACCTCTCACTTCTGGCCCTATAAAACAGAGAGCTTTAATTCAAAATTTACAGGTTGCAAAGTGGTTTGCCAACAAGAAGCAATCTTTAGTTGTGGTCACGAGGAGTCTCTGTTTAGGGTACCGAGACTGTACGGGGGAATGTAGTAGAGGCTTCTCCAATATGAGTTCGACTATACCGTCAGATTATAATCACTGTGAATAAGAGCCCAAGCTGCGCTAGATACCAAAGTGTCACTAAGCTGTAGTCACCTCCATGAGGCATAATCAGGGGAGCATCAAAACACTGGTGCCTATGGACATTCAAGAAGAAGTCCCAAGTGAAATGGTCCTGTTTTAACAAGAATGGCACTTCATCACCCTAGGAATAAGTGGTAACTCAGTGTAATTTGCACTGACTGGCATTTTGAGTGTGCAAAGCAAGCGTACCTTGACTACAAAAGATGAATGTGTGCGTGTGTGTGTGCACACCCATGAGTTGGAAGGAGCTGGAAAGACAACAAGAAGGGGTAAAATTAAGTGGGATTCTGGGAATGAAGCTTGTGGGAGGGAACAAGACAAAATGAGATGGGGTGTCTTTATTGTACCCACTACTTTATCCTAGTTGCTTCCCTCAATAGGCTCCTTTCTTCCCCTTATGAGGAGTCGCATTCATTTTCCAACCCACTAAATGATAAATTCGTTGATATATACGTTTATTATTGAATGCCTATTTGCCGACCAGCTGACACCCAACGCAGATCCATAACTTCTATTGCCAGCCTGTTCCAATGCTTGACCACTTTCATCGTCAGCAGGAACCTGCTGACTGACGGGGGAGTTCAAGCATTTGAAAAGGCTACCTAGAGAAGTCATGGAATCGCCATCCCTGGACGTGTTCAAGAGTAGGTTACACAAACACTTGGCTGGGTGGTTTGGTTGGGGATGATGCAGCCTTGAGAGCAGGGGGATGGGCCTTGCGAGGTCATCTACTTTTCTACCCAAGTTACACCCAATATTTAACATCTCATTTTGCCCAAGAAGATCCATAGGTATTGCAGCTGCCAAAGTCAGGCTGAATTTGCCATCCTGAATACAGAGCCATCCAGTCCCTGCCCTCCCCCAGTCTCTTGAAAGGTAAAGTGCACGCGAAACATCCCTGTTCATAACAGGATGAAAAAAATCAAATGAAAGGGAAATACAAAGGAGCTCAATCCAGTGCTTTAAAGTGATGCCATTTTCATAGTAATACAGTCATTAAGTACTTGTTTGATGGTGCAAAAAGTAGGCCAAGATCTTTTCTAATACATTTTGTTAATCAATACCTGCACTAAGACGACGGGAACAATTAAAGTTTCTCTTCTCACTCAGACAAAGCAGCATAAAGCTTGTGATCTACTTAAGTAGCCCGCCAGTCAATGGAAAGATGAAAAGACTTCTTTAGTTTTACTTAAGAGCTGAAATGATGTTAATACTTCAAGTGTTTAGGATCTGGTTCTCAGAAAGACAGTAAATTAACACTGACAGGAAAGCTGCCTGACATTGCAAAATCCCTGTTCCTTACATTTATACAGTGATGTCATAATAACTGAAAGACTCACAAATACATTCTTGAGTTCACTGAGCTTGAAAATAACACAGAAGATATTTCCTTTGCAGTGTATAGTACTTTAATAAATAAGCCTAGCAGAAACCCACATTTACTGCTGATGTGCCTTATAAGGATAAATGCAAACCTGCCACTCACATAGTTTATATCTTTGCCTGCTCTGTCCTCAAAGCGAGATTTGCTGGCTGCATCCAAGCTTAGGGGTGGCAGAGAAGGGGGAAATGAGACAATTCTGGAAGAAAGTCTCCTCCCGAGGATAAAAAGTCAGCTGAGAAAACAAGCTCTTTCAATGTACAGAGCCTTCTCTCTCCCCAAAGGAAAAGGATTTCTAAGTGGCTAGTGAGAGGGGGGGCAAAGGAGGCTCATCCTAAAACCTTCACAGAGGGCAGGACTCCCATGTCAAAACCAAGCTGTATCCCACCAGAAACCTGACATCATCCGAGAAGCAGATACGCATCTTTTACTCATGGCTGGCTGTTTTTCATCATTATTTATTGTGTGGGTTACTTTGTATTCGAGGCCTTCTGGTGCCAGGTGCTGTGCAAACACAGGAAGCGAGACTGCCTATCCTGACAGTTAGTAGACAAAACAAAGGATGGAGAAAAGCAGCATCACATTTCCTGTTGCTAGAGGCCGTGACTACACACGCACTTTACTGCGGAGTAGACTAATTAGCTGCAGAAAAAGCATCACCATTTACACGTACGATGGTATTAGGCCACAGTAAGCTAATTTACACTGCTGTTAAGATAGTACTATCAGGGGCAGTACCATCTTAGGCCGGAATAATTTACTTTAATTAAACACACATGTAGATATTGACCCCAGGTGTAAATTGCTCCTGTTCAGCCCAGCCAGCAAGGGGCCAGACTCCCGCCTGCTGCCTAGCTATGTGGTACTGCCCTTTCAGCACCCTCATGCCCCAGCCAGCCCCTCTGCTACCCAACGCCAGCACCCAGGCTGAGTGGCCCTGGTGCAAACTGCTCCGCCCCAGCTCAAATTACTGCTGTCGCAGGTGCACGTGTAGATGCTGCACCCAGGACTAGTTTACTCTGACTTCAACTGCTCTGGAGTTTATTGCTCTGAATGAATTGCATGTGTAGACATACCTAGAGTAATCAATTTTCCTAAAGTCACAGAGAAGGTGTGGCACAGCCAGGAACCAAGCCACGTCCTCCCGATTCCCTACCTGGGGCTTTAACAAATGTGTCTTTTCTTTCTTGTGATGTTCCCTCAGCAGCTGTGTTACTATATTCTCAAAGTGCCAGTTCCCAGCCCTCTTTGTCATAAGTTAGAAAAGCATAAAAAGGAGCTAATGGTTCCTAGGGCACAATGACATCCGCTGTGCAAGAAGACAAAGTGCATAAATGCCAGCTTATTGCCCTCCGAATCCTGCCATGCCTCCTTTCTATCCAAAGAGCCTTAAATACACATGTGTACAGACATACTAGTTGACTTAACTTTTTTAAGTCAACTTAACTGCTAGACTGTACACACATATGTGAAGCAGAGTCAACTTAAATGAGGCACAAGATAATACACCTCTAAGGTGTATTATCTTGAGTTGCATTAGTTAAGTCAACTCTACTACAGGGGAAGGCTGTCATCATGTCAAGAAGCTGTACGTGTCTACACTCTGGTGTGGGCCTAACTTAAGGTGACTTAGTTAAGTCGCCTTATTTTAAGTCGCCTTAGACATGTGCATGCATCCCAAGTGGTTGCACAAATGTGTGTCAAAATAAAAGCTCCACCTTAACACCCAGCTTCATCTATTGTCTGAGGCTGCAACACAAGGTAAATGGTGCATTTAGGATACTGAAGTCTAGTGACAGGGTGACAGTAACTGGCTGATCACGTATTGAGGCTTGTTCCTCACAGAACAGAGAGAAGCACAGACACAGAAAAAGCTACACTGAAACATTTTCATTTGCTAATTAACAGAAGTAAAACAGCAAAAGATCTTTTATTTTGCAATGTGAGAAGAAAGCAAATGAACATTTCACCTACAAATTTCTCATCTACATTAGCTATTTGGAAGCACTGGAAACTAGGTGTCCCTACACAGAGCTTTGTGTGATTTGAGCTCTCACTGTTAGGTTTAAAGTTCCTTTAGTATTACATCTATCGGTCATCTTGATATTTCTAAGGTATCTATCAAAATGATGTGAGCCCCACAGAGGTCTTCTTCAAGGCCCCTACTGCTCCATATGCCCAACTTCAGTGTAGAATGCAGAACAGCACACTCAAGGCATTGCGGAAGGTCAAACAGATACATGTTCATGCCAAAAAGGTCAGAACAAAGGCAGATTTCTCTCCCTTTTAACCTCCATCCATGCATCCAAACCTCTGCATCAGTGTTTTTCCTTTCTAAAGTCCTCTGAAAATAAAATCCCCCTAACACCAGAAACAATTTTACTAGCTTTCAAAAAAGACTATTTTTCTTTCATTTAAGATTTGAACAAAACCTCGGTTCTTTGTCTCTCAAGCACCCTTGATCTCTTCTGCTTTTAGCTGTCACATAAAGTCAATTGGCTGCACCTTTCTGCTTGATAAAGACATGCCAAATCTTCTGATGTGTCCTTAATGAGGAGATAGATAGGACTCAGTCCTACAAGTTTCTGAGAACTCTGACCCCAAGCCAGCAAAGCACTTAAGCATAGGCTTAACTTTAAGCAAAAAGAAGGTTGGTTTTTTTTAAAGTTAATGGGGCTGCTCACATGTTCAATATTAAACATAAACTTATGAGCCTTGTAGGATCAGGCACAGTCCCCTTAGAAGGCTGACTCTAAAACTAGGTAGAAAGCAAAAGCACAGGAAGTACACAAAGCTGTGTAGTACGGTCTGGGCTGGGAAATGTACGGAGACCTTTAAAATACCTCATGAAAGGTCCCTCTATGATTAATGAAGATATTAATCATGTTGCCGTGTAGTAGCATGTATTTTATTATTAACGTATTATGGAAAGCATGTTTCAAGACAAGCAGATTTATTTTCTAACTTAATAGGCTCAGGGGTGATCTGATGGCCTCAGGCTCAGGGGCGATCTGATGGCCACCTATAAGTTTATCGGGGTGGCCACCAGTATCTGGGGGAACGTTTGTTCACCAGAGCGCCCCAAGGGATGATGAGGTCGAACGGTTATAAACTACTGCAAGACCGTTTCAGGCTGGACATAAGGAAGAATTTCTTTACTGTCTGAGCCCCCAAGGTCTGGAATAGCCTGCCATCAGAGGTGGTTCAAGCAGCTACATTGAACACCTTCAAGAGTAAATTGGATGCTTATCTTGCTGGGATCCTATGACCCCAGCTGACTTCCTGCCCTTCGGGCGGGGGACTAGACTTGATGATCTTCCGAGGTCCCTTCCAGTCCTAATGTCTATGAACTTAATGTAACATTTCATAAATGTACATGTATTAAGAATTGATACCTTTTAGTAGACCAACTGGTCTCATAAAAGGTATCATCTCTGAACCAGGAGCTCTCGAGTTTTGCATTTCTTTTTGTCTCAGCCCAAGTACCGGCTACCAAATACATCCCTTAAGAATCGATGGCACTAGAAGCTGGGCAACAACTGGAAAACATACGTCTGAATGCAAGGGACACGAAGCATGGGACAAATATGCAATCATAGAAATAAAAATAGATGATCATAAACAGATCAAGAAGGAACAGAAAGGGTGAAACCGACACCAAAAACGAGCTACTGTTTTTGAGATTCGATTAAGCAGTTGGTATGTAAGAAGACCACGTTCTTCCAAGTGTTATTAGAGGAAGTGTGCTTGGAGTGTCTGAAACTTCAGCCTGGTTTGATAACTCTGCTGCACGTTCTTCTCCACGCAACCCTCCAAGAAAGGCTGCTCGATCTTATCATAGCTGGTTATTAATCTGTTTGTTCTTATAGAACATTTTTTTGACCTTTCTACAATTTGCTTTTCCTAGCAGGGAGCTGATTCAATGCAGGGAAGATTTATAACATATCAAAATGTGCCTGTAAAACCATAGGGAGGTGGATGATGTTTCTGAAATAATATTTTGCTACATAACTCCCTACTTTTCTAAAAGGGGCTTGATCCTATACCCAATCAAGTCAGCAGAAAAATGCCCAGGGTTCCAGTGACTCAGGAGTGAGTGCACAAAGCCACAAAGAGTAATTCATAAGAATGGCTATTTACTGTGTCAGACCATAGGTCCATCTTGCCCTGTATCCTGTGTCACGCAGTAGCAGAGGGAGGGGATGCTGAAAAGGAGAGTGAATGTGTTATAACCAGGGTTTACCCTGTTCCTTTCCCACTTACAGCCTCCAGCATTTAAGGTCTCAGAAGTCCTAACTTCCATGTTCAATAGCTTCTGATGCACCTTTCCTTTAAGGATGTGTCCAATCCCCCCCTTTTTTTTTTTTAATATGGCTAAACTGTCAGCTTCCACAACATCTCATAGAAATGAGTTCCACGTTTTAATTACATGCTGCATGAAAAATAATGTCATTTTATTCATTTGATGTTTACTACCTACCAGTTTCACATTAGGACCTAGTTCCTGTATTGTGAGAGACGGGACATATGAAATCCCTATTTACTTTCTGTTTACCATTTAGTATTTTATAAGCCCTGATCATGGACCCCCTGAAGCGGCCCTTTTCAAAGCAGAATGGGTGCCGATACACGTGCTCCAACACAATCTAATTAGATTAGAGTAATCGAGTCTGCAGGAGTGTTCTAATTAGAACACTCCAGTATGCCTCACCATCCTGTTTATTAAGTGTCCCGCGATTCAAAATGGCCGCAGGGGCACTTTAACTAAAACTCATAGAATAAGCTTTAGTTAAAGTGCCCTCATGGATATTTCGAAATGCAAGACGCTTAATACACATGCTGCTGCAGCATTTTAATTAGAGCGGCTGACCAGGAGCTGTTCTAATTAAAGTGCCCCCTCCCCACCGCGGAGCATGTGTATAGATACCCAATAGACCTAGCCTCTTTAGTCTCTCTTCATATGGATGCCCTTCCATACCACTAATCGTCCTTGTTGCCCATCTCTATGCCTTCTCTAGTTCTTCTATATCCTTTTTGAGGTGTGGAAACCAAAACTAGGAATGGTATTCAAGGTGTGGAAACACCATGAATTTATAAAGGGGCACAATGATACTTTGTTTTGTTTATAGTCTTCTTCTTAATAATTCCTAATATTTTGTTTCCCTTTTTGATGGCTGCTGTCCACTGATCTTTTTGTTTTAGGAAACTGTCCACAACGATTCTCCGATCTCTTTCCTATGTGGTAATGGGTAATGTAGAGCCCATCATAGTGTAGGTATAATTTAGGTTATTTTTGCCTGTGTGGATCACTTTAGACTTATCTACATTGAATTTTATTTGCCATTTAGCTGCCCATTCATTCATTAGTGCAAGATTCTTCCATAGTTCCTCGCAGTCTGCCTTAACTTTTACCCATTTGGAATAATTTTGTCATCCGCAAATTTGGCCACCTCACTACTCACTCCTATATCCAGATCATTTATAAATATGCTAAAAACTAACAGCACCAGTCCCAACACAGATCATTACAGCGGGGACCCTACCATTTACTTCTTTCCATCCCAAAAAGTGACCATTTATTTTTTGCTTTCTATGCTTAAAACAATTTCTCATCCACAAGTGGACCTTCCCAATAATCCCAGGACTACCTGACTTCATTTAGTGCCTTTGGTAGGGCATCTTGTCAAAGGCTTTTTGGAAGTCCAGATATATCATGTCAACTAGATCACCCTGATCCACTTGCTTATTGACACGCTCTAAAACAATTCAAAACCCATATAATCAAGGGCAAGGCTTCCATTGATTTCAGTGAGCTTTGGGTTACGAAAAGAGTACAGGATAGGAGTGTGTCATTTTATAAAAAGGTTTTATCTGCATTCATCTGGAAAGGTCACGCTGGGTGTGTCTATATGTGCGCATTTAATCATGTCTACATGTGTGCACCCTTAATGCACCTTATAAAGGCAATTTTAGGCTATTTGAGCCTAAATTTGATACCTGCATAAAGCTAAGTCTCATTAGCAAATGTGTGGATGCGCTAACGCACATTAACACAGTGTATATCCATTGACTTGGGACTAACTTTAGTCCCAAGTCAATCTGCACACTCACATTAATGCACCTTAGCATGTGCACATGTAGACATGCGCCTAAATCGCCTTAATGCACATTAATGTTAGGTGCGTGTAAAAGCATGTGTAGACATTCCCATTACTTACAAATGGCAGTGTCATGATTCAATTTTGTAGGCTCTTCTAAACAATTGCCAATAAACCCGTTAGATCACATCATGCCATCAAGTACTCTCTGCTTGCCGAGGGGAGAGATTTTCTCTTTTTTTGTTTTAAATGTTAGATCTTTCTTATCTCCCCATTTAATAGGTAACAGAATAGCATGAACCCAACTATAGATTTTTGAGAGAGAGAAATTGTAACATATACAAACTCTCTAGCGGTAGGTTTTTTCATAATTAAAAAAAATAATCAGACTTTAGATACAATACTTAGCTTCTCTAAAGTGTTTTGTTTGTTCTCAAATCGCTGTTCCTGGCATCTGGGCCAAACTCGGTTTCCCTGTGTTCAGTCCCTCTGTACCTTGCAGCACTTTCATTTGGTTTTCATGGCTATTTATGAATTTGGGAACTTTTAACAGGTTCACAAATCATTGATGGGTAAACAAGAGAAATAAAATGTTCATCATTACCACGCCGAACATATTTATTTGTTTAGAGAAACATTACGCAGTAACAAATTCATCAAACCTCTACTTGAGCAGGGTGTTAGTGTTGCAGAGGGATTCTATTCGTATTCCCCAGGACATTCAAATTCAAGGCAGCAATAATAAAGCTGGCTGAGTTGAGTTCATTTTTAAAAGGTTTTTAGACCAAAACACTCGTCTTTGTCTTGGGCCTGGCAGGAAAGCTCACACGGAATCACCCATGCTCCCTATTAAAATATTGTTATCGCATAGACGAGTTTTCTTCTTTTTTTAGTTCAGACAATTTGTCTGGGAGAGACAAAGAGACAAAGTATCCTGCTCAGTGGGAATTTCTGACAAAGACTCTTCTGCTAGACATACACAGGGACAACCCCACCAACTGTGTCACGGCTTTTTTTTTGCTTCCCCCCCCAAACGGCAGAGGCAAAGGTCCGGATTAAAGACCCTCTAGGGGAGACAAAAGACGGCCAGGGACTTCAAAGTCAACAGACTGCCGGACAGCAAGGAGGTCCTTTTTTATCTTTCAACTTAAGCCCCTGCTGGCTCTGGAGGGGCTTCTAATTGCATTTCACAGAGAATGAACAAAATGTGGTCCTGTCTTCCACACAGCAGTGACCCTACTGGAAGCAGGACATGACTCGAGGCTTCAGAAGGTGAACAAAAAAGTTTATCATGTCGGGAAATCATGCAAAGATAAAGAGGAAGGCGCAGATTTTTAAATATACAGAGGCACCACTATGCACAGCATTGTGATACCCAATTTAGTGTTATTTTTAAAACTAGCTTGGGAGCCTCACTTCCAGTGAGATGCGGATGCCAAAGTCGTAGGAGGGTTCCTAAATGCATCAGAGCAAAGTTTGGATTAAAAGGTCTTGGGTATTACATGACTAACAGAAGCTGAAGACAATACAACCAAACAATAAGCGAGGGGAAATGTGGTGTCGTTTTAAAACCCATTCTGGTAAGTAAAATTGAGCATCCTCAGGCTCCCACTTCTTGACTACTCTCTATACTCTATATGGAGTGGTAAAAAAGCCTCCATCCACTTCATCCAGGAAGACATCTGCAAACGCTTCCCGAGCCTGACGAAGGGCATTTGTGTCTGAAAGCTTGCTAAGAATTTTTTTTCCAACTATTTGAGATGGTCTAATAAAAGATATCGGATTTACCAATAAACCGTGTCTGCCAAGGTACTGTAAAGTCTCTTTACTTTTATCTCCATCCTCACCTGCTGGCTACCATGCGCGGAGCCAAGGCTCCTCCCTCCCTGGTATTAATTACAGACCAGTGTCCTGAGCACCAGACCGCAATTTTCCCCAGTCCTTAGGCACTCTGTATAAGGTCCAAGGGTGTTCCTCTCTCATTCCCTCTCACAGCAGACCTGCATAAGAGCCAACTTGAATTCTCCCTCTTTGGAAGTGAAATCTTTGGGTATTGACTGGCTTGTACTGCATGTCAGTAGAGCACCTAACACAGTCGAAGCTGTGACCGGGGACTCTGGACACTGCTATAAAACAAAAAATAAATAGCAAGCGCAATATTTATTGGTAGACTTTCATTTTTTTTTTGTTTTATTTTATTTGAATAAAATATCTTTCTGAACTTATTCAACTGTATTTGGTCACCTTGAATCTGTTTGTATGGGTGTGCACGTCAGGGATTTTTAAGCAGAGGATAACTTGTGAAGAGGCTTATTTCTACAATGTGAACTTCACATCTCTGCAATCTTTTTTTAAAAATTTTGGAAGTTAAATCCTTTTTTCATCTATACAGGTTCTTCTCATTTACATGGACTTTAGTGGAGTTCCTCTGGATTTAGACAAGTGCATCACAGCAGACTCCAGCTCTGCATTAGTGTATGAATATATAACCATTAATGTAGATAGAAATCCCCTTCACTTCTTTGAATATTTTAACAGAACTTGATACAAACAGACTGAAGGCTGGGCCAATATGCAGCATCAGTAGACAACTAGTCAGCACTGAAGGCGGTTGCCTTGACCAGCGGAGTGAAAATGTTCTATTGTGCTTGAAAAGGGAATCTTTACTCAGTGACCCATGTCTGGCTGCTGAGACAAATTGTGATCCTGATCAAATTACACCCAGAAAGATTTAGCCAGCCACACAGAGTTTTCCAAGAGCCCGTGGAGCTCTGGACCTACTGAACACAAAAATTTTGCTGAGGCCTTTTGGAAATTTTTGGAGGCCGGAGTAAATGCCGCAGTGTAGGAAGCAGAGGAGCGTACTCAAAACTGGCAAGCCATGATACAACATAACCGTAGCTAGACAGATCCATGTTAGCACAGATATTGCACATGCACTAACTGGGACTTCCTCGATTCCTTTAATATTTGGTATTTTGTCTTTTCTCGTTTCCTTGGCTAAGGGTTTGCGTTTCTTTTTTTCAATAAAAAATTGTATCTGGAATGAATGTTCGGCATCTCTGGATGGGATGCAAACAAAACCCACAGATATCTAAACATATTTCCACATATTGCACAACACTGGGCCCGGTGCGGTAAAAATACTGACAGCCAACATGTTTCAGGGTCCTTGTGCCAAAGCAAGACACTGAAGGCCAGCACCGCGAGCCATGAGCCTGCACTGCAATCTCTTGAACAGCAGAATTAGACCCCAAAATGAGGTTAGTTACCTACTGATGATTCATCAGGCTTTTGCCATTTTGATTAACAAATCCCAAATCCCCATGTCTTTGCATGTACCAAATAGGCTAATATTTTGAACACAAGTATGTTTTTTACTCGCTGACAATACGGGAAAGCCTACGCTTGCATCCACATTATAATAAATGCATTATAAATGAGTAAGTAGGAAACAGTAAGGAAATGATGTTTTACTTTTAAATGCTAATTATGGAGCCCTGGTGCAGTTAATGTGTAGGGTGTTCTGTCAATTTTTAATGTTTATGCCAAGTGTAGTCTTCAATTTAACATGAGCTTTTAATCCTTTGAGTACTAAATTGCCTTTTAATGCTTGCAGCACAACACTGTATTTGCACAAAGTCAGGACTGAAAAAATGTATTTAGTACAAGGTGTGTGCAGGGGGAAGAAGGCATAAAGACGTCTTTTTTTTTTTTTAAGATGCTGTCGGACTGCTACAAGTGGAAGCAACGGCTGTCAGATATCACTCTGCCGCTGATACGAAGGTAGACATGAACTGGTGTTGATCTGGCCCAGTCAGTGAAGCTTCGGACATGAGCACTGGTCTGGTGAGACCCAATCCATTCAAAAGCGGCACCCAGCAATAAAGTTTGTCCCAATAAAAAAAAACCTCAGGGAAAATATGATCAAAGGAGTCCCATACGGATACTTTTGTGATGGGCATGACAAAAAATAGCTCAACAGACAGAGAAATATAATTTCTTATTTGATGGTATTAAAAAAAAAATGGTCCAACAATAAAGAAAGAACAGAGTTGGTTACAGTAATTTTTCTTACTATAAAATGACAGCTTCTGATAATAGATCCAGTTCAGTTTCTCCTGTCCTTTCCATCCTAATATCATTAGTAAGGTAGTAATAATTTAGCAAATACGCATGGCTTAAGAATCTCTCACAATATGCATGCCTGGGTTTTCATCTCATATTTGTACTTCATCACCTTGTTCAGTCAGCCCCAGAACAACAGATCAGCATGTGACATGCAGGTATTATAGCTTTACTACGAACAGGAGCACAGGTGGATAAGAGGGCTCTATGCACACCACATGCTCTTCTAATCCCATTGTTTCTCTGCCTTGCAAATGCAGTGCTCGCCCACTCTTTCAGCAATAGTGTGAGCTAAACCTAGTCAACTGGACAAAACTCTGATACAGTTTCTGTCCTCTTATTAACAGCTGCTCTTACAGCTGGGGAGGTGCAAGGGACCTGAAGCTGACTTGAAGCTAATGTACCTATTAATCAGTATGCATCACCGCCTAGGGTTCGAAGGCCCCTCATTTGATCTTCCTTGACAACAGCTATCCTTGAGTATCCCACTGAGTTTTTATTTTTGGCAGCTGACCCTTTTACTTCAGCTGCCAAAGTGTCTTGTACGTATGCACAACATATCCTAGAAGATGAATCCTTGTCGAGGGGTAAGACAGGTGAAATGCTGGACCTTTGTGAATCCTCAAAATACTTCCCCAGCCCTATTACTAAGATGCATCCTCAACGGGAAAGAACCGATTAATAAAAGTCCCTGTCCCCCATGGCAACCTCTGGGCTTCCGAGGAAAAAAATTCAGACATGTGAAACTTTCTTTAGCCTTCCCATTTCTACCTGAGGAATATGGACTTTTTCCTTTGACATACCAGATGCTTTGTGTCAGTGTTCCCACATAAGCTTCCCAGTTTTACAATTCAACATTGCTCTTTTCTCTAGTGTCCCATTGAGACATGCTGTGAGTAAGCTAGATCTTGTTCATTAATGTATCTAGGCATCTCATTTTGGTATGATGTCTGTATCTTTATGTTATCTAAAGCTTTTTAAATAGAAAGAGAGAAATTACAAGGTTTAGTAATTCCCTTATACAAGTAACCAAAATAATACAGCATGAAATTACAGAGCTGTGACATGCTAATGAAAATACAACATTTGTAGCAGGGCTGGGTTTTCTTGTCTTTTTGAAATTATATATATGGTCAACCACACTACATTTTGGTAAGAAGCAATGCTAAACTGTCCAGCTAGAGCTATTATGAAAGGGCCCAAAGTGGCCACAGAGGACTTAGAATTACAGGATCACAATGTACTGACAAGTTTATAGCAAACCAGGATTGATCTTTGGTTGAGAGGCACTGCTTGGATAAGCACCCAAGTGTTTCATCTGCAGAATAACTACTTGTGAAGAGGCTTTTGATGCCTCCTGCCAAGGTCTAGGATGGGCCTACCACAATGCTATCTTCTTGAATGAGTTTTGCAGGGCACCTTGCTTCTGACTGGGCTCTGCAGTTACAGGCACATCACAAAGAACCAAACCACTGGCTCTGCCTTCTTGAAGTGATCAGTAGCCTGGCTCCTGGACGGGTCTCACTGCCCTCAACTCCTCTTAATTTCACCAAAGCTCATGGTGCTCAGCATCTCGCAGGAGGTAGGACACCTCTTGTTATCAGGCTAGAGATGCCTGTAGAACAAAAAGCAACCAAGATAGATAGCAAGCAGATAAGGCAAAGCATAGCCATCCTTTTTAACATGGTTAAATAGTGATAATGAGGCTGTATTCCATCTCAGGGCTCTGATGCAGCAATAGAGAAAATGAAATTAGAGCTTTTAATTAGTAATCACTCATCCAGGATGCCCTAGCCCACCTGCTGGTGTCAAATATTAAGAATGTTTCAGTAGCAACTAGAATACCCACCCTAGATCTTTTGAGACACTGCACAGTCAACCCTGGACCCGTGGCAAGGTTATATTAGCATGGTGCCACATTTTCCTGGACTCCGCCGCGGTGCTAATGAGGCCCTGTAGCTGGCCACAGATTCTCGGCTGCAAAATCCACTGTCAGCTGTGGAATTAAAAAACATTCTCACTGTGGGATTTGAACGTGAAGCCAGCTCATTGCAGAATCCTCTCGCTAAGCCAGGATTTCAGAAAGAAGGATGTCCGCATCATGTTGCCTTGGCATATCATATAGCTGACAACTGGTGCTGCTCACCCCGCCCCCACCCCCTTAAATGTCTAGCTTCACTTGTCTGGGTTTGAGTTTCCACATTGTCCATCCATACACCAGCCCTGGAATAGGATGGCCTTGTTTGAAGAACAGAATAGTGGGGATGTTGAAACACAACTCTTTATATGAAGCCCTAGAGAGTCCTTATACCATGTTGGCTACTGTTAGAACTGGTCACAGACTTTCGTAATCAAGATAATTAAATTTTGTGGCATATTATAATGCTGGGAAGCAAGAAAATTAGTTAAAAGAGATTAACATTGATACATCAATTTCCACAATACACACATAAGCTACCACCTTCTCTATTACTTTGGCTGGTCTTCACCTATAAAGAATCAAGCTGCTGTTGTTGTAGAACAGGACACCTGAGGTTAGCTACAGAGTAAGCATTTTTTCTATGCATCGACAGTGACTATAGATCACCAAAAACCTTCTGGCATTTTCCTTTAATAATGTCAGCTTGGGTTCAGGTTCTGGCTTTGATTTTCACTCCTGTTGTGAAACTTTCTAACGTTCCCTATCAGTACTGTAGAGCTCAAGCGTCGTCGACAGCTATAAGACCATATGCTGCAAATCTGTGTTTATTTAAACATATGTATAAATATTCATAGAAAGTTTTGAGCACATCCTCTAGTATGGTAATATTTTCAAAAGCCAAGGATTTCATTAAAGCATTTGGACTATCTTAGCCTATTGAAGTATAAATAGCGCACAGAAGAAATATGGTCATCCTTCTAAAGGCCCATACAGCATGCAAAGATGTTCAAGCCTACACAGCTATAACCAAGACTATCCCTGTAGTCTTATAAGATGTTTCATTTGTTAAAGTGCTTTACAAGGCTGGGGAGAACAGGGAACCCAAGTCATCAAATGACAGGCTCTGATCTCCATTGTTGCTGCGTAAAGCTAGAATAACGCTGCAAAAGTCATTTTGCCTCAGAAAAGGCCCATAGGAAGATCCAGGAACCTGGTGAGTCTTGAAAAGAGCCCAATTCTCCTGACTTCCAGGCCTGCACTTAATCTATAAGCCCATGGTAATTGTTGTAAGGAAGTACAGGACTATAATTACCTATAGCCTGGGTGATTACTGCACCTAGAAGCCTTAGTCATAGATCAGGACCGCAGTGTACTGAGCACTGTAGAAACCAAACCACTTTGAATCTTTGGCTGCCTATAGACATGCAGCAGGGGGGACACACAACATTTTAATTAGAGTGGTTCCTGGACAGCAGCTCTAATTAAAATGCTTCACCGTCATGTGTATTGAGCCTCTGCACATTTAAAAATGGCCGTGGGATGCTTTATCTAAAACTCATTTGACAAGGCCCCCACGGCCATTTAAAAACGTGCCGGGGCTTATATATACACATGACGATGCAGCAGCATTGGAGCATTATAATTAAAGCACGGAGAAGTCTCAATTAATTGAGTCTGCTCTGACATGTTTTAATTAGAACACGAATGAGCATGTGTATAGGCAGCCTTTGAATTGTATACAATCTACAGTAAGCCGTGCGCTGCCTAGCTTTATCCAGATTAAAACACTGCATTTATTCCCTAGTGAGTTCAGGAGTGGGAGGGGGAGAGAATAGGGTGAGGGCACCTGACATTTACTTTGAATTAAGAAAGTGCAATGGTTAAACTATCCAATATTTTATAAAACAGAAGCAAGATAGCTAGAAGTCACTTCACTTGTAATGATGAGTGAAGGCTGGATTCTTAAGTCCATGAACCTTTGGAAATTGCCTGTGTCTATTATATAGTTAGAGTCAGCACCTCAGTCTGTTACACTGTCATACCTCTTGTTCAGGTTTCCTCCTATGATAATCCCCTCCCTGCTCAACCTCAGATAACACAATGCATTTCCTCTTCTGCTCTCTGAGCTTATTTGCAGATGTAGCCATCCATAAGAAGCTTTAAATATGTATTACACTACAGTAAAAACCCCTGTGGCCCACCAAGTAGTGGACTGGAAAACCAGTTTAGATTCGCAAAGAAGCTGGTATTAAAATCGCTGAGGACTCTGCAGTTCAGCCTGTCATGCATTTTAAGACCTGTGAATAATAAAGAAGCACTAGTAATTCTGCTAAAAAATGAAATTCCTTCATTTCTGCAGAATAAACAAAAACAAAACAATGCATTAGCCATGCAATATTTCTCAGCATTACGCTTTGAATGTGTCATTAAAGCCAGATTTTACCCATGACGATTATTTAAAAAAAAATAACAAATACATGCAACTTTACATATACTATTCATTTCCTTCCCACTTCCTCTCCTTGGGAGGCAGATTCAGATTTAGCTGGTATAGCCAATTTCTCCAGTTCTTAGGGGCTAAGAGTCCTATTGGTTATGGTTCATGTAGTATATATATTGTGCTTCAAACCTAATGCTACCTGAAAGTGTAAAACTTCTGGAGCCTGAATTTAAGACATTTCACAGATTTTGGAAATTGAAAATAACTGAAGGAGGGCAAAAATACAATCTCACAGAGGTAAGAAGATTGGGTTCATGTTAGAATTTCGGGGTTCTGAGTAAGGACATCATCTTATTTTTTGGAGGCGCCGTGCTGTCACAAATTTCACCAACTTCAATCTAAAGTTGTATGTGCTCAGCACAGCTAAACACCTACCCATGAGAGTTCAAGGGGGAATTGTATTTCAGTGAGGAAGAACAGGGAGTAAGGGCATTTTTGTGAAGTTTATATGGATAGCATCTTAATTGACCTACCACTCTCAAAGAACACCAGATCCCCATTCTGTTCTTATTCAAGTCAACAGGACAGTTGCCTCTGATTTGGTGGGGGAACAGAGTTGTATTGGATATGACAAATATAGTTTTTTATTATTATGATGTCCTGGCAGATACTGTTTTCTAATCATGCTTTTCACTTTATTCTTAAAACCACCAGTAATCAGTCCTGCTTCATTTCACTGATTAAAAAAACAAATAAAAAACTCAAAACAAGGGAGAAATGTCCCCAACTACCTGGGAATTCTAATATATTAATGTAGGACAGTAATGCATTACTTCAAAAAACACTACAGAATAATGGCCCTGATCTGTAGTTATATCGGTCGGTATAAATTAGGAATGACTCCATTAAAGTCAAAGGTGATGCCTTGATACAAGCAAAAGAAGAGTTTGTCACATCATATACAATTTAAAAGCATATATATATATTTTTTTTTAAATCAGTTAACACTAGTCCAGTAAATGCTTAAATACCAGTCTACATATATTTGGTCACAAGGGACTCAGCACTGCAAAGGGTGCAGAATGACAGAGGATACAAGCAGCCAGAGCCATCCAAGGTGTAATGCTAGTGACTGCGTTGGTCTTGCACCAAGAATGAACTTGACCCAGCTGAGGCTGTAATGACAGTTGTCAATTAAGTCCTGTAGTTTTGTCACCTGATTCAGAAATACACAGCGCTAGCAAAGTATACGCCAAGGTTACCAATAATCCTTTGGGTAATATTCAAGAGCAACTCCTCGATCAGTAGCTGATTCCTTCTGCAGAATGTCACTCACACAGAAAGCCATGATGTCTTGATAGGCTTCACAATTCCCCATCAGTTATCCAGCTGCTTGGCTAATCAGATATTATTACCTCCTTTGTGTTTTCTTTCCCAGCTCTCTCTCCCCCTCTTTCACTGGCAAGGCTGCTTTAAAAGGGCTCTATAATGATTCCTATCTAAATATTTCACTTATAATACAAAGGTCTGTATTTTGCATACCATGGAACTTTCTTTGCTTTGTCTGTCGAGAAAAGCTCCCCCGACTTCTTGGCATTAAAGCCAATAGTTGGACTCAGTCCCTGTGAAATGTATTGCACGTTCAACCCCACAAAGCTGGATTCAAATATGGTAATTGCTAAGGATTTGACTTCAGACTCATGCAAGCATTCATGAAGGAGTTAACGCTGAAAAGGTTCATTTGATTTGTTATGTTTAATCAAGATCTTGCCACATGCAGCAAAAACGCTGCAAGAACATATGGAGCCAGACCATTGGTACTGCATTTCTGGTTTTGTCTAGCCATGATGCAAGATCACCTACAAGTCGGAAAAGCCCTGCAAAAGTGCAATGAGGTGAGCAAAGGGAACTTTTCCGGTGGAGTTTCTGTGCCGGCCTGACTGCTTCTGTTGAAGGCTAATGGGAGTTTCACGAATACCCTCTATGAGAATTAGGCAGGGTCACAACACTGGGTGCTTTGGAAAATCCCATCTTTCGATTTAAACCCCACCGTCCTTTCTTCTGCGTTTTTAAATCAGAACTTTGACACAGTTAGAACGAAGGAAGCATGAACTAGAGCAGGCTGGGAACAGGTTTTGCATCCCATGACCCCCCCCCCCCCCCCCCCCGTATGATTTAAGACATTTTTCATCAGGATGAACCAGGGACCTTTCCCTCCAAAAGAAAATATTAACCCCCTCTGCCAAATTCAGGAACCTTAACCTCCCACATCCCAGAGAAATGTCCTAACCACCAAGTACTGGCTAATTCAGAATTGCACTACTTCCACATCTTTTCAGGAGTTGTCCCACTTTGCACAAGCAATTACATAGTCACTGGAGCAAACCTAGGTATCCCACATCCCAAGTGAGTGCTCTCTGCACTAAGGCTAAGAAAACAGTTTCCTCTAATAATAAAGGATGCAATCTTTTTCCCCAAATAAAAGAGCAGAAATGGGGCAACTGATCACCAAGACTCTTATTGCTACCAGACCAACGACAGGGGTAACTGAAGGCACTTCCTATAGCACTTAAGGCTCAAAATAAAGCTTAGGAAAGCCAAGAGACACTAGATTCAATCCCTGGTGCTTGCCACCAGGTGTGGCTATCCAGGGCTAGTCCCTGAAATGCATTACACATCCATTAAAAATGTTTTATTGTGTCATATGCAAAAGCTACCAGCTTATCACCCTTTATGAAACACTACTGGTGGACATGGCACTTTACTTAGGACTGTACATGCACACATGCCAAATTTTATGGAGAAGTTCAGCATGAAGAAACTTAGCAAGGCCTTGTCTACATTGATGTGGTTACACTGGCACAAATTCCCAGTACAGGGGTGGCCAGGCTGATAAAGGTACTGCTGGGGTACACCAGTGCCACGCACCTAAATGAGCTGTTTGCCGTTGTGTGCCACGGGTGTAGTTGCATCAGCGGAAAGTTTCTCTCATTCAGACAGGGCCTGATTCTTAAGGGAAGTTATGTGCGTAAATGTGCAAAAATGAAATAATAATTTCCATGCTGTTGTTGAAGCCTGAAGGAAACTTTTACAGCTCAGCGATCAATCCATGAAAAAGGGGCTGGAGAGAGGAAAGGTCAATGGAGCCATAAGTACAGCATCCTGAAAGGCGCTGCTACAAGTTTATAATGTCAAAGAGGGACTAAGCCAGCATGTTGCTATTTTTCCGTCAAGGACAGTGATAAAAACCTATCCTCACTCTCAGCTCTGGGATTTACAGCGTAGGTTTCCAACCTCCAGAGGCTAATTATTTCAAGTCATCCTGCAGTGCACCCTGGGCAATGCTTTATGAAGTTAGCTTCATGTGGTTGAACACCCGTTACTTCATTGGCCTCTTGCTGTCATGATGCAAAGACGGACTACTACTTCATGTACCAATTTTTAAATAGAAGTGGATGATTTTTCAAGTAATTATTAGCAAAAACGTCAAACAGAAAGGCAGAGCCTAGCTATCCTACTGAGAGGAACCACTGAGGCAGAAAATATGTGCCAGAGCGGACAGCCTGAGAGCTACACTGAGCTTTCTGTCAGACAATGCATTTTATCAAACTGGAAACACAATACTAGCCTGCTCATAATACCCTCGTTTAATGAGGTGGCCTGAGCCGCCATGCTCTGCTGTATTCAAATAATAAACACAGTGGCTTTTCAGCAACTGATTTTAATCTCATTTCCTGATCTGAGGAGGGCCAGAGAAACCTAACCCTGTTAAAAAAAAAAAATTGGTGTTGGCAACCTTGTCTGCTACCTTCAAAGGCAAAGTTAATGATATCTAAACAGATAACAATGCTACTATAGTGGGCAAGGCAACTGCTTCTGTCTCCCTTTCACAAAGGCCAGATTCTCAAAATACAGGACCCTTTTTTCATTCACTCGCTCAAGAAAAAACAATAATCTCGAGACCCTTACGTAAGTAAGACAGCTGAATGGTGGAAATCAGAGCACGACTCTGTGTCGAGGTAGAACAAGGGCTGTAAAGTGGAGCGCTGCGAGCAGGCCATCTACAGAGGGCAGATCCCCACTCTCCATTTGGACAGAGACCCAATCGATATCCGTTCTTGAAATGATTTCACTGAATTGCACACAGAAAGGAAGAATGGTCTTTTGAGGTGAAAGCACTGGATTAGGACTAAAGAAAGCTCTTCCGCATATTTCTTGCGTGACCTTGGACAAGTTACTCAATCCCTCTGAGCCTTGGGTCCCCATGTATTATGTGGGGGATAATAATAATCCTTTTCTTTACCTTTTGTTTGTTCTTTCTCCTAAAACATCACTCTTTTTTTTTTTTCAGTCAGACTTTTCTCGGAGCTCTGGTCTTGGTCGAGGTCTATAGGTACCACCGTATGACAAACACGTAACCACAAGAGTTTCGGTCTGAGCATCAAACTTTGGCTATGTCCAAACTTTTTATACTTAACTACTACACCTCAAAGGGGCAGATCGTTAACCCAATGTATGGGCACTTCTGTTCTTTAGACATAGGTCAGACCCCCGAGATGAAAGGCAAGCCAATGGGTTTAAGGAGAGAAGATAAAACAATGCCAACATTTTACAGCAATGCGACATAATCCCCCAAACAAATCCAGGATGAGTTGAAACAAAGTTTATAGCCACAGAAGCCCAGAAAGTCAAAGTTACACCCACATGGCATGCACCAGCAAGCCAGCCTTGTGATGGCTGGCGATTGCAATGTGAGAACGTGCTGCAGTCTGGGCGGGCTGGGTGATCTGAATACCTGTTTATCAGCAGAAAAATCTGAGCAGAAAGAAACATGCTGTACAGCTGCTCAGCTCATTAACAGCACCTTCTTTGAAGCACCTTCCAATTTTAGCAACTGAAATGCTAGAGGTGGTTTAAGCTTGTAAACAGAAAGTTAAGCCAGTCCTTTAATGACCTTCTTATTCCCGTGGCACAACGAAGGGAACCTCATTATCATTTAGCTCTCTCCTCCAATACCTTATCTATACCCAGAAATCACATCAGGTTAACTTTGGTGTTCTGGCTGATGTATGCTGACCCAAACTGAGCCCATGCTAAATCAAAGAAAGCATCCACACAGGAGAGCCCCATTCTCATTAAATTGGTTTAAGATCACACCTTATGCTAGCCCTAACAGGTAAGCCCCAGGAGGTTTACACTGATAATTCAAAGCTAAGTTTTCATCCACTGCCTGGCTGTTCACCTGCAAGTAGAGCATGGAGGTATACACTGGTAGCTATACAATGACCATGCTTTGTGCCTGTGAGAGATACAGACATTTGCCCATGCATTTTTGTGGATGTAAAAATCAGCAAGACCTGGCTAAGGGCTGGCTGAAAGTTTGGGCCGCAGACCAGTTCTCAGCATCTCTCATCTGCAGCAGTTCTGTTATTTGCTCATTACATTGACCCTGTAGCGCTCTGCTTCGTTTACTTCTTTTCTGCTAAAAGATGCAGGTATACCTACTGCATGCACCTACATACGATGTTCTTCAAAATCAGTGCAAATTAGGTGCCCAGATGTCTTTAAAAATGTGGCTTTATATCAGCAAGGGCCTGATGCAAAGCATAGTTAACTTAAAAGGAGTCTTTCTAATAAGTTCCATTGTTTTTGGATCAGGCCTTTAAATACAATAAGAATTAATAGCGTCTCCCATTGCTGGTAATAGATCCTTATATGCTTTTTGGAGACAGAGCAGGGAGGGAAGAACATGTGTAGCAGAACATCATAAAAATGCCTTGCTTAGCCTAAGCAAATGGCTAACCTTCTTCAAAGCAGTGACCGTATGTTGATGTGGGTTTGTCCAGCACACAGTGCAATGATGCCCTGATTCGGACAGGGGCATCTGTGCGCCACTGTAGTACAGACGTCAAGTAACAAAAACAAACAGAGTTTCATGAGCTATTAAAAATGCCAAAGACTTCACATGATGCAAAAATCCATCAACTGAAGTTGAAAAGAAGTTTCTGAAAAAGAATCAGGACAGCAACACAAAGAAAAATAATCCATTTTGTTTCTTGCATAGGTGAAGCAGCACCTGCCTTGATTCTTCTCAGATAGAAGGACGTTTTGCATTTCGAAACAAAAGTTTTGGGAGTGCGTGCAGTGTGCACTGGATTTCTTGAGAAGCAAATGTAAATTGGGAAACCAGCTTGTATAAATTGGGTAACAAGACCTTGAGAACAATGGATAATACTTGATCAGTTTGTTTGCCTCTCTTAGAGTAAGCACAGACAGGAGCAAGAACCAAGACATCTCGTCCCAAAAGGATGTACGTGCACGAGGAGAGAAAATCACGCACTTCCTTACAACAAGTTCAAGAAAGATAACAAGAAACAAGGGCGACTTTAATAGTGGCAAGAGTCAGCTAAGCAACATGCTCTCCAGCTAAGAACAGTTGTTGGTAACTTATTTTTACAAGGTGGAGGGTAACATCGTCAAAAGTACCCAAATGACTCAGGCCCCAAAGTCCCATTAAAGTCAAGACGATATCAGCATCTAAGCTGCTTAAGTACTACTAAACATTTCACTTAATACCAGACTTCAGATGCTTGTCTTCTTGGTGCATCTCATTTTAGAGACAAGAGCCCATAAGAATCCCATAAAAATACTAGGCTCCTTTTAAATTGTTATTACTAATTCCATAAGTAAGTGAAAACCAGTTCAGCATTTTTCTTTCCATGCAATGGCCATTAAACTTTAACATATTTTTTAAAAATCCCAAACCAACACTACCACAACAGTGAGGGTTCTCATTGCCTAATAAATCATTCCTAAAGCCCTGGCACTTATGACTGCGTTCCAGTTGAAATTTGCCACTTAGTAATGCCTAGTTTCCTCCTCTCTATTTCTAGCAGTTTATATTTCACCAAGCACCTTTTGGAATCCAGTCCTGGCTTTATTACACCCAACAAGAAAACAACTGAAGTGAGCAGGAAGTTGGTAGGAAATTCCCATGACTGAAGCCACTCCAACCCTTTCTTAGTCCATCTTAATTCCAAATGGCATTCAGTGGATAAAATGGTACATCATCTTTTTACGCTATGAATTTGTACTGCAGTAGCATATAGGGATGCAGCCAAGGACAAGGACCCCATTGCACTAGGCACTATACAAACACAACATAAAAAGGGCCCGTGCCTCAAATAACTTGCATCCTACAGCATCTGGGTTTTTTGGTATAGTACATTTTATAACAACTGTTTTCCAGGAACCTGTGCAGTCTTAAATGAAACAGCAGCTTATCATTAAAAAAAAGAAGAGCCAAGAGAATAGCTTGGCGTCTACTGAAATTATGACATAATGAAGGACAGACAAACAGGAAGAGGAAGGGCAGAAAAGGACTTCAGCACATTGGGCTGGTGAGACTAGGTGAAGGCATAGAGGATAATGCAAGATGAGGTGAGTGGGGTGAATGGTCTCACCAATGACTACAAATTAAAATGTACTGTAAGGGATGTGATTTTGGCATGTGGTTGCATACCACCAGCAGTGAGGCCATACCACTACTGTCGTTACAACAGGACCTTTCACCCCACCATTTCAATGTACTTTGCAAAGGTTTACAGATGGGCAAGCTGCAGCAAAGGGAGAGGTCAGGTGGCAAAGCAAAAGACAAATACCAGCTGTCCGGATTCTCTGGGTCTATGCCACCGGTGAAGGGGTGACTGTAGCGTGAGTAAGTTTTATGCTAGCTCACATAAGTAGCAACCACAGTAGGGCAAATATGACCCAGGCTTCAGCAACGTGAATACATAACCAGAGTCCCAATGGGCTTGTTCCCATACTACTAGCCCATGCTGGTATTCATGCTGCTACATTTCCACTATTATTGTTGCCCGTGTGCGCCTTCCCATGCTACAGTCAGACCTTCACTTGCAGCAAAGACATAGCCTCAGGACAAGCTGGTTTCCTTTCTAATGTATAAATCCTTAAAAGCTATTTCTGCCCAGTATTGTCCATCTTAAATAAAGACTTCACAAGTCCATGTGATGCTTTGCAAAGATGTGCAATCCATTCGGTCCAGGCCTGGGTATTACTGGACCATCCAATGATGATGGCGAGGGGAGTGGGTGAAGAGCCAGGGAATGTAACAGAATCAAGGAAACATGGGAGGGATTTTTTTTTGGCTTTGGCTTGTAGAGAGCCATAAATCCTTTGAGGTGCAGAAAGGCTTGGTATTTGGATGACATCTGACATCTCTGTCAGGATCATGATGTTCGTATCCAGCTGACCTGAAAAGTGAGATGTGTCCTCGACATGACCCAAGCAAATGTGAAGGCAATTTTGTCACTGGCATAAATAAAATAAACTCTTCGTGACAGGGCTGGGGGTCAGAGGGGAGAAATGAAGAGGCCCAGTGCTGGCTCCCACTGGTTAAAACCCTCTGGACTTTGCCATCACCTCACTGCAGAAGACTGCTGATGCAAAGGGTGATATTTGCCTGCAATCTTTCCCTGGGAAGTAATTAGTTTCCATTTAGAGGGATGACAAATTGATCAGGCAGGAATCTCACTGAGCTCTGAATTGAAGCTAAACTGCGATAGCCGTGGCTCTGGCAAGTTGAGTTTGTAAGTCTGTCAATGCATTTTACAGTTTCAAAATTCAATCACCCAACAGCAGGAGAGGAAAGACATTGCTCCGAGAAAAAAAAAAAAATAGGGGGGGAAAAAATAGAACCACCAAAGCCTACACTTCCTCCTGCAAGTTCATTATCGCCTCTCTAAAGCATGACGGTGGTGTGAAATGGGTTAGACGCACGGATGCCTCTGTTAACGGCCAAAGAAAAAAAAGTCGCACATCATTAGGAATGGAATAAACGATACCGAGGCACAGAGCAGAAATGATTTGATTAGCAATTTCCAGTTTTGAAAAGACCTGGAAGAGAACCAAATGACTATACAGAAGGTGTGATGGAGTTCTTAATTGCTGTAACTGCACAGGGAGACTCGATGATTTGTGACATATAATACAGCACAGTACGCTAACGCTAATAACTGTTAATTAACTGCAGCAATGATATACTCTCAAAATGCACATACAAGTTACCATAATTTCTAGATTAAAAGCTGCAATGTCAGAAGCCATAGGAAAGGGAAGAGGGAAGGGAGGGGGAGTCGTTATTTTTTTTAACCTTCTCTGTGCATGGTTCACATCCCATCCAGAGCAAAGTGGCCAGAAAACACTAGGAAAAAAAATACTCCTGCCGAAATGTGAAACGGTTCCTGAATGAACCTCTCCCTCCAGAGAAGCAGTTATTAATTCTGAAAGGCTGTTGTTGCACCAGGCCATCTGGCTGCGCTGTAAAGAGTTCAGTAGCTGCTGCTGAGCAAAGATTCGTGTTGGATCCCAATCGCCCCAGCGACATTATTCACTCGCAAATGTTATCGCACCTTTTTTTTTTTTTGGTCATTATTGCTGTGCATGGATTCTTCTTTACAGCAGCGGTAGCTTCCTGTGTTGTCCCCTACAAAAACCAGTCTGGCTGAGGTTTCCATTAAGCCTGAAGACAGCACCCTCTTGCAACTGTCGCCGCGGAGCTAACATTATTTTGATACCCAAAAGCGCCTCTATATATTAGACTGGAATGCAGCATTTAGCAAAAAACTGCTGCATTGGCAGCCCGGGAGACTGAAGGCTTCTATTTATCCACACAGTGGGTAGGAGGCAGACAAGCTCCCTCACATTGCCCCCTGCCAACGTGGTGAGATTGGAATCACATGACACTGATTAGCTGTCTGGGATTGCTAAAACATTTTCTCTTGGAGATCAATAGTAATAAAGAGGAGGGTGAGACAGGTAACAGGAGAAAAAGACAGGAGGCCAATTCATTTATTATTGCAGGGCTTCTAAACAGCATCAAAATGCTTCGGGCCTGTTTCTCCTCCAGGTCTTTCAAGAGATCTTTACCATTTAAATGCGACGGTCAAAGTAATATTGTACAAAATCACCACATCAGTTACCCTCCGGATGGGAAAGCTAACGTGCTTTGTTCCACAAGGGATGCAGCCGCGGCAATGTACTCTATCTGGATCTCTTCCAAAAGGAGGAGTTAGCCAAGGTGGTCTGCATCTTTCAAGGCACTGGTACAGTAGGAAAAGTTCAGATTCACACCCTATAGTAAATAGAGGGTGAAGAAAACCCCCCCAACCCAAGCACCTTGGACCTCACTGGCATAAACCAAGCTACATGCCATAAAAGAGAAGAGAGATGACCATAGTGCAGAGGAAAGAGAGAACTATACAAACCCAGCCTCCTTGGTTGTATGCCCTCTTTAGTCTCACAAATACCATACGGCAAGGCCACGTGCAAAAAGTCTATTTTTGATATAATCCGTCATTACAGCATTGAGGGGCCACGAAAGACATCGCTGGTATACTTGCTTGTCACTCTAATGTCTGCAAGTCACTGCAATGTAGACGTATTCTATTGGCAATGGAGCTTAAGGACAGCTTGAAGACTGAATCCTCTTTTAATGAAGAACACATTGGTTTTCCTGCTTCTTCATCTTTTTTTTTTTTAATCTATTGCTCCAATTCATTAAACACAATGTTTCCAACCTAAGAAGCCAAATAACATTAAAGCCTTCAAGAAAGGAATGAAAGAAGAAACTTCAAATTCCAGATGACATGCTACCAGTACACAAGACATCCTTTTTCTGTTTTGTGTAATTACAGGAAGGAAAAAGATATGGCTTAGTCAGTCCTTCTCTAGGTCTACAGCTGGCACAAGATGGTTTCTCTCAAGCACGCTCTCTAGCGCTCTGTCCAAATGGAAAGGGTTCATGGCATGGCATTTCTACCCCGTCTCTTGGCAATCTAATGACACTGTTAGGACCTTTCCCTTCCATTATTTCACTTCAGTGTCATCTATTGCTCCAAGCTGTCATATCACTCCCAGTTTTGTTCCCATGACCATCGTCTATATATAATATTTTCTTTACAATTTAAGAAGAACTTTTAAAACAGATTTAAATCTGAAATGAATGCAATGAATAAAGGTCCATGCGCTAGATAGACATGTAATAACCCCCAAGGGAAAGAAATGCTTCTGTAACCACTGAAATGCATCCTGTGGGGATAAGTCAGCCTTGAGTAAAAGAATCTTAAAGACTTTTTCTATGACAGCATACTCCCTTTGAAAGTCTCAGGTGCCATTATGAAGAAAAAGAGGAGGAGGAGGTGGAGGAGGAGGAGGAGGACTATAACATGCTTTAAGAATTCAAGAATAATCATGTATTAATGTTTTCCTGTAAAATGTAAGGGGTAAGTCATCCAAATGGCATGATTTTGAGTAATCATGGTATTAAAGAAGAGACGTGGGGTGCAAGTGCCCAATTATATTATATTATATTTTGCAACTGATAGAAACCCTAAACATATGGGAACCTGGTAGAGGATTCTGCTCGTACAGCGGTACAACCCTTCTCCCATCAGTGAAGTTATGCCATAACAATGCTGTTTCAACAGTCCCTCTCCAGGGTCCCTCTTTTCAGCTCCCAAGTTACCTCTGTTCCCCATGAATTGCCTGTGTGCCTCATCACTAATTTCTCTGTTGAAAAGTACTTACCATCTGAAAGGGAACTGTAGAGGTACATAGCAAGGAATCGCTCAGCATTTCAAGTGTGATTTCTGGTTTTTTCTTGTCCCTCCATTCACGTCCTGATCTTACATTGTTTTTTTCAAATATGGGCTTTTATCGATCGAGAGACACAGACGCACAGAAGACCTTCAACGGCACGAGAGGCAGTGAGGCACCTGACCTACAGCCACAGGGAGCAGAATGTCTAACTTGTTTTTTGGGTGTTTTTCTGGCTTTGAATATGTCCTCCATAACTGCCAGTAGAGTCGAACTCACAGGATGAAACCCTGCCCTGAGCAGAAAGACTAAATTCAAGGTCTACATGGTCCTGCATTACCGCTTCAGCCTTATTTTGAATGCTTGTGTGTTATGCAAATAATGCCTGGGACATGTGCAGACCTTCTGTACAGGAGTGACTCTCACTCAGGATATTCCAGTTGGCGCTGCTTCATATACATCACAGGGACATCTCACGGGGCAGCCATACACTTCTGTACAAGCTATACAAAATATACTCACTCCCACATCAGCTACAGGCATCTAGGGCATTTTGTTTTGGGGTTGGTTTCTTTGCCCCAGATGGAAGCAAATACGTTATATTAAGATTCAGTTTAGCCAGCAGCCCATATAAAAACAAAAGAAAGAGAAATATTTGAGGGATGTGGTGGTCGGGGTGTACGCACAGAAAATTAATGCCGTGACATATATTATGCGCTTAATCTTTTGTGGCAACTTTTTTACATTTGTAAGAGTTATGGATTTTAAAAGTCACAGCTAAGATTGCTTAATGAGCATTCACCACCCTGGAAGTGGAAGCAGGGCTGATGTGGTTTAGTCAGCTGTTAGCTTTATTGCCTCTCTTCTGTACTAAAAGTGACAAGTTGAACACATTATAGAGAGCTCAGATGTGTTATGTAGATGAAGCCTGCAGCAATATCTGCCTGCTCTCTATTATTTATGATGTCTATATAATACAATGGACTGAGATTTAAGCCATTGTGATGCAGTTTGTTTTCCAGGGTTCTAAAGTACAGCACATTTTACAGAGAATTGCATCTCTGTTACATATTAATCAAATCCATCTTACATGCAGCTCTTACACTGTAAACTAAAGGGAAAGAAAGATTAAAGCGCTTGGCTTTTCCTCAGCTGTCAAGGACTGGCAATAAAATAATAATAAGGGCTTCTAAATAATGTGTGTGTGACAGGCCTTTGCTCAGTTGTACAGTCCTTTATGGAGGTTAACTACAAAATAAGTTCCAGTGAGTGATTGGGAACAGGCAAGTGTGTAATACTGTAATGCCAACCCCTGCATAATTCTCTGCAAATTTCATTTGCAGAAATTCTCCCAACTTGATGAGGCAAAGTTGCTGCTGCTCCAGTCATTTTGCGGCGGCATGCAGTCATCAATGCCTTTGCCCAAGTTTACAAAACCCTGTCCTTTTGAACTTGCCTTCAGCTGTGGCCTATTAAAGCAGAAAACTAAACCCCAGCAACAAAAGTCAGGCTTTTTTATTATTATTATTCTGGAAGTCATGGGAAAGATATTTTACTGTAGAATATATAAAACACTGTAGAGGTCTGTGGTTTTGGATTTTTCTTTTTCATCATTATTTGGGGTTTTGAAGATCAAGATGTGGAATTTTTAACAAAAGCCTGAAATGCTGGAAGTTTTTAAGATGGGATGAATTGCAGAATTTATTGGATTTTTTTTTCCCCCCACCAGCTTGTTCTGCCAGGCAGCCTTTTAAAAGTCCTAAGTCTGCTCTGCTTTATTATCCGCTCAATAGTTCGACTCAAAGTGCCATGGCTTGCAGGTGGTCTGCCTGTTTCTCATCATATTATTTAGATGTTATTTGGAGGGTGATAAATGGACAGCAGGGAACCAGCATTTGCACCTGAGAAGAAGCCACTAAGATCATCATGATTTGCCATGCTCTAAGCTAGTGGTGGACAAAGGACTGGAAAACATAAGACCGGGGTTTTATTTCAGGTCTAGTGACCCTCTGAGTGACCGGATCGAGGTGCATCACTTCTCCTTCAGTCCATCTTTAAAGGGGGATAAGGACCAACCTTTACAAACACTGAAATCTACAGATGAAAAATGCGACATGCTTAATACTAAGTATCCTTACTGTTAGGAATCATTCAAAGAAAACAGAGGACAACAAATCGCGTGTGTGCATATACGTGTATAAATACAAACACCTACCAAAGTGCATGTATACGTACACATATGCATACATAAGGAAAATTTCCTTTCCACAATACTGAGCTAAGTCAGCCTGCAGAATCCTACAAGGGGCTACAGGGTCACCTTAAAGATGTTGTTACAAAATGTAAGTCTAGATTGAGAACATCAAAGGATTCCTTGGTGTGTAAAAAGCTGAAGCCTTGGCTGGCACAAAGGCCTATAAAGACAAACTGCCTGAGAAAAATATGAATCCAGATCAAGGTTTGTATTCTCAGCACACCCAAGCTTACGGATGCCTGGATGAGGATTTTGGTTCAGGCTCATCTCTACAAGTCAGCAGCAGGGATGGAATTTAAAAGTGTTTTATAATTTGGGGACCAGTAACGTCCATAGCTACACAAGCCGAGACCCTGCAAGGGCCCACAAATCTCCGATTTCAAGGCACAACGTGAATGCTGCAAGAATCAGGAAGAAAACCTATCCTACTAATGCACATCACAGTGCAAACAGCTCTTACCCTTTCTCTCTGACACCCCTGCTTTTCTCAAGTCTCAGGTATTGGCCCAATGATCTAACACAGCGCGGCAATTGCAACGTTTGTTTTCAAAGAGCTGCCTAATACACTGTTGTGCATTCCCCTAAGGTCAGGGTGATATTTTGAGACTGCAGTCATATGAAGACACCATTTTCCAGTGTCTCCAATATCTCTTTTAGCATATCAAGTCTCGTTTGCTCAGACAATCTTGAGTGTTTTGGATTTTGGTTTCACAGCGGGTTTCTGCACAGGGACTGCTTATGTGCTGAACGCTGCAACTCTTCAGAAGCTTCGAGGTGTCGCAGTTACCTAAGCATTAGCAGCCATGGTATTTGATTTTTTTAATTTTATATACATTTCATATTTATTAACTAGCCACCCCATCCCAATCTAAATAAATGCCTCTTGAAACTCCCAGGGGACCTGGTCTTGATTCATTCCCCAATAGCATCCATTCTGCTGTCAGCGTGAGGCCACTGGTGTCAACAGATTTACTCGTGACCTAAGCTGCTGTTAGAAAAGCAGAATTTGGCATCCTTCAATTTAAGAACTGGTTTTACAATGGTGCCTTACATAGTGCAGGCCGTAACAGTTGCATTTAGCAAATAATTTAACAACCATGAATGAAAATGCCTTGAGTCTATGGGCCTGATTCTTTCCTGTCTTGCCTTTGGTGAAGTTATTTAAGCAGTTGCAAAATAATTGGAAAAAAAATCCTTTAAGTATTTTTCCTCCTGGTGCTGCTACTCCTGCTAATGCCTGTTAGCCCACTGTGTTGCCAGCTACTTTGAAGTTTCTTAAAGCCCAGTAGGTCCCAGATTCCTGTGGCCAGGTAAGACCTTCAGCTGTATTTAAAAGAAATGTAAATTCCTGGCCCTCACAGTTGCAAGGGAAACTTTTGAAAACATGAACCCTAAAAGAGGCTCAAAACCCAAAAGGTAAACAGAGAGAGAACAAAATGTGTTATTTTAAAGTCTCATGATAACAGACTAAAACTCATGACTTTTGACCTCGTACAATTGGCAATTCAAAGCTTGTTCCTTCAATCAGTCGGAGCCTTCTTGAAACCTCATCATTTCATCTCTGTTTGACCATCCCCCAGTATCCGTGTTTTGGGGGAAAAAAGTCTACTTTGAGGAATAGCTGCTAAGAAGGACTTTTTCTTGTGATTCTGGGTGGACTGTGCAGAGGCAAGGAGCAAACGGGAACTTCTCTGAAGTTGATCTAAACTGAGGGCACTGAAGAAGACTGACCCTTTTAAATTAGCAGCTTTTAAAAGCGCTGCCACCAAAATTGGGGAGAATCCTGAAAGCCAGTGCAGTGTCAGGGAAGCTAAGGGTGATACCCAAGTTCAAGGGGGGTATCTGTAGGGCAGAAGCACTATTTAAAAAAACAGAATTAAAAGTGGCTGCATAAAGCACTGGCCTAGCTTCCTCTGCCTCGCTCCACAAGGAAAGTGGCGGCTCTGCTACCCGATGCTGGAAGAGATCGTTTCTCAGGCAATGGGAAATGAGCTGGGGAAACATGAGCTCAAACCTCCTGTGGTTTATACGGCTGCTCCAGGGAAAAGAGAGAGACTGTGAAGGCAGGCCTTTCAATTCTCTTTTACCTCGTCTGGAAAAGCCAATACAGTACTCCATTCAGTAGGGGATTTACCACAAGGTTTGGAGAGGCCTAAGGGTTAGACAGGAATCTTGCCCTGACTCAACCCACTTACAACCCCTTACGTTAATGGGCACCAGTAGTGCAAAGAGCCAATATCACAGTCTACTGAGAACAGAGCTGTAAGTCACTCTGCAGGTTTGCTGAAGGAGTCTGGGAGCAGCTGCATCCCTTTACTCCCTCAATAACACATTGAGATGAGCACATTTATTTTCCTGTTGAAGCTGCTCGCAGAATAAATGTGCATCCCATCCAAAGAGAGATTACTATGGCAGCAGATGCATGCTATATTGCAAATAGTAAACTTATGGCGCCCTAATCCAATACAACACAATTTAGTTTCATACAAATCCATCACAGAGGTATCACAAAATGCTTTAGAGCAGTAGGAAGAGAGAGTTGTGCTTCGTGGCTGCAGTACTAGACAGTCAGGACTCCTGGGGTCCTTTTCTGACTCCGCTGCTGACAGCATGCAAGTCTCTTATTCACTCCATGACTCAGCTTATCCACCTGGAGGCTTATCCATTCATCTGGTCCGTGAGGCTTAATTCCTGTTGGCAAAGTGCCGTGGACAGACAGTGCTATCGATACAGAAAAAATACTTTGCTGGACAAAACTAGGGTCGGTGACCCCCTTCCTTGTGGGACAAACCACTATGGAAATGCAAGCTCAAGACACCAGTGTAAAAAAGCAGCTGAAACGTAGCAGCAAGAAAACTCCAAGTTCATGTAAGTTAGTGCCGGCAAGGTGAAAAGGGCAGGCTGGGGCAGCGGGGGGAAAGGGCAGTAGTTTGGCATTCAGTGCTGGACCCAGGGAAAAGCAAAGGAGCAGGCTTTACGGGGAGATCTGAAGAAAGGAAGTGGCTCAGGAGGAGACGAGGGAGAGAGTTCCAGTTAAATGGGCCAGCACAAGCAAAAGATCAGCCCCCAGCTGTGGCGCATTTTGAGAGGAGGACAAAGGCAAGGCCAGGGCTGGATGAGCATCAGGAGCAGGCAGGGGCATGGGCAGGCGAGGAGGTCAGAGAGGCGGGATGCAGCCAGTCCGCAAGGAGTGCGGCCAGCTAGAAGGGCACGTTTGCATTTTCATTTGGAGGTGAATCGTAAATGGGCAAGTGGACTTGACTAGAAACAGGAGGCTTCGGTTTCCTGTTTTTGTGTTGTCATCCTTTGGTTTAAATCCTCCAATACTTAGCACATTGCAATCCCTAGGTTGGTTAATCCTCCTTTAAATAGTCAGCAGCCCAAGGCTATGTCTTGTGCTGATTATTCAAGAGCCATTATGATATCAGTGAATGACTCTGATTGCATTTAGTTCAAGTATGTAATATATTTTGAATTCAACTTACCCCAGCTCCCCCCCCTCTCCCCCAAAGTCTAACAGATCATTTAAAACAGAGCGGGTCACATCCTGAGCTGTAGGTACTAACCATATAATTTCCTACTCTCCTAGGGACTTTAAATCCTGCAACTGCTGACCTGCCAGCAGGAGAGATGACCTCACATTTGTCCTGCTTATCATTGGCTAATAACCATTAGGGACAATGGCAAGAGCTCACACCTGCTGCCCAGTAGGAGTGCAGATCAGGCCTGGCAGGAGGCAGAAGCTGGAAATCTCCTCCCCTTTTCATTACAGGCCTTTGTCACTCGCCCGCACACAAAAACCGACTCAGGGGGATCCTTAAAGCATTAAACTTAAGTGACAAAGTGTGTCCTACCCCCTAGCAAGTTAGCAAACACTGGTGAGGGTTTACACAGCGTCGTCAAGCATCAATATTGATTAAAAGACATTTATGTCCCTCTGCCCCAGAAGGTGTGCAGATACTGAAACACACAGACACACAAGAGACGAGGGTATTTACAACACAACCACAAAACAACAGCGTTGCAGCCTTTGTACCTGTACAGGCTGCTATCTAGCAGGCGCCCTCCCCACATCATCTTAGATCCAGGTAGCGGGAATTTTCAAAGGGCATCGTAGGCTCGGTCTACGCCCAGGCTTCCCGTAAAATAGCACCCTACTGCAGACACGACGTAAGCCCGCCTGCCTGGTATATTTTCTATCACCCATATCCATTAACACGGGATTTTAAGGAAAATGCTGGGGCAAAGAAGGCCACAAGGTAAGAAGGGCTTAAGTGAGCTATTTTCCCAACTATTTTGTTGGTCGAAGAAAAGATATCGCATTTACCCAAAGAACCCTGTCTGCCTTAGGTGAGCTATGGTACTTTCCAAATAAGCTAGAAAAAAACTCTTTGTGGTAGAGACCTTAGCTTACTGCTGCTAAGGCTGATTAAATAAAGATGCCTCTGCCACGGTAAACTGTGGCAAATTAAGTGCATTGTAATGGAGAGTCCAGCCCTCGGTGCCTGCAACACAGCTACTCTCCAAAGTATCCTTAGCAGTACCTGTCCTTTAAACAGTGCCAGTGATCAATACATCCTTAATAATAACTGCTTCTGCCACAGTCCCAGCCATACCGTCTGGGCCAGCAGGTGTGTACTAGCGCGGCTCCGCCGTAAGATCCTTGGGTTGGCGTAAATCCGTGCGTGTCAATGAAGCTCTGCCCATTTGCATCAGCTGAGAATCTGGCCCTAAATGTATATATTTTTTACGCCGGGCCACCGTAAGTCTCTGCCTTGCACTTCTCGGAGGCAGCAGCAGCCCAGCCCCACACTGCAGTGAAGTATTAACTCATACTGAACACAGTTTGTCTCCGAGGACCCTCTTGGCCCCTTCGTCATCCTGTGCTGACATTTTAATCGCGCTTTTGTGGGAGCCGGCTGGCAGTTTGTCATCAGGAATGGCGCGGCGAGGGGCCAGAGCGGGCTGCTAGCTGTGGCGGCTGCCGAGGGAAGCAGCCCATTCTGACAGACTGAGCAATAATCTGAACTTACTGCGCTGAGCCTGTGGGACACCAGCCGGGCCGCTTTATCTTCTTCATTAAAGTGCGCTCAAAAAAAAAATCCATTTTCCTTTAAAGTCTCAGGAACAGATGGAGTAAAATTAATTGCGCCATTAAGTCCCGATAGACAATACCAGAGTGGTTTTCTTTCAACAGTGCATGTGTGTTACAAAGTGCTCTTCGTAAAAGGCAATTACTGCAACATTTGCCATAAAATAAAGGTTGCTTTAATGGGCAATAAACACAGGCTTCAAATTTTGTATGAAATGGGTCTCCAAAGGGCGCTGTTATAGGCAGCTCAAAGGCACAACTGACTTTAGTATTTCTGCTCTGGCTCCAGCTCAGCTAGTTCGGAGAACAATGATTTCCACCCTTGGATATTTTCTGATAGAATTATGTATGCAATGTTAGCTCATCGCTGGGCCTTTCAATCCAGTTTTTTCTGGTCAGGAAACAGCGGCGAGGGGAGACTCCAGCAGCTGGTCTGCTGGCTGCCATCAATCGCTTAAAAAAGACGGTAAGACAGAGGCATATGGAGAGTGGCCAGGAAGAAAAGGTAGGTCCTAGGGCCAGCTCGCTTGGGGGGAGGCTCTTTCCCTAAGCAGAAAACAACAGGGTCTGATTTCCTGACATCATCTCCTTGCTAGTTAGAATCATTATAGGCTCTGTATGGCACAGGATTCAATATTATTTCTTATGTTTCTTTCTAAACTAATGGACGTTAAAGCTCCCAGCAAAATGGACATGACATCCATGCATACACCAGTGCGCAAAGAGGATATAGCAGTCTTTGTGGGCAGCATTTTTAGAAGGGTATTTCTACACTCTGCGCTGTGCAAAGGACTAAATAAAAACCCACCGCAAAACAACCCTCAAGGACGCTGTGAGACAGCAGTCAGTCACCAAAAAAAAAGTCTATTCAGTGTCCTAACCCGAAACAAATGACAAATCCACACCAAGCGACATGCGCCAAGTGGTACAGCCATTGTATTTCTGCATCCGTGGACAACTCCAATTTCTTCCCCCGCCCCCAGGCTTCAAATCCATAGCTTGAACACATTTTTTAAGCCCTGAAAAACTGCCATGAATTTTCAAACCGCCCCTACACAACATCTATACACCTTCTCTTTAAAATGGCGACTCTCTCCTCAAACAACTCTAAACAGTATGTTACTAATCTGTCAAAAATCCTCTCCCTTGAGTTGTGTACGCAAGCAAAATTTTGCATTAATCTACTGTATGCCTGAGCATGCATAAGGCACACAAACACACACATATCCACACACACAGGTGTAAGAAAACAGCTTCTATCTGATCCAAACTTGTTCAGATTCATTTGAAGAGGAGAGAAAATCATTTCAATTCATTGTATTTCCACATTCCAGTAATTACAAAGCAAGCATGACATATAAATGATCCATTAATTGAAATATGGGCTCCATGATTGCCAATATTTATAGTATAAATCCATATTTAATTAAATAAAGCCAATAATAACACATTTCAAAGGGAAACTGAAGCATTTGTATTTAACCATGTCGTTTTTTCCATATGTGCTCTTTTCGTTATACCAGGGTGTAAGTCAATCATGGTGCATCGGTAAAGCAGGGGGTATGTGCGTAGGTCTACAAACCACCTTGTGATATATACCATTAAATGCTCTCTGTTTATAAGGCTACCTCAGATCACTGGCTACTGTACACCATTGATTCTTCTTGGTTCAACATCAGTCAATGCCTCTGACCGAGCAACATTAATCACCCACCTAATTGCCTTGATCACCTTTTGTATAACTAAGAAATCACAAAACACTGGAGTTGTCTGAATCTTACAGACTACCATCAGGGGTGTGATAGTAAGGACGTAATTATATTTTCCCCTGGATGCTAATGATCCAGGATCCAAAAGTAGCGAGGTCTAGGCAAGGGCTCTGGAGAATGAAGAGCATTGCTGCTGCATCAGTATTCACTGGTATGGCACAATGACCAGTTACAACCCTGGAAGTCAATGATACTGGAGACAGAGCAAAGCCCAGCAAAATCATATAAGTTTAATATCTTTCAGTGCAGGATTTGTGCCTTGCAGTATATTTTTCTATAGCTTTTACTGGCTTGGTTTTTAAATGTCCCATGGCCCTGCGCTCCACGAGTTTAACACGAATTCCACTGCTGAACCAGACTTTGCCAAAAGAAAAGTCTTCCCGTTATCCAGACTGCCCTTCCCCCTTTTCAAAATGATCCCATTTCTCCCTGTTAGGCTCCTCATAGCACT